>NC_058132.1:624570836-624831109 GCF_016433145.1 Gracilinanus agilis | reverse complement strand
GGAGGGGTGGGGGGTGGGGCTGCTGCTGGTGAGGCTCGGGCTGCTGCTGGTGGCGGCGGTGGGAGGGTGAGGGTAGGAGGGGAGGGAGGAGAAGAAGGAAGAGGAGGGGGAAAGGGAGGAGGAGGGAGAGCCCTATGCAACGTTGGGACTTGGCAACACGCCTCCCCCTGCCCAAGGATATTTAATTTGCCTCGGGAATCGCGGCTTCCAGTGGGAGACTCAGAAACCCGAGGAGTGTATGTGTTTGTGTGTGTGTGTATGTGTGAGTGTGCGCGCAGGAGAGGGAGAGACCGAGAGAAAGGGGAAAAGCAGGGCCCCCCTTTTCCCCAGCCCCCCCAGCTCCTCCTCCCTGTGCAGGAATCCAGCCCGTGCAATGAAAGATGCATCTTTGCTTCTTCCCAGCGGCGGCTGAGAGGAGACTTTGCTCTCTATGGATTGGGACTGGCCTCGTCCTGGACTGATTTTCACCCCCAAGGGCATGAAACACCCATAAACTCTCTCGCTGGGGATCCTGACTTCTCGAGCAGCTGCTTTTCTTCCGAGCTCCGGGGGGGAGGGGGGGAAAAGAATCAAAAGAGGTTTTGGACCAAGGACAAGGGGGAGGTTGTATTTTTAAAAAAACCGTTTTCCCCTCTCTGCTGGGCAGACTTGTTTGCATGTGCTCTGTTTGGGGGAGGTGCCCGCTCTCCCACCCAACCCGCTTGAATTTCTGCCCACCCCTCGTTCCTTGCTTGGTGGCTGGGGCAGCAGCAGCGGCGGCGGCGGCGGCGGCAGCAGCATGGCGAGTCCACCGGAGGGGGACGGCTGCTTCTCTGATGTGCGGAAGGTGGGCTACCTCCGCAAACCCAAGAGCATGCACAAACGCTTCTTCGTCCTGCGGGCAGCCAGTGAGGCCGGGGGTCCAGCCCGCCTGGAGTACTACGAGAACGAAAAGAAGTGGAGGCACAAATCGGGTGCCCCCAAGCGCTCTATCCCGCTGGAGAGCTGCTTCAACATCAACAAGCGGGCTGACTCCAAGAACAAACACCTGGTAGCCCTCTACACCCGGGATGAGCATTTTGCCATTGCCGCGGACAGCGAGTCGGAGCAGGAGAGCTGGTACCAGGCGCTCCTGCAGCTCCACAACCGGGCCAAGGGGCATCACTTGCACCATTCCCACCACGAGGCTGCAGCTTTTGGAGTGGGAGGGGGAGGAGGAGGAGGGAGCTGCAGCGGCAGCTCTGGCCTGGGAGAAGCGGGTGAGGACAGTAGCTATGGCGAAATGGCCCCAGGACCTGCATTCAAGGAGGTTTGGCAAGTGATCCTGAAGCCTAAGGGCTTGGGGCAGACAAAGAACCTGATTGGTATCTACCGGCTCTGCTTGACCAGTAAGACCATCAGCTTTGTGAAGCTCAACTCTGAGGCAGCCGCAGTGGTCCTCCAATTGATGAACATTCGCAGGTGTGGCCACTCGGAAAACTTCTTTTTTATTGAGGTGGGGCGCTCTGCAGTGACTGGGCCTGGGGAGTTCTGGATGCAAGTGGATGACTCTGTAGTTGCCCAGAATATGCATGAGACTATCCTGGAAGCCATGCGGGCCATGAGTGAGGAGTTCCGGCCTCGGAGCAAGAGCCAGTCGTCCTCTAACTGCTCCAACCCCATCAGCGTGCCTCTGCGCAGGCATCACCTCAATAACCCCCCACCCAGCCAGGTGGGGCTCACTCGGAGATCCCGGACTGAGAGTGTCACTGCCACATCCCCCGCTAGTGTGGTTGGTGGGAAGCCCTGCTCTTTCCGAGTCCGGGCTTCTAGTGATGGAGAAGGCACTATGTCCCGGCCAGCTTCAGTGGACGGGAGCCCTGTGAGTCCCAGTACCAACCGGACCCATTCACACCGGCATCGGGGCAGCTCCCGGTTGCATCCCCCCCTCAACCACAGCCGCTCCATCCCAATGCCCTCCTCCCGATGTTCCCCTTCGGCCACGAGTCCAGTCAGTTTGTCATCCAGCAGCACCAGTGGCCATGGGTCAACTTCAGACTGCCTCTTCCCTAGGAGGTCCAGTGCCTCCGTGTCTGGCTCCCCCAGTGATGGGGGCTTCATCTCTTCCGATGAATATGGTTCCAGCCCTTGTGACTTCCGAAGTTCTTTCCGGAGTGTCACCCCCGATTCCCTGGGTCATACCCCACCAGCTAGGGGTGAGGAAGACCTGAGCAACTATATCTGCATGGGAGGCAAAAACACACCTAACTTGACGGCTCCCAATGGCCACTATAACCTCTCCAGGGGTGGTAATGGGCACCGGTATACCCCAGGAGCTGGCCCCAGCCCTGCTACAGTTGGAGAGGAGGCAGCCACTGCTGCAGACCTGGAGAAAAGTTTCAGAAAGAGAACTCACTCAGCAGGTACTTCTCCCACCATTTCCCACCAGAAGACCCCCTCTCAGTCCTCAGTTGCCTCCATTGAGGAGTACACAGAGATGATGCCTTCCTACCCACCCTGTTCTTCAGCAGGCACCGGGAACCGAATGCAAGCCTACCGGCACTCAGCCTTTGTGCCCACCCATTCCTATCCAGAGGAGTGTCTGGAAATCCACCCCTTAGAGGAGCGAGGTGGCCACCATCACCGGGGGGACACTTCGGGGCTACACACCGATGATGGCTACATGCCCATGTCTCCTGGTGTGGCCCCAGTGCCCAGCAGCCGAAAGAGCGGAGGAGATTACATGCCCATGAGCCCCAAGAGCGTGTCTGCCCCGCAGCAGATCATTAACCCTGGCCGAAGGCATTCCCAGAGGGTAGATCCCAATGGCTACATGATGATGTCCCCCAGTGGCAGCTGTTCCCCCGATGGCACAGGGGGGTCCAGCAATGGCAATGCGGTTACCCCTGGGAACAGCTATGGCAAGTTATGGACAAATGGGGTGGGTGGCCACCATCACCATGGTCACCCCAAGCTCTCCATGGAGAGCAGTGACGGGAAGCTGCCCTGCAGCAGCGACTACATCAACATGTCCCCAGCGGGGGATTCGGCCACCAGCAGCCCCTCTGAGGGCTACTATGGCCCCGATGACCCTCAGGGCAAGGCCATCTACTCCTACTACTCACTGCCTCGCTCCTTCAAGCACACCCAGCAGCAGCGTCGAGGAGAGCCCGAAGATGGCGGCCGGCTCCACCACCTGCGCCTCTCCGCCAGCTCGGGCCGCCTTCTCTACGCCACAGCCGCAGAGGACTCGTCTTCTTCTGCCAGCAGTGACAGCCTGGGAGGAGGTGGAGGTGGGCAGGAAGGGGCTCATGGCCATCTCCACCATCAAGCCCTGCACCAGCACCTGCCTCGAAAGATGGATCTAGTTGCCCAGACCAAGAACCGCCTGACTCGGCCCACCAGACTGTCTCTGGATGGCCCCAAGGCCAGCACCTTACCCAGGGCCCGGGAGCAGCCCCAGCAGTCTCTTCTTCCCCCAGAGCCCAAGAGCCCAGGAGAATATGTGAATATTGAGTTTGTGGGTGACCAGCCGGGCTACCCTCATGGCTCAGCCATCTCCCTCTGCTCTCCCACCGTCAGGTGCCCAGCCCCACGCCAGCCAGCCTCCAGAGAGGAGGATGCTGGCTCTGAGGAATATATGAACATGGACTTGAGGCCTCCCAGGAGGCCGGCCTGCCAGGAAAGCTTTGGGACAAAGGCGGGAAGAGCCTGTCCCCTGCCCACCGGGGTGGGTGGTGTGTGTAGGCCCAGCCGGGCACTGCCAAACAGCCAGGATTACGTGACCATGCAGGTGGGTGGGCCCTGCCCAGGCTGTGCCGATGCCTCCCTCAGCTATGTGGTGATGCAGACAAGCAGGGCTTCTGAGGAGCCCAGTGTCCCAGGTGTTGCACCCGCTGCCCCTTCCCAAGCTTATACAGCCCCCATCCCCTCCCTCCCCCAGCACCCAGGACAGGCAGAGCTGGCCAGCCGTCCCTCCCTGCTAGGAGGTCCAAAGGGACCTGGAGGGATTAGCGCCTTCACCCGAGTGAACCTCAGCCCCAGCCGCAACCAGAGTGCCAAAGTGATCCGGGCTGACCCCCAAGGGTGCCGGAGGCGGCACAGCTCTGAGACCTTTTCCTCTACCCCCAGTGCTGCCCGGGGCAGTAATGTTGTTGTGCCCTTTGGGGCAGCTGGCACAGGTGGCTCTGGGGCCAGTGGCAGCAGCAGCAGCAGCGAAGATGTTAAACGCCACAGTTCTGCCTCCTTTGAAAATGTCTGGCTAAAGCCTGGGGATGTAGGGGGCCCACCCAGCAGGAAGGAGACACCCCAGATGAGTGGGGGTGCCCCCGCGGGAGCAGCGGCAGGTTTGGAGAACGGACTCAACTACATCGACTTGGATTTGGTCAAGGATTTTAATCACCGGCCCCAGGAGTGCCCCACTCTGCTGCAGCCTCCTCATCAGCCCTGTGGCAATGGTGGGGGCAGCGGCAGCGGCTGTTCCAGTGAGGATCTAAGCGCCTATGCTAGCATCAGCTTTCAGAAGCAGCCAGAGGACCTTCCGTAGCTCCTCCTGAAAAAATCACAGCAGGTGAGTTTCCCAGGGGGGAAAGTAGGCTGCAGAAACCTGTCCCCTCTTGTTTCCCCTCCTTCCCTCTCCCCCGCCCTCCCTTCCTTCCTTCACGCAGTGCCAGCCCAGGGATCAGAGGGACACCCACACACACACACACACACAATTATTGCCCAGCTATCGAGGGGCAAAGCTTGGCACCTAGCAGAGTCCACACTCCAGCTGAAACCACCACTGTCGTTTTGTCAGGAGAGTGGGGAAGGGATATATTTAAGGATTATTGGCCACTATGAGGTACACAGGTGTCTAGAGCTATAGATCTCTAGATAGGCATAAAATAGCATATTATGAATATGTATACAAACGTGTCTATTGACACACTATTTCTGAGGTTTGTGCCAGAGTAAGAAGCCCAGTCTGTTCTTAATAATTGCAACTGTATTTAAGAACAAAAACACAACAAAACAAAAATTCAACAGACTGCCCCCAAGGTTACGGTGGGGAGGGAGAGGAGGGTGGAAGTGTTGCTACAAAATAATACTGACTTGAGTTTTAAAGAAGTGGCTGAGCACTCCATCCGAGGCTGCTTTAACTTAAATTCAAGGTCGTCTTGTCCATTTGCTTTAGTCTAGGGACTTTGTTATTTCAGAATGGTAAGGTATCATAAACAGAAATAG
Source organism: Gracilinanus agilis (assembly GCF_016433145.1). Lineage (NCBI taxonomy): Eukaryota > Metazoa > Chordata > Mammalia > Didelphimorphia > Didelphidae > Gracilinanus > Gracilinanus agilis. Next base: position 624,825,925 of record NC_058132.1, on the reverse strand, counting down.
AAAACCATATTCAAAATGCCCTTAAACACTAAATTCTAATCTAATTTTTTAAAAATATTAAGAATGAAGTAATAATGGGCAAAGAAATAAGATCTCTCTTTGTTCCCGAATCTATATTCCAACAATATTATTCACACGTAGACACATCATCTCTTAGGCATGACTGTTTTTCAGACAGGATATGCAGTAATCCTCTGCATGCAACTGGGACCCATTATTAGTGAAGAGTTATGGAGGTTCATTACAGTGTGTCTGCATTACAGTAGTCTGCTTTTGGAAATGTCTGTGCTGAGACTGAAATATCTGTTGGGGGCTACTGTCCAGTTTATTTAAAATTACTTAAGCTATTTCTGTTTGTGGTGCTTGAAAGGAAGGAAAATTAAATCAGGAAATGAGGGGGATTTGAAAAAAAATTGTTTTTACGTAGAACATGAATGAATTATGTTAAATGCCATTTTCTGTATACTTCATTTGCTGTTTATCTCTAAACTTGGGAATAGACATTTCAATAATAAATGTTGGAAGTTGACTTAAGAAAACAGAAATACTTATATAGCTAAGGCTGTGTTGAGAATGAACATAGCTGCTGTTGCCTATCCTTTCCCTCCATTGAGTATGTTTGTTGCCTAGCCAGTTGTCTTAGCCATGGGTTGAACTGTGAAGTTCTTTTTGCACATAATGTGATGAATTGGCTACTAAGAAGTTTCTACCATTTGGAAACAATTTATTCTAGTGAACTAGTTATCTTGTGATTTTCTTATTCCTATTTCAAAGACCAGCATTCTTTTTTAGTTTTTGTTTTCTTAAGTGTATGAGTTCATTCATAAAATATTGATTTTTGTACTGACCTTTCAGGCAAGTCAGTTAATTTCTATAGGGACAATTTCCGTGATTCTAGTAGCTTTATACATTTGACCCACATCAATCATTGTTTCGTATTAGGTGTATGAAAACATACTGACAGAAGAGCAATGACATCCAGTTTAGATTCTAGGGATGTGTCAGCAGAATGATGTTTACTTGTTTATCTTCAGTATATGTTTGCTTGACCCAGATGGGCTATGGTGTGATGGGTGTAAATATTTGGAGTGAAATTTATCAATGAAGAACTGTCTTGCTTCTCTGAAATTAGATTCCTAGGAGTATGAATCATCAGCAGAGTAGAAGTAAAAAGATGTTGTTTCATCATTTTTATTCATAGCTGCTCCATAATCGAGCCAAAAAAGTGATCAAGAAAGTAGACCTTCAGAAATATTCTTCCCAAAGAGAAATGTGTTCTCTTCAGGTGGAAAAGGATTACCTCAAGTCTATTCATTCATAAAATAGTCCCCTTTTTGCCTAAAGTTTCCCGTTCAAGGCAAATCTGTTCTTTTCTATTGTAACCTTTCCTTTGCTTCCAGTGGAGGATATATTCTTCTTAAAATTGACATCCATAGCTTGAAAAAATAACCTGGGACAACCAAATCCTAAAAATTACAGAATAAGGGGTGTGTGTATGAGTAATTTATTTATTAGTGAGATGGAAACTTGTTTATCTTCAGTATGTTTGCTTGCCCCATCTATGGGCTATGGTGTGGTGGGTGTAAATATTTAGAATGGAATTTATCAATGAAGAACTGTCTTGCTTCTTTACAATTAGAGTGGAGTGGGGCATCTCCTTCAATGTAGTCTGGGCTGTGTAGGGGCTGGTGTGAATCATGGGCTATCATACAAAACTGGGGCACATTTTCTTCTGTATTGACTGCTTTTTTTAGGCCTGTTTTCAGTTAAGTGATATTTTGCTTATCATGGTACAAACATGAATTCTGTAGGTCAGTAGTCTGACTTCTGCTCATAGAGCTAAGTTAAGGTTTACATATGTGAAAAAAAAAAAAACAGTTGTAACTTATAGGGAATTTATTCTCTTTTCACTCAGACGGGTCCAAGATGTCAGTTTCCTTCCATTAATTACCAATTATACGTACTAACGAATTTCCCCTGACATTTTATTTAGTTTTTCATTCCTCTCCTTTTTGGACTCTTACCTCCTTTCTTTCCCCTCTCCCCAACAACCCCCTTCTAACCTCCTTCTCCCCTTATCTCTAGTTTCCCATGCTAGGTTTTCCTTTCTTAGAACGCCCCCCCGCCCCCCCGCAACCCGGACCCCCCCTTTTCTACTCTTTAGTTCAGCAAATCGGGAGTGTAAGCCATTGCAGCTTGCTAGGCATAGAGGGATGCAACCCTGAGACATGAGAAACAGTTCCTGCCCTTGGAGAGCTTACCTTCAGCCTTTAGAAGAAGCTGGAGGGCAGTTAGACCAGGACCCGGGACTGAGGGAACTGGAGATTAGGGGAGGGGGGAAAGCGTGTGTGGCTTCTGCTCGCACTCCCGCCTTTGTTTAATGCTGACCCCCGCCCCCACCCCCAGTCACCGGACTTCCCCAGCGTGTTTTTGTCGGGGCTGATCACCTCCTGCAGCCTGCAGTGGGAGGAGCTGGCAGCGCAGCTGGGCGGGGAAAGAGAGCTGGGCGTGGATTGGAGAGGAGGAAAACCCGGGAACGTGGGGAGCTGGGAAATGGGGTTTTCGGGATAGACCCGGGGATTCCGCTAGCATTTGCACTTAGATGCCTGGGGCTAACGGGCCTGCTTTGATTCGAGACCTCCTTAATTTGGGAAGAGCGGCCAGATCCGGAGGGATGGGACTCCTCGCCTCTATCCGGACCCCCCATTCCTGTCCCGCCCCCCACCTCCATTTTCGGGGAAAGCCACGTGGATCCTTGTTTTGTCCTCTTTTTCTTTTTGTCTTTGTTTTGGTTTTGGGCGCTACCTCATATGGCTTTGTGGTTTAAGGTGGTGGGTGTCTTGTAACCCAGGACTAATCTCAGATGCTCTCTGCTAGCCAACCTCCCCCCTCCCCTTCCTCCAGTCCTCCCTGTCTCTTGGTCCCCAGCTTTTGTTTTCACCCCTGTCCTTAGGATCCCCCGCTCCCATTTCCATTAGGCCTTGCTCCCTATCCTGGCATTTCTGCCTGGCACCTGGGGAGGTGGTAGGTGTGGCAGGGATCCCCCAGAGGCCAAGCGGGACAGGCAAAGAGGTGGGGAGCCTCCAGAGATGGCAGCAGAGTGTTCTGCGGCTCAGGCAGACTTGTGGCCCTGGCGTCTGGCTTGGACCTCCGAGGCTGGCAAGGGTGGGGAGGGGGCCAGGCTGCAGCTGGGGCTCTGCCCCTGCCTTTCCTCCTGCTCTGGCAGGGCCAGGCGCCTTCCTCTGCTCCTCTGGCCAGCCAGCGTCCAGCCTGCATTCTGATATTAGTATTGACCTCCTTCTCCCAATTGCCCCTTTACAAGACCTGCTTGATTTTTGCACCTGCATCTGGTTGTGAACTCCAGAAAGAAAAATAGGTCGGACGAGCCCCAGGGCAGGAACCGGACCCTCTTACTGTTTTAAATAAACAATTCTCCCCCTCCTCTTTTTTGGGTATCCCCAGTGTCCCCCACAGTTTCTGACACACAGTAGCCGCTTAATAGAAGCTGCTTCTTGTCTAGCAAGTGCGTGCTTAATTGTTTCTCCTTGTTGCTAATGATAATGAATGGGATGCCCGAGTTATTTTGTGGCTTTATTTTGGGTGATGATTTCCTCCTTTTCCCTTCCTTGGAGGTCTCCTAACTCCATGTGCTAGGAAAGTTACATCCAATGCTGGACTGGCCTGGAAGTTTCTAAGGGAATCTTGGGTTTAAATCTTTTGCAGTGAGAGAAATACAGAAACAGTAATCCAGGTCTTTTGTGACATTCTCCTCCAGTAACTCTCCCATCAGAAAGCTAGCATCTTATTCCAAAAATTAAAAAATAAATCCTAAACCAATAAACTATGAACTTAAGAGAACTTAATAGGTAAAGGCACTTAGACTTGTTAGGTGCCCAAATGACTAGGAAATGAAGCTTTAGTGTGTGTGTGTGTGTGTGTGTATTTAATTCTTAACTTCTATCTTAGAATCAATATGTGTATTGGCTCCAAGGCAGAAGAATGGTAAAGGCTGGGTGTGGGGGCTAAGTGACTTGTCCAGGGTCAAACAGCTAGGAAGTGTCTGAGACCTCCCCTCTCTAGGCCTGGCTCTCTGTCCACTGAACCACCTAAGTGCCCCCAAGCTCTATTTTTTTTTAAAAAGCCCTTATAAAATTCAAATCAATCTAGCTTAATTTTAAGTGAGTAACATAAGACAAAGAGAATCCAGTTTTAAAAGTTGATTATATTTTGTTGCATACCCACATCAATTACATGACTATATAATTACGTATGTAATATGAAATGTAGATTTGGCATTTTCAAATTTTTTACAGACTTATAGACTTTATTCTGTTCTGATTTGCTCCTCTTAAAAAAAAAAAACAAAAACAACAACAAAAAAGAATGAAAGGCAGAGATGGTGGGAAGAACCCCCCTTTTCCTTGGACTGACTTGTGTGGCCTTTGTTCTTTGGCTTCAGCTAGTTCTGCCCAACGTTCCCTTCCCCTCACTGAATCATATGTCCTGAAGGCAGTGCTTTTTCTTAGGTGCTGATTGAAACATCACAAGGGAACAGTGTATGATTTGGCATGCTATGTAAAATAGATGTTATGTCCTAGAATGACTTCTAAGAAGATTGTGAAGTTCTTTGATTTCAAAATAACTTGAACAGTGGAGTTCAAATCACCCGAAAACGACCACTTTAACCAAGTTTAGGCTAATTCTTGAGATTTACAAATAAATCCATAAACTGACAATACTTGAATTTCTCTGCTTTCTCCTCTCTAGAACCATTTTTAATATTACATTGTACTTTTGGACAAATGGTTTGGAACTCTTGCCTCTGTTATTGTCCAAAGGATAAATAAATGCTGTCCATGGTATTGACTTTAAAAGCCAGGACTTGGAATTGCTCAGACCCAGACTGTTTTTTCTCTTTGTAGATTGGATCCTCATAGACAAATCCTAAAATATGACCTCTTTTCAGGAGGCAACTACTAGCATTCCTCTAATGAATGGGTCATTTAAAAGACCATGTATAAAAGTTATCATGTATTTGTGGATTAGGTTAGCCTAGTAGACACCAGAAAGCCCTAGTTTGTCAGTTGTGGATTTTTGAGGTACAGAGACTTTATTGTCTATCCTTAGCTGCTAAAGGAAGATCCTCAGTTTGATTCCAGGTTGGCCCCAATAACCCAGGGAATTATTGGGTATCTTTCATTTTGGAAGGAAAGTGTCCAGATTTTACCAGATAACCTTTAGGACAGCCTTACTTTCAGTGACCCTCTTGACTAGATTGAACCACCTGAGAAATCTCCACACTGAATTGTCCTTATAGTCTCACAATCTGAGAAAAATTTTGTTCTCCAGTCTGTAGCTCCCTGGGTGAATGTACCACTCTTCAACAATGTTGTATGAAAATACTATATCATGTGTAATCCTAGTTCATATTATTATTGTAGTATTCATAAGACTTTAGTAGACCTTCAGACAAGAAGGAAGCATCTGAAAAAGTTGATTTAAAAAGTGGAAAAGAGCTCTGCTTCACATTTATACACCTAACTAATATAGCAGATTGAGACACAGCCTTAGAACCTTAAAGAACTAGTCTCAAGTCCCATCTCTGAAACATGGCTGCTGTGTAATCTTGGGCAATTCCCAATAAGTTCCATAAAAGAAGTTCCCATCCTACTGAAATCACAGGTCCAAGCTCTAGCTCTACCTTGAAATCCAGTGGTTTCATTTTCTTGTTTTGGTGTATATATGTAAAAGAGTTAAACACGTCTCATGATAATTAAATTAGTTTGGTCTAGAATTTTCTTCTTTAGGTTTTCTGATCAGTTTGCATTGGATTATGTATACCTTCTCTAGTTTTCTCCTATGGATTGGGTTTTGCTGTATCCCAGAACTCTTAAGCTTTCTGTCTTACCTTGCAGATTTCATAGATCATTAGAATAGTCCATTGACTTTTTTCATTCACTGCTTCACTGACTTAGCCTTTTCCAATCCTTCTCTAACCATGGTAGTAATCAGATAAATTTCTTAGCTCCGTAATATATAAATGTTACCTTTTCAGCTTTAATGGCAATTCAGTATAATGGAGCTCTTAACCATCTCAAAAAGTATCACTGTCCTCCTCGCCCTCTTTGTCTGCCCTTCAGGATGTGAAATATTGGTTGAGGTAGCAGTTTATTTCCCTACTTTATAGGGTTTTTGGTAATTACATTGAAACAAGGCATTCTCTTATAATTAACTTCTATAGGTCAGTGATTTTTATAAACGGTCTCATGAAGAAATTAGGGTATTATAAATTCCTTTTTGATAAAGATATTTTGGTTTTAAAAGGATAAGCTTATCCTTCCTCTGGTTATATTGATGTAAACTGTAGTTTCATTATCTTTTGATTCATTTTGTGGATATATTCAATTTTAAGAAACAGCCCTAGTAGTTTAATTTCTTTTCTTTTTGTAGTCAAATAAACTCTAAAGAAGAAAACATGTTGATTTATTTTTATCAAATTCCATTTTAATATTAGTAAAATTTCTGTTGATGAGGCAGTATGAACTGACTAGTTCCCAAGACCCATGTTCAAATCTTAGAATACTTAAATTCTTAATCCTGGAGGCAAGGCTAGTTTACTGATAATTTGCCAGTCTGTATTTTTGGATACATGTACTACACCAGGAGTTCCCTAAATAAATGAAATCATAATGTGGGATGCCAAAAAGCATTTGAAAATGATGCATGGGCCAGCTAGGTGGCCCAGTGAATTGAGATCCAGGTCCGAAGATGGGAAGCCCAGGATTCAAATTTGGCCTCAGACACTTCCTAGCTGGGTGACCTGCAGGCACGTCACTGAACTCCCTTTGCCTATTCCTTACCACTCTTCTGCCTTGGAATCAGTCTACAGTGTTGATTCTAAGACTTGAAGGCAAAGATTAAAAATAAAACCAACAAAAATATACAACTATTTTTGTAGGTCAAAGAAAAGTAGGGTTGTTACAGTTGTCACTACTTTGGTGTTTCTTTCTCCTGTAGAATAGAAACCACTTGAAGGCAGGAATTCTTTCTTTCATGTTTTCCTATCTCCAGTGACTAGCATAGTGTCTGATAAAGCATAGACATTTATTTATTTTTTTAAATTGATCATTCACAGAGATGGTTGTATTTGTCCTCAACTTAATTCACAAAAATAGGAAAACTTTTTTATATAACATTCCTAAGGTAATTTGAGTTCCTCAGAAAAAGATATCACATGAATATAAGCCAGTGTTGTTTGTCTTTTAAAGATAATCTTGGTAGGCTTATCTATCTTTTAAAATCTATATTTTCTTTGCTACATGATTTTAAAATAACATAATTTGAAATAGGTAAGTTTAGTGTACTAAAAAAAGGCTATTTATATAGGATTTTAAATCTCATTTTCTGTTTTTAATTTAAGATGATATTTGCAGTTCCAAAACTCTGTCTCTGTATTTGTGGATGCATCAAAGATGACCATAAATCAGAGGAAAAGTCTAATCGTTTTAATGTGCTATCCTTAGTACCCTCTTGTATTGCACCAAACTGTTTCATTAATGTATTGGTATGTTCTGAGATGCCTTAGTAAATAATAAATTGTTAAGATCTGTTTATTGTTTAATGGGAAGTGAACCTAAAAGGTTATAAGCTGTAGTGAGTAAAAGAGTCTTTAATAAACTCTCCATTTGTTTTGTTTTGTTAACTCAAAGGCATTGATGGACATTCTCTGATCTTCTTTGACACATCTGGGTCACACAGTTGAAGCATCACTTAATCTTAAGTAACTGCTCATGGTTGTGTTGTCTGTGTTGAAGTGATCAAAGAGGTGCTGTTTATCATGGCTTCCCATCGTTTTAACTTAAATATTTTTAAACATATCCGGTGTAGCCTGGCATTTTCTGCAATGCACCAGAATTCAGACTTTATGCTATCAGAAGTGTAAAGCCTTAGCCTGTCCTTAAAGGGTCACAGATTCAGAACTGGAAGAGATCTTTTAAAGTCTCTCTAGTCCACTGGTGTCAAACTCAAATAGAATAGGGCTGCTCATTCACTTAGGAAACCACAAATTTACATTATCTATATCATATTGTATTTTTAAATTATTTTGTTATACGTTTCTGAATTATAATTTAATCTGGTTCTATCCTCACTGGTTAGTCAGATTTGATGCCTCTGATTTTGTCTCACTTCTTAATTTTACAAATGAAGAAACAGATCTGGAGAGATTGTGATTTGCTCTAGGTTACAGAGATAGTGATGGAATTGGGAAGGGGGGTCTGAGTTTAGGTCTTCAGATTCTTCCTATTGATGTATAAAAAAAAAGAGAGATTATAAAATAAAGCCACTGTTATGGAGACATCTGGGCCTCCCCCACAGCTTACCAACAACTTCTTCCTCATCCCCCCAAAAAACCCCAACCTTGTGGGCAAATAGGTGGCCAAGTAGATAAAGTATCTGAATTGAAATAAAGAAAAAAAGACTTGTGTTTGATACTTAATAGCTGTTTGCCCCTAGGAAATCTCAACTTTTTTTTAGCCACTACATCTATGAAATGAAACTCCTAATAGAGGCTACTTAGGGGTTGTTGGGAGGATCAGATAGATTAGAGAGAGAGGAAGATGTTAGAAATAGATTAAAAAAAGAAATAGATGATAAGAGAGATGATAACAGGTAGATGGTAGATAAAATAAGATTGACATTAATTACTTTGCAAATCTTAAAACTCTAAAATATTAGCTGCTATTACTTATTTTGTCCCTACTTTGGCATATATGAACACATTGGCTCTTAGAGGGCAGGCACTGTTTAATCTTTGTCTTTCTGTCCCCAGTGCCAAGCACAGTGTCTTGCATGGGGAATGGTGCTTAAATGTTTGTTGATTGATTGAGCTGGAGCAGCTGGTGTGCCTTAGTTCCCCTTCTTCTTCCACTTCTTAATCTTCTCCTTCCTCGTTATGAAATTCCCTGTTCTTCTTCAGAGAAGAAAGCCACCAAGACGCTTTTCTTTTTAGTGGAGAAAGTGTTGATGGTAATCAGATCAATAAAAGCCTTTAATTGGGTACCTGTTAAGTGGTTATCACTATCTTGGGTGCTGTGAAGGACCCAAAAGGATGACTGTGGATGATATCTTGCTCTCTGCTTTTTGGAAACAACTCAGCTGTTTCCTAAGCAGAGAGACAGACAGAGAGAGAATATGAGGGAAAGGTGAGAGGGGGCACCAGGCTTCAAATCAGAACACAATTTCATACTGGGACCATACCACCTACAGACTGTGTGACCCTGGGACAACACCTGATCCCCACTTTCTTTATTGTACCTCCTCCCAGGCTAGTTGTGAAGGCCAAATGAGATAACTCCTATAAAGGGCCCTGGAAACCATAAAGTGCATGTAAATATGAGCTGTCATTGTTGTTTTGTTCTTTTAACCTTTTTTTTTTTTTTTTGAACCTTCCTAATCTCTAATTGACATAGTCGTTGGATCACCCAGAACTGCGGAAAGTCTGAGATGTGAATTTGTTTGAACATTTGAATTGTTGAGAATTCTTTTTTTGTTTAATGAGTTTTCTTATGCTCAGATGAAGCCCCCAAATCTAAAGGTAGTATTTGCAAGGTAAACCCTAGGACCCAGCTGCAAGTCGAGCCTTTTCTGAGGGTTTGCTTTTACTGTCTTAAGCATTCATTCTTTCTCTTCCTTTTTATTTCTCTTTGTCTCTCTGTCTCTCAACCCTTTTTCTTTCTCCTCCCTTTCCCTTCCTCTCTCCCCCTTGTCTCTTCCTCTCTCTTTCCCTTCCCTTCCTCTCTCATTGTCTGTTTCTCGCTGTCTCTCTGTTTCCCTCTCCTCTCTTTTTGTGAATGGGTTGAGAGTGTGAGAAAAACTTTGCATTTTGACCAAAAAAAAGGGGTTGCACTTCCTCAGGAAGTTGATAGCAGCCTCTCACAGATATACAAATAGGAATCTTTCCTTCCTTCAGTAAGTTTTCTTTCTTACTATTCTTCCTCAGACTTTGAAGCTTAGTAAACAAATACAGCAAATTTCATTAAACATTCAATTGCTCAATAATTCTAAAAGAACTCTTGGAGATTACTTTTCTCCTCTCAATTTTTCCACTCTTCTTTGTACTTAGGACAGCTGCTACCAGATCTCTTGATAATGTCTTTTAAGTCATTTTTAAAATTTTATTTTTTATCTTAAAGTATGCAATTATTTTATTTATTTGCCTGATAGGAAGACTTTCTTTGCACAGGAACCTGTAGCTGGTACAACAACTGACAAAGAGAGGTGTCTCCCCATCACAGGGGTCCAGGTTCCAGCAAAGTGAAAATGGAGCCAATTGGCTGAGCTCAACACCTTTTTCCTCTCTCCGTCCCCCCACATTCTCCCAAAGAGAAAACAGTAATTAAACCCAATAATAAATCAGGACTCAGAACTTTTTCTTTTTTTTTCTAAATCCTTACCTTCCATCTTAAAATCAATACTTTGTATTAGTTCCAAGGCAGAAGAGCATCAAGGGCTAGGCAGTGTGGGCTAAGTGTAGGAAGTGTCTGAGCCAGAATTGAACCCTGGACCTCCCATCTTTAGGCCTACCTCTCAACCTACTGAGCCACCTAACTGACTCACCTGAGAACTTTCTAACCAGGTGGTTTGATGAATGAATACAGAACAAGGGAATTGAATTCATCAACCACTTGCTGGGGCATGAAAGCAAGAATGCTCAGAGAGAGCTCCACTTTCTTTCTCCATCCCCAGAATGGTGGTGTTTAGGGATGATAGGGAAGGTTCCCACCTGTGGTTGGGATGTTGGAAAGTTTCTGAAGTCTAGAACACATAGGGCTTCTTGTTCTGTATCAAAAGTACCCAGAGAAAGGGCTAAGACAGAGATTCTTCATAAATTCCTTCCCATCTTCCTTTCCAAAGTCCACAGATCACAGAGCCATATTTCTGGTAGTGATTTCAGCACCACTGGTTCATTTTATGAGACAGTAGAATTTGGAAGTTAGGCAGGAAGGTGTAGAATGGAAGAATTATATTTTAGGGTCCTCGTGCCTAACAAGTGTCCTCTTTGGTTCCCCATGCTTGGGAAGCACAGTTTAGGAGAACCAGAAGGGACTGCTAGGAGGGACAGAAATGCAAGCTTCTGGCCCAATGCCTACATAGAAAACAAATAGGAATCTTCACTCTCCCCTTATCTTCCATACTCCATGTCTTTCTAAACTGTCTTTTTAAGGAAAACCTTGTGATAGAATCCCAGTAAGCCAGACAATAGTGGTTATAGCCCTAAGGCCATATTCTCCTCTGAGAATGATACCCAGGAATATTGGGGGAAGCCCACAGCAGGGCTTATGAAAGAGATGTCACCAAGGAGGGATGAAAAAAACAAGTTTGGTCAAATACTAGGGTAGTACTTGAGCATTTTCTTCTCTGCCTCCAACCATACCCCTCTTACCAATGTATCAAATTGGGTTTCCCTCCCCACAGTGTAAGAAAACTGGGAAGTCCATTCTGGATAGAGATGATCTGAAAACAGCCCATCAAACTTATGCCTTGAATATCTGGCATAACAAAGGCTAATTTGCTGGGAAGAGGGCAGGAAGGATGGGTATCATCCTCATTTCCTGATCATACATGTCGAAAAACTTCCCCCAGCCAATCCAGCCATTCTGTCCTATAGTGTAGTTCTTATAGATGCTCTTATCACTACTGGCCATATAGGGAAAATAGACCTCCTTTCGGTTGTCTTTTAAAATTCTTCATTTTTTACGATGGCATAAAATCACTTATTCCCTTGGCTCTGTTCCCTTCACTTTGCATCAGTTCATAAAAATCTTTATAGGTTTCTCTGAAATCATCTTTTCATGGCACTAAATTCATGTACTGGAATTTATTTGGCCATTCCCCAATTGAGGGCATCCTTGTAGCTTCTAGTTCCTTGTCAGAAAAATAAGAGTTGCTCTAAATCTTTTTGTCTATACATCGATCTCTTTGAGTATAGTTCCATCTCTGGATCTAAGGTATGCAAGTTTAGTAAACTTTTGGGGAATTAACAAATTGTTAATTAAGAGGTAAAATGACAAATTGTTATTCAGAAGGGCAGTGCCAGTTCATAGCTTTAGCAATAGGGCACTAATGTGCCTGTTTTTCCACAGTTCCTCCAGCATTGATCATTTTCTTTTTTTGCCATCTTTGCTAGTTTTGATGAATTTGAGGTGTATTTTCATTTTTATTTCTCTGTTAGTGATATGAAGTGCTTTTTCATATGGCTGTTGATAGTCTGACTTTCTTACCTTGAGAAATCACCCATTCATGTCTTTTGGTTAATTGTAGAATGGCTTCTGAGGCTTCAAAATCTTTGGTTAATTGTAGAATGGCTTCAGAGGCTTCAACATCTTTTTTTTTTTTTTTTTTTTTTTTTACAACTAGAAGAGACCTTTAGAGGTCACCTAGTTCCATACCTCTCCTTTAACAGATGTAACCCAGAGGGGCTAAATTCCCATAAGTAAGAAATGGAGGCTTCAGAATTCAAATTCAGAACCCCAAACTCCAAGGGCAATGTTTTTCCCCCCACTACCCTATTATCCCCAAATGGCTGTAGTAGAAGGAAAGAGCAGGGAACTAAGAAGAGCCTAGATTTTTGTTCATCTACCATTTTCATTCTGACTATTTCCCCTTAATCACTCATATCTGTCAAAAATTTAACTTAATCACTCTGGGTCTTAGTTACCTCCATAACTGCCTGAAAACAGAAGGTCCTATCCTGATACAATAGAAAAAAACATCGAATTTGGGATCAGTGGACCTACCTGGAGGCAGATTCTGGCTCTAAATACCTGTGTAGCCTTGGGTTAATAAATCACTTTTTCTTCTGCAGGTCTCAGTTTCCCCATCTGTAAAACGAAGGTGTATCCTAGCTTTAGAAGCTGGAAGGAAGGCATGAACCTTAGAAAACTGGGATTAGATGTCTTGGAAGGACTCTTTCAGCTTTTAAGTTAATGAATGATGATTCTGTGATCTCTTGTGATACCTCCTGTTTCTGAGATGTGAGATCCTAAGTGGAGGGAAGGAAGGAACAATGGAACCAGGTCATTCGAATTAGAGACCTTGGTGAGATTTGAATGTGTTTTCTCTTTGGAAAGTTCAGATTTTGATAAAAACAGATTGACATTTTATGGAAAACAAATGGGTTTTTGTGTGTGTATATTTGTGTTTGTGGTGTATTACCTTTTAAGTGTCTAATCTAATCAACATTCACATTTTTATCTTATCACTGCCAAATGCCTTAAATGTTTCTTCTGCCCCATTTCAAGGGAGCCACTTTATGGCTGAAGGAGAGGAAGGACATATCTTGGGGCTTTCTGTGAGTGCTCCTGAAAAATCTATTTCTCTCTTTTTCCCCCAACATTCATGTACGTTTCCACCATGACTTCATCTGGAGTATCCTTCTCGTATAGTCAGTTCATTCACTCTTGCCTGATCTTTGCTGTTTAAATATCATGTCTTTTAAAATCGAGAACAACTGTTGATTTTTGATGATGTTTTATTCCTGTTTTTAGAATAACCTCCAAGTTGTTGGAATTGCATTTTAAAATTGCTCATTCATTAATGAACTCCATGGTAAATGGACTCTTGAAAGACTTGCACTCCAGTATGGGGAAACACCCTCCCTATTGGAATTTAGCATTCCTAAAGCCCTACCTTTAAAATGTTTTTTTTTTTTGCTACTGGAGCCTTTGTCCCTCACAAGTTACTACAAGGGAAGACCTTCGGAAGGTGTGCTGGCTTGCTGCGAGGTCTTTGAACTAACTGAGTTAGGAATGTGTCTCAAGATGGAAGAATGAATGGCTGTTTGGGGCTTTTAGCCTCTGGGCTCCAAGCTCACTGGAGGAATGTTATTGTGCCTTCAAAGCCTGTCTCACACCGGGCTTTTTGAGAGGGGAACTTGGATAGTGTCTTTGCTTTATCAAGTGCACAACAAAAACAAAGAGTTACTCAGACTGATCTAATTGAATGGGGTAGCTTGGATATCCTTGAGCCTACAATGTAGTATGTTTGCAGATTGATTGCTTTCAGTTAATTAACTTTTTTCTATTAATAGGAAAGTTATTCTATTAATAGAAAAAATAATAGAAAAATAGAAAAAAAAAGCCATATTTCTCTGGATTAGTATCTTGTGATAGGTCTAGAGTGTTGGCAATTGGTAGATCCTTTTTTTTTTGAGTACAGTGAGAATAAGATGATAATAAATTTAATAATAATAAATATTAACTTAGTTACATATTATAAATATATATGTCAGATACTGTGCTAAGTAAGTACTTTACAATTATGATCCCATTTAATCCTCCCAACAACCACTGGAGGTAAATGCTATCGTTACCACTATTTTGAAGTTGGGGAAACTGAGGCACACAGTAGGGTGTTCTTTTGTTTGTTTGTTTGTTTGTTTTAGTAGCTTGTCCAAGGTCACACAGATAGTAAATGGCTTAAACTAAATTTGAACCCAGGTATTCCTGACTCCAGGTCTGGTGATTTTTCTTGTTATACCACCTTGCTGGTAGTATTAAAGAAGTTGAACTATTTCTTAGTTTTGGCCCTTCTATGGACCCATTATTTCATCACCTTGAGTACTTCCTTCCCTAGTACAAATTCATCCTCCCTCCCAGGCCTCCTTCTGCTGATTTTTGTTTTCTCATAAATCCATTAGAGAAGTTCTGTTTTATAATAACAACTCCCATTTATTTAATACTTTTAAGGGTTGAAAAGCTCTTTCCTCACAGCACCACTCTGAGGTAAGTATTATTATCTATTCAGATAAGGAAACTGAGTCTCTCAGGCATTCAATGACTTGTCCATGATCATAAACCTATTATGTGTCTGTAATGGAATTTTAACTCAAGTTTGGAGCCCTTTCTTTGTGACTTCACTATTTGGAGATTCCACTGTTTCTCATGTCCACCTGGGGTCTTTCACTTGGTGGCTGGCCAGTTTTTCAATCTTTGGTTTCATTGCCACATTTATTAATGGCCCAAGGCTTCCTGTTTGAGGGGATCCATTGTCATGTTTCAAGATTATGACCACAAGATGGCAGCTGGAATGGCAAGAAGATTAGAGAACATTTCATATGAGTAGCAGTTAACAGAATAGAGGATTTGGGTCCATAGAAAAGGAGGAATGGGATGATTAGATAGTTAAAGAGTTGCTTCATAGAACTGGGGATTTCATTTATTCTGCATGGCCCCATGAATGGGACCAATGGGATTACAGAGAGGTGATTTAGGTCTACTATGAGGAAGAACGCCAAACATTTCTAAATACGGGTTCCATCCATAAGTAGAATTGACTGTCTTGTAGGGAAGTATAGTAGGTGCCCCATCACTTGAGGTTTCCATGAAAATTGGATAATTACTCATTGGGAATGTTGTAGAAGGTTCAGAGGGTGGCCTCTGAGGTCCCAGTCATGTTAATGAATTTTAATTATGCGAAAATCAGTTTGATTATTGAAATGGTGGTTCAGAGGATTTCCAAATGACTTCATGGCCTCTCCTCTTCTACTTTTTAGCCACTGTTGGGTTTCCTTTGTGTAGTGTTGAGTCCAGTCCTACATTAGAAACATTATAACTTTTTCCTCTGTTTTTTAAAATTTAAGGGAAGTTTTTTTTTTAAATAGGCAGTATGTAAGGAAAAAAGTCTAATGGCTATGAAAATAATCATGATTTAGGAAAAGGTTATTTTTCATTGTCATTTTTTGATCTTAAACAGATCCCTTCCCCTGTGTAATATTTTTATTTTACTCATTTGGAATTGACTTATTTGGGACTAATGTTGAGCCACTTGTTGAATCCTTATGATATTCTTTTAACCAAATATGAAATCCTGGTTAAAATTAATTAGAACTTAATTATTTGTGGACCTGAATAAATGATCAGTGATTCTGTGTCTGACTTACCTCGAAGCCTTTCTTTTCTCCTTTTTATTTTCCACAAAGACACTGTCTATCTCTCGAAGATGGACACATCCTTTGCTTTGTTTTGATAGGGTTTGCTTATTTCTCTGCTTGAAATAGCACCTCATCAGCTTTTATTCTGCTAGCATAATTTTTATGATGTTAATTGCATTTTACAGATTCGGGTCACAGTTTAGCATTTGAGTTTCAGGAAATCAGAAATCGAAAGCAGTAAGAAAATTACTAAAAATAATTGTTTTACTCTAGCGATCTCAGTTATTCCGAAGCTAGTTATTAAGCTCCTGGATAGTGTAGACCCCTTGGGTCCCCATTTTCTTTCTCTGGTTCTCTTGTCTTCCTCTTGGGCATTTCACTCCTCATTAGCACCTTCACACTAGCATGGGTAGGGTTGGGGAAAGGAAGTGAAATTCAAATCAGTCAATTTTGTGAACAGCTCTGCTAAAAAGTGAACTGAGCTAGAAAAGTGGAAACCAATTGTTAAACTGAGATTTTGGAGATTAGACCTTTAATGTTCCTGATTCCCCCATCCCTCATTTCCATAGATAATTGAGAAAGTGAACTTTAGTCTTAAGGAAAAAGTCATGGAATTCCCATTGTTAGAGTTAGCTACACCTGCTGTAGTCAAAATCCATTTTAACATGGCTTGTTAGGAGAAGGATTAGGCTATACCCTCCGTCCACTCCTATTTTGGAAAAACATCACTGCATGCAGTCAGATGTCATTAACCTTTAGTGCATGTCCCCCAAGACTGCTCTATTTTTAATTCAGGATTTCAGCCCTTTGCTAATGCACTCATTTGACTTAATTTTATTCCTCAAGACTTTAAAAGGTCCACAGTTTGGTAGGCAATAGTATCGTTAAGAGATGGCGATCAGGACTTATCATTAGGAAGACCTCTGTTCAGATGCTACCTCGTGTACACACTGGGTGCCATTAGGCAGTTGACTTGATCTCTCTTCGTCTCAGGGCTCCCATCTATAAATTGAGGATAATAACAATCCCCACAGGATTGTTGTGAGCCAAGTTTGAAACTCTATGGATGGGAGCTCTTCTTAGTTAGAATCAACACCAGCTTTTAGAGAAGTTAATTAATTAATAACGTAACTTATAAAAAAGTTAAGTAATTGCCTACTGTGTGCCTGGCATTAAGGATAAATTAAAGGGCAGTTTACTTTTTATGTACTCATTGTATTGGTTTCCTCAATGCCTGGTTCATGATAGGCAATTATTACATTTTAAAAATGAAATAAAAATGTTAATCATCAAAATACTTATATACATTATAATGGCACAGCATATATAATAGAATGGAAATATAGCATATTTATGTTCATATAATAAATAAGTTCAAATTGACAATATGTCAAATATATTCAAATCTGTTTAAATGATAAATGATGTGAATATATTATGTTGCAACCTTTGGAGTCTAGGACCAGATATCTTTTTAAATTTTCAAATGGCATTTTTTTATGCAAGTGTCTTAGGAAAATAGGTTAATGAAATTTAAAACTAGGACTTCTTTTCCCTAATTAAGGAAATCAAAACTTTGTAAAAATAAGTCAGTTTCTCTGAACTTATATTGTAACTGCTAATTCAACATAGTCCCAAAATTTATTGTAGTACCTCTCCTCCTTCCCTTTAAAAAAAAATAAAAATTGGGCTAATGATCTCATTCCATCATTATTTTTTAGTCAAACAAACATTTATATTATATATATAGGACATGTATGTATACATATATATACACATATATAGTATATTATACTAGTGTATTTATATATGTGTGTATATATGTGCATATATATGTGTGTATATATATGTGTGTATATATATATATGTATATATATTATTTTATATTAGGCACTAAGCTGGACATTAGTGACACAAAGGAAAAACAGAAATAGTGTCTGACTTCTAAGAGTTTTATATTTTAAAGGGGAACCCAACATGAGCTAAATAAATATGTACAGAGTACATATAAAATATATACAGTTAGAGGTGCTATGGAAAGGATCAGGAAAGACTTCCTGGTGACCCCATCATTTTAGGAGACTAAAGTTTATGACGGTGTTCATTCCTAGCTCTCAGAGCCCAAATTCTATCTAGCCTAGTCCCTGAAAGAGGCAACATATTTGCACCATTAGTATTGGTTTTAAGGATTATTGGGTCTTGTTGACACTAAAGATCAAATAGTTGTTTAAGCTATTTCTTAAATGCATGGAAAGAAGCTACATTTCAGTATTTGTGCTTTCTAAGAGCAGTAATATAGTAGGGACTTGTTGGCTGATCAATTGATTGATTAAAACATCTATCGCAATACCTCCTCGTGTGTGCCAGAGGAAAATAGACACAAACAAGTTCACACTGATGACTTTTTCAAGAAAACGAGGACATGGGCTTCCTTTTAGGAGTCAGACCCATTCAAGCCTTTGTTTGGGTCATCTGTTTACTGGTGTAGCTACCACCACTGTTCTAGTCCCATTGATAGTACAGTAACTTTATTTATAGCAAGAGAACTCAAATCATCAGAAAATAACTCTAGCCCCCTGAATATTTGAAGAAAACCCCTCAACTTTCTCTTAATAATAATAAGTTCTGTGGCTTCTTTTTCTCTACCCTTTAATCAAATTTGTGGCTTTCTCCAGAATCTTCATAAAGTTTTCCACATCTTCTTCCAATTGTGGAGTTCAGAATTAGACATGACTTATTAGAGAAGTGTCCAAGAAATTCTGACTATATGATAGAAAACTGGACTCCTAGTTTCTTCTTTTATTTTACTCTACATTTGTGCTTATTCTTCTAATGATAGCACTGTATTACTCATTTGTGTTCTCTTAAGAGTCCACTGGAACCCCTGAATCTTTCTAGGTTGTGTTCACTTGGTCAATTATTCAATCAATACATCTTAGTTAAGCACTCTTAAGGTAGGCTTTACTCTCAAAGAGTTCACCATCTATCATCTTATTTAAATAACAAGCTATTTCCTAGCTTCTAATTGTTTAATTGTTTTCTTTCGAAATGCATTTTCGTTTATATTTTAGTTTTCTGACTTTTTCCACTATATCAAGTGTATTATCATGTATGCCAAGTTACTCATGTCCTTTTCTAGAACTATGGATATATTATTTAAGTCTCAAGTCAACAAAACAATATTATGGAAAATACATCCATGTTTACTAGCTTTTTTTTTCCAATTTCTAAACTACATATATTAAAAATATTGATGTCTTACATCGTCATTATTTTTTCCTATTTTGAGAAGAAACAGAATTGCTATTTATTAAAGGGACTTTACAGAGCAGGGGTTCTTTTTTCTTTTGTTTTTGTGCTTTGGACCCCTGTGGCAGCCTATGAACCACTTTTTAGATTAATATTTTAAAATGCATACATTAAAATACATTTTATTATTGTGTATCATTATTATTAGTCAGTTATATTGAAATATTATTGCTCAGTTTCATTGAAATATTATTAATTATATTGAAATATTAGTTATATCGAAATGTTATTAGTTATATCAAAGTATTATTAGTCTTATTAAAATATTATTAGTTATATTGAAATATTATTATTAGTCAGTTATATTGAAATGTTATTAGTTACATCAAAGTATTATTAGTCTGTTATTGAAATATTATTAGTTATATTGAAATATTATTAGTTATATTGAAATGTTATTAGTTAGTTACATTAAAGTATTATTAGTCTGTTATTGAAACATTATTAGAATATTATTATTAGTCAGTTATATTGAAATATTAGTCAGTTCAATTGAAAGGTCAATTGCAATTGATCAAGAGATTAGAAAACCCAATTTCATGGACTCTGTATTAAGAACCCCTGCCATAGATCATCTAGTCTAAAGCCTTTATATCTCAGGTAAGGAAACTGAGGCTCAGTGAGATGTCTTCCTTCCTCAGACAGGATTTTAAGGCTTTTTTTCCTCTATCAATACTTCCTTAGGTTGCCTGACCTGGACCTAGATTGAGTGGGATGTCTTCCAGCCTCTGGAGACAGCCCTGATCCATGTCAGCATAATCTGAGCAAACTCCAGTTTTTAAAATGTGGCTTGGGGGAGGAGATTGAATTTTCATCCCTTGGGCATGGCGAATGAACCTCTGCCCTCACCAGGATGGATAGCAGTTCACCAGCCTCCATTGCAGAGAGATAACTGGTCCATAGGGGAGAGAAAAAAAAAGCAAAAAGAAAAGAGAAAAGAAAAAAATATTAATCATCCATTCACCCAGCATTTGAGGTCTGCAGCCCCTTTTCATGTCCCCAAGTCAAACCCTCCCAGGGCCACATATTGCTCTTTTATTCCTAATTTTCCTCTTCAAGGCTGGCCCGTGCATTCATTTTTAATCATAATTTGTCTGCATAAAGATTAAGGAGAAACCCAGCAGGATTCTTTCCCCCTCTTCCCTTCTGGGACAGCCCTTGCTCACTCCTATGACTTGCATGTACCAATTCTCATTAATCATTTGGAACGTTTGAATGTTAGAACTGGAAAGCCCCTCTCCTTGATTTTACAGATGAGGACACTGAGTCCACAGAGGTTAAATAACTTGTCTCAGGTCACATAGCTACTTAATGAGAGCCAGAGCCTCGTGCTAGAAGCCCCATCTCCGGAGGCCCGGGACCCTCAGGGCTCCTCCATTACACCAGCTGTCTCTGTTGCCCTTTTCTCTGACTTATAATAATGAGCCTGGCTTTGACATGAGGATAGAGTGGAAGAGAGTTCATCCTGGATGATGGAAATACCTGGATAGAAAATAAAGTTTTCCAGCATCTCAAGCTTTCAAAAATCATGTCCATCCTTTGTCATTTCCTTCCTCTGCAGAAGAGCCAGATGCTCATTGGAAGAAAATAATAATAATTTTTTTTTGGTCTCTTTAAGAACTGTCTCAGCTTGTCCTGTAGATCTGGCAGTAAGATTCTTTAGAGCCTAGATCATAAAAGATTACAACCAGGGATGGGTTGTTTTTTTTTACCTCTGTGTACTTTCTCTATATATTTAACTTTGGATTACATCGGTAATTTTTCAAGCACATTCCCTTATAATCTCTCTTGTTGTCTGTACTTGTTGATTGAGAAGGCTACTGGGAAATAAGCTCAGAATAGAAAACCTAAGGCACGTCGTTATGCATTCTTTTCACCAAAATGAGTCTCTAGGTAAAAATAGGATTATTATTCATGGGCCACAGTATATAGCCTTGGATTCAGAGCTTTCAAGATATTTCTTCTTAATGACCTTTTGAAGTAGGATAGGGATAGGAGCCGGACCTGTGTTTCCATTAACGTGGGGAGCTTTCTGGTGAAGAAAACTCCTTCTACCATCTTCTCTCCAATTTCTGTCTAGAATGCTGAGGAATTATGAGTTGCCCAGAGTCAGTCAATAGGTAGTAAATATTTATGAAGCACCTACCGTGTGTCAGGCATTCTACTAAGCTTTGGGGATACAAATATGAAAAAAAAGACATTTCCTGCCCCCAGAGACTTTCTACGTGAATGGAGGGGGAGACAAACTGCAAAAGGAAGCTAGAAAAGGAAAGGGGAATCATACAGCTACACTTAACTCCAGGTCCTTTGCACCTTCCGCTCCATCATGGAGGTTCTCATGGTGTTCTCAGACACTTAAAGAACATCAAATGACTTGTAATGCTTCCTGTCTTGTATTCATTTGCAAGCCACATACCATTGTGGGATTCATTCAGGGCAGAGGTGGATGGGATCCTCTGTAGACGTTGTGTGATGTTTTAATTAGGTACTCTCTGTTCTCCAGTCATTGACATCCAAGGGGAATTGGCACAATTGGACTATATTTGCATTAAAAGTGTTAGCAATCCCCTGGAGTACATATATTTGGCTATTTATGAACTAGCTTTGTTTGTGAACTAAAAACCGAAAGCTTCAGTTTTTGGAAGTATCCCTCACCTGCCAGGTTATATGGGTGATAACTTTAGCCTTTCCAAGAAAGACCCATCTGTAGGAAGCTGAGGGTGAATAAGCGATAGATTATATTTGAAGTAGCCTGATCATCTTATGAGCTTATGCACGTACACACGCTTTTAAAATTTAGAATAGCCTTAATGAATGTTTCCCCATAATCTTGGAGGCTGCAAAGTATTTTCATTGGCACCTTGGCATTACCTTTCCTTCTCCTACCAAGATTCCCTCCTTCTCACTGCTTGCATTTGCTAGACTTAGAGCAAAAGTGTCTGTCTGCAGCTGATACGATCCTACTCCCAATTCCCCTACCTCTCATAAGCATAGTTTAATTTCTACGTAATGCAGTGTAAATCTAAGAAAATTTAACAATTTGGAGGTTCACTGTGGTTCAAATTCTTCATCTCCTTCTCCCCCACCCACAGGATACAAAAGTACATCTGATTTGACTTTTTTTTTTTTGCATCTGATTGGAAATATTTTTCAGTTCATTCTCCTCTCCTTAATCTGCGTAACTTGAATGTGAAAAGATGTATGAAGTTCACTATTTGAGGGCGACAGTCTTGTCATGAAAAATGAATAGACTTTACTATCAAATCCTGGAGTTTGAGGTTGCATTTATTAGCTTGACAAGGGGGAAAAACACTACCCAAAAGCATCTCTCTTGGAATGATACTTTTTAAGTAGAAAGAACAAATTTAGACACACACAGTTTAAAGCATATTTATGTTTTGTTATATTTTTGTTCTTTTGATGGGATATGTGGGGTATGTCCTCAGCATTTAACTAACTTTTAAATATGGAAAATAAAAGTATCACTCACTTGCCAATGAGTTTTTGCTGTGATATTTTCTGCTAGCACAATTCTTGCTGCTTCAGCTCTTCTAAGGTTTAGACCCTGGGCATTACAATTGGGTGGGTGGTCTTGGTGCTGGCCAGTGCCAGTATGGAAGGGAGAACCCTGATGTGGACCAGGGCCACCACAGGAAATAGGTGAAAAGCAGCTCACATTCCAGAGCAGTGCTGATTTCCTTTGGCTAGCTGGGTCAGCTGTTTGAATTTGGTCATAGAAATCTGAACTGCACAGCTGACCAGCCCCAGAGAGCAAGGAAGGGTGTGAGAAGGGAAAACGGAGAGGGGAGAAGCTGGCCAGATATTGTTTCTTCCTGCATGCTCACTGTAATTAGAGTAACTTTGATAGTGTTGGCTGCTGTTTGTGTTTTCATGTTTGTTCATATATTTTTACCCTGAGGAAAGGGGAAAAAAATCCTTAAATATGGGCTTGCTCTTGGTTGTTCCTGATTTAAATCTGTCAGTGCCAAGTCAGAGAGACCGCCATTCAGGCCATAGTTCAACGTGGCTGCCCCCAGAATTTATAGTTTTTCTGGGTCGAGAACTCATTCAGTTAGTTATTGAGAACTATGACTACTGTGGTTTAGTCAGCTCGTGTTTATGTCCAGATTTACTTAGAATATCTGGCTACAGAAATAGAAGGAAGAAAGGACAGCGAGAATTGGTAGAGTCACAGGAAACAAGGAGTGTGTGTGTGGGGGGGGTCCATTTCTAGATGGGTCATTGACCTAGTGACCAAGGACAGTTATGAACAGAGTCCTATTGGACTGATGGATGGGTAGTTACTTTGGTGGGCTCTTTTGTTTGTGAGGCTTCAGAACAACTATTTTAGCAGATAATACAATGGGCAAAAAGGCATCTGTACACAAGTGGCAACAGGCTGGTGGAATTCTTCAGGAATTAAAGGCTTCTGTTAAAGGTTGTTATAGATTGTTTGTGGAGTCTGAGGCTCACCAGATTAATGCTCAATGATAAAAGTTGTAGTGGAGATCTTAGGTAATTTTTTTATTTATTTCATTTTATAGATGAGGAAACTGAGGCTCAAGGAGTTTTTTGTTGTTGTTGTTGTTGTTTTTAGTGATTCGCCTGGGGTCCTGTTGCCTTGGTGGCGGGAGTAGAACTGGGTTTCCTTTGCTTTTTCCACTCCCCCTCAGTATATAAAACAGAGCTATAATGAGCAATTTTGTCATCAAAAGACACCTAGACGTATACCTGAGGCAAAGGGGGAGAACTTCAATAAAAGCCCTTGGACTTAGAAACATATTGTGATTCCCATTGGGTAAAAGATCTTGGGATACCAGCAGGTTGTGCTAGGGGCACAGCTGTTGTGGGTGAAGGGAAGCTATTTTTATTAATTATTCTTACAAAAAATTATTCTTGCTAACCTTGCTAATTTTTGCAAAGCTCAGTTTTTTTCCTGTGCTAAAATAGTGTAAGTGCCTCTTAATTTCAGTACCCTAAGGCACCGCTCTAGTCACCCTGCCCTAGTTACAGATCTCTGTATTTCAAACTATATTTAGTTATGTACAATAACTTCCATGTTTAGCCTGTTCACTTGAATAGTTTGTTATAAATACACAGCAGTAGTGGTTTCATCAAGAAAAACAAAAAATTCATACTTAAATTTTACATGATTTAAGGCTTAATCCTTATCCCTTCCTAAGAAATAGGACTGTGATAGATTATATTGTTTCCCCTAATATGAATATAAACTTTTTTTGTTAATTTTCAGATTCATTTGCCTATCAGGAGAGAGAGATTTCTCTCTTTTGATTGGCCTGATACTTGTTCTATCATCATCTGATTTCCTGGAATTTTAGATTTGAAGCAACCTAGAGATAATGACTAGGATGAATCTTCTTCCATTTGCTGTGGTGTTACCACTTAAATGGTAGCCTCTTTAAAGTACCTGGGTCTCATGATGATAGGTTGATGGGCGGTAGATTTCCAAGTTTCTGTCGTGTCTCTAATGTGTTAACACTGCCAGATGTTGTTAGGATTTCAGAAATTCTTGAAAAACCCAATAATGATAGCTGTCACAAGCATGTCTAGGTTCCTTAGCTATGTTTGGTTTCTAGTTAGGCACTACCGCATATCAGTGAGTTCTGAACATTTGGTATGATTTGGGTCTCTCAAAGAGAATGCCGTGTTACCTTGATTTCATCTCCATTGATTTATTAGTTCCCCAGGAAGGCCTTGAGTTTCCCATTAGGGACACTTTTAGGGCAGTGTTCAGTTCTACATTCCCAGGGTATTAACTGATAGACAATCATAGGTAGCTTCAGATTTTTTTGTTAATTAGAAATTTAGTGCTGATGCTGCCAAGTGGTATGTAAAATTACTAGAAGTATTATTGTTCATTTCTGTCCAATTCTTTGTGACCCAAATTAGGGTTTTCTTGGCAGAGATACTGAGTACCTTTCCATTTCCTTCTCCAGCTCATTTTTATAGAGGAGGAAACTGAGGCAAACAGAATTAGTGGAAGTCAAACTCTTGGCTCATAGTGGTAGAGAAAGACCTAAATAACTTAGTTCATTGGATGGTCTTTTTTCCCAATGAACCTCCATAAAATGATTTTGTATTTATTACTTCTTAGGTCATAAGGAATAATGGAAATGTTTGACTAAATAATACACTTGTTGAAAAGACAAGACCTTCTAAGGAGTGTGCCGAGTGTGCCAGGATCTCCTAAAATGCCCACTTCTAGACAGGTGAGGGCTTACCTCCCATCTCCAACTCTCAAGTTCTGTGTCATTCATTCTAGAAACTCTTGCATGTGTGGAAGGTAAGGAAGGAAAGTCCTTTTAGTTATAAACTTCTGATAGCCATACCTTTTTTGGCCATGCATTAATAAACTCCGCCACAAAGACACATACTTGGATGTGAACCAACCAACCAACGTCTGGCCTGAATCTTCATAGTTATAGGTCCTTATATCCCTTAATTAGAGCCCTACATGGGTTGGTAAGGGGCTTCCTCCAAGATCTCTAGCCATGCCCCATTATGTCATCCTAGCCCCTGAGATACACGCCTAAGAATCCAGTCCATCTAGGTACTGGGTATGGACTTCTTGGGACTCAGTTCATAGAACTTCATCCTAGTCATATCTGGTTTTCGATGAGCCAATAGCCCAACCTCTGGGCTAGCCTGGTCTGTGCCTTAAGTTAGCACAACAGACTCCTACTCTGGTTCACTTTACCTGAGTCTCTATTTTGCTACAATGAATGAATCCAATCCTTCTTGGGATTCCTCATAAAAGTAGTTTTCTAGCTATTGAATTAAATCAGGCTTTAGCAAGGTTCTCTCCCTCCCTCCCTTGTCACCTGAAATAACCTATTACTCTCCTGGCCTTATTTTTAGATTAGCATTTATTTTTGAACTCTTATATTGAGTGGTTTTTAGGGTATGAAACCTAAATTTAGACTTGCTGATAACACTTGGATGCCCAGGAGACTGGCACCTTGTAGAAGCTTGTATGTTTTATGAACCAAAGTTTTATTTTAATTCTCTAACCTCCTTGATATTATATCAGATATCATTGATTCCATAACCACATTTCAGAGCACTGGTTAACCATCATTTTTAAAAGTATAAGGAAAGTTTATGCCAGAGATGCAGTATACAAAAATAGCCAGAACACTTCCTCAAAAAAAAAAAACAACCCTCTGTATTTATTTCACCTTTCTTCACTGAGGAATATTGATATTATCGATGAATTAGTTTTTAATAATATTTCTATATACGTCATATTTTTGGGGGGAGGGTTAGCGTGTGTTGTATCTAATTCATAGTTTGCTACAGCGTCTTCTTTAGTCATGTGGGTAAACTGAGGGATGATAATTTTTGTCAGAGATTTCATAATTCTCTCATTCTACCTTCAATAAAAGAAAAAAAGGGGAAAAAGTTCATCCCTTTCTTTTTAGAGATTGAGCTTCATACAGTATTGCAGACAGTGAGAACTAGAATTCCCCATATCTCTGAAGCTTTGAGAGAAGTCCCAGCTGACTAGTTCCCTAACAGCGGCTGTGGTATATGATACCTTTCTCCTAGGTGTCTCTTCTGTGAGAGATAATATGGAAGAATAGATTATATGTTGATCCTGAGTTCAGATCCTACCTCTAAGTCTTTCTCAAGTCTAAGAAATCTTTAAATCTATAAGTTATAGAAGGATTATGATCCTTCATATGTGGAAGGAGTTCTTTGTGCCATTGAAATCTGTGGTGCTAAACTCAAAACCTACCTCTTAGGCAAGTCTCTCAACCCTGTGAGAACTCTTTAAATCTCTAAGTTGTAGAAGAATTATGATCCTGATGAGGCTGGTAGATAAGAGTTTCCTTATGATGGCATCCCTTATTCAGTGCTTTAAAACTGATGATAAAATGACACATGTAAAACCCAGTGGAATTGTGTGTGGGCTATGGGAGGGGGTAGGAGGAGAGGAGGGATAGAACATGAATAATATAACCATGGAGAAATGTTATAAATTAATGAATTAAATAAAAAATTTTAAAACTGATGATAAAACATATATATGTCTTTGTATCCTTAGAGAACAATTAATTTGTGTCTCTTGTTGCATTTAATTTTTTAGAAAAACCAATGAGATAACTTGGTTTCTTATTCTGCACACTGATGTTTGGGTCGTGAGCTGATCATGGTGACTGCAGAATAAATTGTTTAATTTTTATTGCAATCCATTGCCTTGGAGTCCATGTATGAAAATAATGCCATTGACCCTTGTCAATTCTATATTTCATTTTTTACTGAGTACCTTCTATGGTACCAGGCACTGTGGATACAAAAACAAGAAGACGTTCCTGCCTTCAAGGAGCTATAATTCTTCAGGTATTATGTGATGAGATAATATTTGTAAAGCGATTAGCACAGTGCCAGGCACACAGTAGGTTCTCTGTAATTGCTTATTCTCTTCCCCTCTCTTCCTTGAAATAATTTGTACATAAATGAGAAGAGTGCAAAGCAGTAGAGCATATTACTCTATTTTGTAGGGTTTCCAGTGGTGTTGTCATTTATTTTGAGTTACGTATCACATATCATCTTTCCATTAGCCCATGAATAGATTGGATGGAATTAAAGGTAGAATCAGTGGCCTGGTTAAATTAATTTTCTCTGGAAGCCATTTAACTAAAAAGATTAAAGGTATGACTCTTGCTTCATTAATTCATGCTATTAACTACCAAGTTTTTGTTTTAGATTAATCATTTTGAACTTAAATATTATCTGAAACACACCTCCCAATTTCCCATGTAAGATATTTACCAGATTTCCCTAGAGTCAGCTGTTGTTAGAGTCAACTGCAAATACCTTATCTACTTGGTGGATTATCTATAGAGAACTGGGGGGCTCCTGCCTTCCAAATGGATCCCTTCATTGTCCAGTTGAATGTCAGCGACAGAACAGAGCAGAAAGGACGTCTTCAGACTGTGGGTGGGAAGGGAGGATCAGAGTTGGGAAAGGGTGAATAGGCTTATATAGTTTTTGCACTATGTCTGACCACATTCCAAAAGCCAAATACAAGTGATTTTTGTTGATCTTTTTTTTCGTTTGTATTGTGCATCTTTTCTCAGTCTTCATTGACATGCGTATACCAGAAGTCAGTACAAGTCAAATCCTGTCTAAATAGTTTTCGCACACTGATAATTTATTGTATTGAATTTTTCTCCAAATAAGTAGGCTTCTTAAAGAAGATGGGAAGTTGGAAATCATTTTGAGGTCCCTTTAGACTCTTAAGATTGGATGGTTCTAAAGTACTTTTTGAATACTGTCTCCTGAGGATCATCTCTTTTGGGTATGCTCGATAATGAAGTTGCACTCATAATTTTTAAGCATGGTACATGGCTCCCTTCCTCATATCAGCTGCTGTGTATGTGCTAAGGGTATGCAAGCCTAGTTTAATGTCAGCTTCAACAAAACCCTCTAGTAAATCTACTAGAAACCAAACAGAAATGGTGCTTGGATTGTCATCTCTTTAGGATTACCCATGTCATTGCTTTTTCTTTTACTGTGGAGAAGAGGGAGAATTGTGATTCTGATTTTAATCCTGAGTCCCTCATCTCCTGATAAGCAACTTGCTTAAAACTCAACTCTTGTTTTTTTTGACACGAAAAATACTGTATTAAAAAGCACCATGATTCCAAGAATGATAGGAGCTAGACCTCATGATAGGTATGGGTCACATTATTGAAGGGCTTTTGGTATTGTTGCAGAGAAACTTGGTTTCAGAGCTTGAAGTGATTTTTGGAAGAAGGATGTGAGTTGTGTGTCTGTTACTTAAGAGTTTAAAATGTTTTGTTTAGTTTTTAAAAGAACAAGCTAGTAGGACCTATTATGAGAATGAGAAAAATGGTCTCAAATGGAACAAGAGTTGGTTGATATCATAAAAGCCAAGAGGGAGAGAAGACCACAAAGGCTTTAATACAGTTTTTGATGTTGTTGGATTCAGCAATTCTGATGAAGGATGGATGGTTGTTAAAAAGTTTCATTGTGCTATTTGGAAGAAATATGTTCTCCTTTGGAAAAAAAATCCATTCAAACTTAAGATTTGTGTGTTGGTAAGTTCATTCTTCTTTCTAGTGGCTTTCTGACGGGTGACCGCCA
The DNA here is from genome assembly GCF_016433145.1 of Gracilinanus agilis. Classification (NCBI taxonomy): domain Eukaryota; kingdom Metazoa; phylum Chordata; class Mammalia; order Didelphimorphia; family Didelphidae; genus Gracilinanus; species Gracilinanus agilis. Next base: position 624,796,551 of record NC_058132.1, on the reverse strand, counting down.
AAATCTGAGATGTGGCATCCATGGCATTTTTTGTGGGCTTTGTTTGTTATATTTTTGGCATAAATTTGGGCAGTAGCCTTCTCAGAGAGACTTAATACAGTACTTTCAGAGTTTTGCATAATTTTAGGACTGCAGAAACCACAAGATGGTATAAAAAGAAAACCCCAAAAATGTAGTAATTTGAATAAAAAGAAACTAAAAATAGACCAGTATGGGAAATGTTTAGAAAATGGTAAGTGGAAACTAGCTAGGAACTTAGCAATACATTTCCCCCCAATTCTGCTTTACTTGATACATGTAGTGAATTTTGCCCCTCTGAAACTTTCTCTCCTTTTTTAATCTTTCATTCAGAAAATTACTTGCTTTGTTCTAAAAGCTTTTGAAGGAAGATAATGATACAGAATACAATTGCTCACAGATTTTATTCTTTCCTTGGGAAGTACAGTCTTGGGAGATACTATTTTATAAAATTAACATTTCATGGTTCTCTTGGTAGAGAACCATCTGCTAATAGTGCATGTTGGGTAGTAGGAATTTTCCTTCTTTGCATTTTTAGGGTTCGCACCTAGAATTTACCTTCTTATGTAGCCCACATTTTTTCAGCACCTTTTCTGTAATGTATGTAGAAGTTTTTGTAAGCCCCAAGGTGCTTTTCATTTACTTTTAACATTTTTTGTGCCATAATTATTTTTGTTGTTATGCTATTAAAATTATGTCACTAGTGGCCTAAATAAATAATTTATGTGATTTGGAAGTTGCACTTCTGACCTTTTGTCCCTCTGTTTCAGAGTAGTAGCTCCTGGAGGGTTGGCACTTGTATTTCATTGACAATATAATTTCAGCTTTGACAAATTTAGCTTTGATGGATGATGGTATCAGGTCAGAATGCTGTATTCTAACAGGGGTGGCGTAAATAGTATTCTTGGAGAAGATAAAAATTATTTAATTGAATTCACAAATTAAGTCAGATAGGAATCTAGATTTTTTTCCCACCCTTGGGGAAAAAGAATGCAATGACAGTTGTTGCAACCAAATGGAAACTCTTGTAGGCTGTAATTTATATTTTAAGAATATTTCTTGGTAAGCATGAATTGTATTGATAGAATGTTGCCTCTGGCTCATTTCTCATCTCTGGGCTATCCCCATCTTTGAGAAGCAGAGAGTCTTAAAAGAGTAGCACTGCTCCCTTTTAGAATGAATTCCCAAAGTAGAATGAAATTCAGAAAATCCCAGGCAGAAGTGATCTCAGGAGCCCATAGAACTAGAATAGTCTATGCCTAATGAAGAAAACCCTCTAATCCATCCAACCCATCAAGTGGTTGGTCAGTCTTTGCAATGAGCAGAAACTCACCAAATTCTCTCCCATTCGTTCCACTTTTGAGGAGCGCTATTTGTAGGAAGAGTTTTTCCTCCTGTCAAGCCTAAATTTGTTTTGTTGCAGCCTCTATCTAGAGTGGTAAAGTGTGAGTATACCTGGCACATGGCAGAGGCTTAATAAATTCTTTTTTAAATTTTTGTAAAATATTTACCTTCCATCTTAGAATCAGTACTGTATATTGGTTCCAAAGCAGAAGAGAGGTAAGGGCAAGACAGTGGGGGTTAAGTGACTTGCCCAGGGTCATACAGCTAAGATGTATCTGAGGTCACATTTGAACCCAGTACCTTCATCCCTAGACCTGACTCTTAATCCACTGAGCCACCCAGCTGCCACTTGCTTAATAAATTCTTGTTACTTGATGGGTTGATTTGAAGTCAGAACACCTAGATTTGAGTTAAGGCTCTGTCTTTGGTGTTATTTGGACTTATTTAACCAAATGTAAAAGATATTTTTATCAGCCAGCACTTTGATTTGTCCACCCCCCCCACCCATTCCTGTTCTTTAGTAATAAGAAACCAAGGGTTAACATCTATTCCTATTACTGCTTGCATAATAAAAAATAGCTCCCCTGGATATGTCACAGTTACCCATTTTATCCTCACGACAACCCTGTGATGCAGAATTGAAGAAGCCTGGTTATCTCCATGAATTTAAGGGATCTTCTTGATTGGACCTAATTTGGCTTCTAAGTTTAGTTGTAGATCAACATCCCCTAGTTGAAACTTGGAAGCATCCAACATCTTAGTAATTGCTAGGTCTGGTCTGAGCGGCACAGGTATGCCTGGACTGCTCCTTGGATGATAATAGCAGCCCCTTCCTGGGTGGTTGTGAGTGTAAAATGAAATGTTCAGAAGATGCTTCCCAAACTTGAAAGCGCTAAAGAAATCCTAGTAATTATTATTATTATCCTCTTTTCCTTAATTATTTTTTTAATAATAGAAAGGAAAGTTTTTGTGACTCTTTTGTCATTGGGGGTGCAAGTAGGGCAACAGAGTGCATATATTGGCAGGTTTCCCCCATATATGCCCAAATTCATCCCAGCTGGGTTCCTGTACTTTTGTAGAAGTTTGTTAAAGGTTTGTTTCTGATGCAAAGACATTCCAGGTTGGCGAGGGTATAAATAAATGACGGGTTACATTTTTAGGGAGCAAGGGAATTTTTTAAAATGGTAATTATATTTAAAAAGTATATATTTGTAATCAAATATAAACCAGAGTGCTCTCCTGTGGTTCATGGTGGGATACTTTTCAAGTTGCCATTTTTCAAATAACGTATTTAAACATCTTTTCACCTTTATAAAGAATAGGAAGAAGCCTCTAAATGCATAATGTTAGCAAAGCAAAATGAAAGTTTTCATTTATTTTTAAATGCTCTCATTTAGTAAAAAAATTTTGAGAGTTATAATTTGATTTCCAAATTTACTTAAGTAAGAAAAAAGAGGGGTAAAAATTTTTTTGAGGTTTTAATTTGATTTCCAAATTTGCTTAAGTAAGGAAAATAAAAGGGGTAAAATTTTTTGAGGGTTTTAATTTGATTTCCAAATTTAATTAAGTAAGAAAAAAAGGGGTAAAAATTTTTTTGAGAGTTTTAATTGATTTCCAAATTTACTTAGGTAAGAAAAAAAAAAAAGAAGGGTAACTAGGTGGCTCAGTGGATAAAGAGCCAGATCTGGAGACAGGAGGTCCTGGATTCAAATGTGATCTCAGACACTTTTTAGTTGTACGATCCTGGGCAAGTCACTTAACCCCAATTTCCTAGACCTTATGACTCTTCTGCATTGGAACCAGTACTTAGTATTGATCTAAGACGAAAGGTAAAGGTAATAAAAATAAAAGTATTGAGGTTTTGTCCAGCGTGAACAGTGATAATTGTATATAGCATGGATCTCTTTGAATGACTACTAAATCTAATCCCAGCCTGTGCCCATGTTCATATAGATTTTTATTAGCCAAAGAATTGCAGCATTTTTTCTTGATTTGGTGGCAAGACACCCCTCAAGTCCTGCCATTTTATAATGACTTCTGCTAGCCCATATTGTTCTCCAATACTGAGAAAAACACTCTTATCAGCAGTGGCAGGATTGACCTGGATCCTTTCTCCATGCATGATTTTTGGAGATAGGTTTTTCTGTAGTCTTTAATGGGTTTGGAAGGACGTGTCTGCTTTGGTCCTAGCCATTCTTTTCTACTCACATGATCTCCATTCAACTTCAGTGCAGAAATAAATGTCGGTGCATACCCAAATAGAGGAGGTGATACAGGGTTTTTAATTTTGATTCGCTACAGCTGCTGTTGAGCAGTTATTGTTTCAGGACACTTCCCAGCTGCCATGGTTAATAGTATGTATGTTTAAAGCCTTGTTGTAGCTCTAGGCAGAAGAACTTCAAGCGGATACATTTAACAAGTTAAGAAAAAAAAAAGATGTGCCTTCAGAGCACAATAGTTTTGGACCCCGCAAAATTTTTTTTGTCTGTGGGCATTGTTTGCTTCAAAGAAAACTGCATTGACCAAAATCCAGTATTTTTAAATTTTTTTTTAGGCTTATGAAGTTGTATTTTTTTGGAATATGTTTCAAAAACCACATAGATGCTCAATATGAACCATTTGTTCATGGTGCTGATTCTTGGTCCCTCTTTGAGTCATGTGTAATGATTTTTTTCTTTTGTACTATGCAATTTTAGATCCTGGAAGCATATATTTTCCCCCTTGCCCTTCAGAGGGCCTCTCAGGGTCATCCTCTAGGCTCAAACAGAAATGGAATTTATATTTTCAACAGCCTCTCATATTCCATAATCACTTGCTAAAGTTGTGTGGAATAGTCACGTTGTCTCCAAAAATCTATTCAAGTTGTATAATTTGGATACAATCTCAAAATGTTGCCCACTTAAAAATGTATCAGTTTTAGACTTTATTTTTTATATTTTATACAGTTAATTATGAGAATGAATATCCATTTATATCTTGATTTAGTGATGTTTTCTTTTCCCACCTCAATTCTATTCCTTAAAAGAAGATTATCCCTTTGCATTCTATTTTCTAATCTGTGGAGTTAGACAATGTCTATTCCATTTATTTATTAAGTTTTAAAAATTTTTAATTTTTTAAATTTTTATTTTGAATATTTTCCCATATTTACCTATTTCATGTTCTTTCCCTCTCCCACAAGCCCCCCTAACTCCCCTTAGCTGATGCACAATTCCACTGGGTTTTACATATATCATTAAGTAAGACCTAATTTCATATTATTGGTAGTTGGGCTAGAGTTATCGTTTAGTGTCTTAAGGGTCTTGTAATTTCTTTGCATAATTTGGTTGCTTCTAAAATAGTTCTTTGGGTTGCCTGATGCTGAACTGATAAATTGTTCTGTGTGGTTTTCATGATACCGTACTAAGGTTTTAATATTTTAGTCTATTTAAAGAATAATTTTAAAGTGAGCATTGCAATAAGTTTTTATCATCTCTACTTGGATCAAGAAGAAAAAATTGGAGTGCAGAAACACTTTTGGAAGGTGATTGACTTCATATTGTCTCATTATCAAATATGTAGGAATACTTAAATTTAGAGGTGCCTTTGTAGATCGCTTGCATTTAATTCTAGACCCAGAAGATCTAGGAATCTCTTTAATGGCATCATGCCAAGTTAGCAACCCCAAAACACTGACTTGAAAGTACTCTGATTGATATACAAGCTTTTTAACTCATCAGTTTTAAAGTCTTGTTGGCAAGTTCTGTTTTTGAAAATCCATTGCTTCCATCTTTGAGACTTTTAAGAAAAAAGGACCTTCATTTTGTAGTGGCAGCAAGCTGTATTTCTTGCTTTCAGTTATATGCCTTTTCTTGCTGTCCTAACCATTTTGCTTATCTTCTGTGATTCTTTTTGGTCCCAGTCTTGTACCTGAATTTCACATTGGTATTTGAAAAGAATGTGATTTTAAATTCGCCATCCATTATTTGTCTTAAAATTTTTAACGTTGTTTACATATCAAGGGGAAAACGTATTTGGGTCCCTTTCCCCATACTCTTTTGGGAATATAGTTGTACCATATAGAAATTACTTAGTTGTTAAGCTTTTGACTCCTTTTCAGAGTTTTCAATGCAATTAGCTTCTTGCATTATTTTGTCAATCTTGATTAATTGGTAGGGAACAGAAGATAAGTTGAAAAGGTCCTTCTCCCTGCTGGAAAAGTATATGGAGGTAACAATGAAGGATTTTAGTATCAGAACTTCTAGAACATGAATTTGGGAGTCTGTGTAGGATATGCCATGGGTATCTGATCATAAACATTTCCTGATATTAATGGTTGTATGAAAAAGAATTCTCTATACATTAGAACTTATGATATGTGGTCATCCAACCTTTTTTGAAGACCTAGACCAGGGGTCAGCAACATATGGCTCTCGAGCCATATCTGGCTCTTTAGAGGGCCAGATATGGCTCTTTCTGCAGGAGCCATAAAGTCCATTTTTTTTCAGGCGCTGTTACAGGAGTGGCACTGTGAGCACTGTACGGCTCTCACGAAATTACATTTTAAAAAATGTGGCGTTTATGGCTCTCATGGCCAAAAAGGTTGCCGACCCCTGACCTAGAAGGTCCTCAAGGAGGAGAAACCTGCTTCCTCCTTAGGCTACCCATTCTAATTTTAGATAAGTCTAACACATAGCAAGTTTCTGCTTTCATCAAGCTTACATTTGCCTCTTCCCTACTTCTTGTTGCTGTTCCTAGTAAGCAGAACAAGCATTATCTCCATGTCTTCTCACAAGCCACAATAGCTCTAGTATTTGGTCTTTTGTTCTCTAGGCTAAACCTCCCCAGTTTCTTCAGTTGCTTCTCATGGCATATGATCTTGAGACCCTTTATCATCTTGTTGCCCCTCTAGGAACATCCTGCATCCAATCACTACCCATATCCTTCTTTAAGTGTTCTCATTCAGTACTCCAGGTGTTTTCTGATCAAGGCAGAGTACAGTGGACTCATTCCTTCCCTAAGCCCTGCCCTCTGCCTCTCCTACTGAAGCCAAAGGGACCATTAGCTCTTTTGCTGACTTAATATGCTGATGACATATATTGAGCATATAGTCCACAACCATAGATTGGAAAAGCTGATGCCAACTTTAGTTGCTCTGGCCCCAATCTACTACTGAATAGGATTGGAAGACAAGATAAAATAGGCAATGGAATCATCAGTATTTTAGCTGGAAAGAATCTGAGGAAAGAATGTCATGCTGGTCAGAATGGAATGGAATAAAGAATCATTCATGGGAAGAGAGTTTTCAGAATAGTGTGTAAGGGCAGTTAAGGTTAGAAAAATTTCAATAGTGCTTGTACCTCCCAATATAAACCACAATGAGTCATTTTTGTAATCATAAAAACTGAGGTTGAGGTTAAGAGCAGGCCACTTGGTTAGAAAATCACCTCTCCCCCATCTTTGAGACTTTTCCTTCTAGATTATTTAGCTAGTTGTTTAATAAATTGCTTCATTATATTATTAAATACTGCCTACTGAACGTAATTTAGTCTCTTCTTACATACTCTAGGTTGTAAGGGATAAAGAAAGATCAGTCTAACTAGAACTTAACTTCTAAATCAGAAACCAAATAATTGTGTTAAGATAGAATTATACATCATCATAGTAAGAAACACAAACTATAGGATACACAAGATGTAGAAGTAAGTTAGATATTGAAAATAAAAGAATAATTGTAGTGGGATGTCATTAATCAAGAGGATTTCTAGAAGGAGGTCAGTTTTAAAAGACCGGCTTGGCAAAAATGAAAAAGAAAGATGCTTTCCTTTCTTTTTTTTAAATTGCCTAACTTTCTTGTAGTGTAGACTTTTTTTTAAAGTATAAAACAAGCATTCTGAAAGATTAAAAGACAGAGATTCACATGGAACTATAATTTTCCTTAGTCTAGAATATTTACCTTTTTTTCTTTTAGTTTTTACATTGGTTCCAGAAATCCATGTGTAATATATAAATAGATTTGTATTTATTACATGAGAGTTTGGTGCTTTAATGCACCAAAACAAGAGCTTTGGTTAAAGATATCTTCTTTTAAGGAGTAGGGGGCAGCATTCTCTTCAGAATCATGATTAGGGGAGCCATTCAATCCCATTGAGCCTTAGGGGTGCTGGAGTACTTGAGAAGTGAAGAAGAGCAAGAAGAGAGAGAGTCTTGTCACCATTTGACTTAGATGCCACTCTAGTCTACACTGACTTGGAAAAAAAAAAGAATGTGAACTTGCATTCTGTTTGGGTTTGGGCTAAGTTAATTTTACCCAGATTACATACCATCTCAAGTATACTGGAAAACACATACTTTTCAAGACAGACATCTTTTTTGAGGGGGAGAGGAGTAAGGTTAGAGTTTAGACATTTCTGTAGATGACAGTAATTAGCTTTCTTAATTGTAGATCCATCCTTTTGAGCACTTTCAGATTAGTTACTACCAACTGGGGTAATATGCATCAACTGAGCTCTGTTTATATGTAAACTGTATAATATTTTAAAGCTCACGTCATTGTTTTATCCTTCTCAAAGTACAGAATGTTTTGATCTACATAGGGAATATTTTTTAAGAGTGAATGCCTAAGAAATGTAAACAACGAGTAGGGGAAATACAGCTGTTTATGATTTGCTTTTTAATCTTCTGTTCTTTTGTGGCCTCTGATGTTAAAGGGCTTTTGTTTACCTATTATAGTGTATGGCTTATGATTTTATAAGTATACTTTTTATGGTTTTGTTTTGGCTTTCTATGTAAAGGGAAGGGAGGCTGAAGGGAAAGTCACATGTTATAAATATCCCCACATTTACCAGACCTTGGATTCGAAGCAACAAGCCAGTATAAGCTATCATCTCGAGTGGAAAAGGTTTTGTATTTTATAAGGTCAATAAATGTCAGCCCTCATACTTTACTTTTAGGCTGTATTTGTGTTTTTATGTCAAGATCTATTTGTCGCAGCCAGTTACTTTTGTCCTCTACTGGTAACACGCTTTAAATCAGAGCTCTTATATTTAGTTATTATACAGGAAGCTACTTTAATCTCTTACTACATTGCTTTATGTGTTTGATGGCAATCTGTCTCATAAATGATTTATTGGTAGTGAAGGTAAAGTTCAATTCAGACATTAAATGCTTGTTGAGTGTCAGGCTTTATGTGAGGCACTGGGTGTTCTGAGATTAAAAATGAAGCAACCCTTGCCCTCGAGGAGTTTTTATTCTACTAAAAGGGTAGAACTCTTCCAGAAGTAAACAAGTACTGATGGTTTCACTAGAGTGAACCCAACCACCAGGGTTGGAAGAATCAGAAATGGTCCACTGGAAGAGGTGACATTTATTGAAAATGAGATTTTGTTGAGTCTTTTTAATAAAGCTTGATGATCGGGCTGGCTTGTGTGTGGCTATTGTAAGAGTAGAGAGGCAGAGTGAGGTGTGAGCTATCTTATAAAAGTCGAATCAACAGAATTTGGTAATTGATTGAAGATAAAGAAATGAAGGACAAAGGAGAGAGACCAGGTGAGTTCCAAGGTTTCTGATGTTGGGTGTTCGGTATGGACAACAAGCCTCAAGTCAAGAAGACTCACTGAGTCTCAATTACTTAGCCACGTTTATTCTCATCTTTGTGTTCTCAGGGCCTTGTAGAGTGCCATGTACATAAAAGGGGCTTCACATTTTTGTTGAACATTTGTGGGAAATCAGTTTCAGATGGGCAACCTCAAGGGCTCTGGGGGAAGGTCTCCACACATTGGATTTGTGGATTGATGTGAAGAAATGCACAAGACTTAACTCCGTACTTAACATTGAAGAAATTACACATATATTGACTTATAAATGACCAGAAGTAGTGATGTCAGTAATGTGGGATTCCCCTCAAAAGGGTTCTCTAGTATTCATGGAATTTAAGGCATCTGACTGTGATTTGAGAGCTCTGATTTTTTTTTTTAAATTTTCACATTTCTTGACTTGAGTGGTTAGATTAGGAAATTAAATGACCAAATGGAAAAATCTCAGTTTAGTTCATTATTGTATTTATGTGTCAGTTTAGTTCATTATTGTATTTGTGTTTTCTTTTTTAAAAATGTTATTTATTTTTATGTGCTTTATAAATTAACTAAAAAGGATTAAGGTGAACAAATTAATTTTGTCCAGTTGCAAATCTGAATGAGGAGCACTTTTCTTACTCTCTACAAGCTATTTTGACCCCCTACTTATTTTTTATGGTATTATCTTGAACTAGTCTAGCTTCTTGTTATTAAGTGCTGCAATAACTTGTTATTTGTATATAAAAAGCAGAATATTTAAAAGCTCATACATGGTAAGGATGCTTTAAAAATATTTTTTTAGTAAAGGATAGCTCATTCCAATTAAGTAGTCAGATATTAACTTTTAATTCAAAGCAGAATAGAAAAAAAACCCTTTTTAATGGCAAGACACTTATTGAATAATAAAATAGTGATAACATACAGTATTTCCAAGTTAGGTCACACAGAGTTATCAACTGATTTTCAGTGTTATGTTTTCTATTGATTTTACCTCTTTAAGATATTTGTTTCTATATACTATTTGGCCCAGGGCAAAATTGGAAAGGGGGAAGTTTGCTTTATGAGTTCTACTACTTTTTGTTTAGTGGCTTTTTTATCACCTCCTTTTTTTTTTTTTTTTTTTTTTGCTCCTCATTTTCACTGTAGTAACTACTGTATTTCTGCATCCTTCTGACTGCTAAAGGTGGGCCCCTTGTGATATCCCATATAAATCTTCCTTCCCTGGGTAGTGTCCTATTTTTCATCTCCTACTCATCACCTTGAGGAATAAGAGATAGCTGGATTTTGTGTTACTTAATCTAATAAATTAATTTGTGGTTAAGATATTAATGGCTGCTACCTATTTAATTATGAAAAAAAAAACAATTGTTGAGCACAAGGTAAGGTTCTTGGCTTCCAGGTAACAGATTTTTACCTTGTCAGGTGCCCTTAATACCTTAAGTCAAAGAAATGACTAATATGGGAATTGAATGCACTTGGCATTCCAGACTGGGAGTTATTTTGGGGACAAGTGAGTTTTGGGGGCACACATTAGTTTCCACTAATCATGCTTGCCTGTAGTGCTAGGCCAGTCTCTAAAAGCATATTCTTCAGTTATTTCATATCTGTACAGAAAGAATCTTAACTTTGGAATGGATAGCAGAGGCCCTGTAGTTTGAACACAGACCTTAACAAGAATCCCCTCTATGGTATACTCAATAATGGCCATCTAGTCTTTGCTTTAGGTTCATTAGGAGTGGTGGCAGTTGTGGGAGAGAAGCTATACCTCCCAAGGCTAATGCTTATATTTTTCGATAGCATTAATTGTCAAGAAGTTTTATTTAAACATAAAATCTAAGTCTGACAAACTTTTTTTTTTACTTTTCTATTTAAAAATATTACTATGAACTTGATAAACATTAAAAAAAAACATGAACATTTCCACATTAACAGAATAGGGAAAAAAAGACCACATAGGAAATTGTGAATCTCCATTACACACAGCTTTAAAACAGATAAATTTCAAATTGAACACAGTAGTTCCAGCATTGCTTTGCTTGTTGACATCAACTGTTCTTGATGGAGCCATTCTGGTTCTTTGTGATTACGGCTTCCTTTTCAAAATGTTTATGCTTACTCCCCCTTTAATGAATGATATGTTCTAAAATTTTTCAGGAGTTAAAGTTATACCAGATATTCCATGGTTTTGTAGACTGAAGAAAAATTGGTTTCCTCTAAAAAATTTGCCTTAAACAGTGGTGCTTTTCCCATTTACCTCAATCATTTGTAGTTTAATGACATCAGATCAACAATCTACCAATTCCTTCCCATTTATCACTTCGCTGCTTAACAGCAGACGCGTCATTTTATGTAGCTGGGCTTTCTTTGGTTACTTAAAAATTTGGAATGATACTATTTTTACAACTGATTTGACTGGGCAAAGTGATGGATGAGACCCGAAGAACTAGAGAAATCTAGGTTGTCGCTTCGAGATTGGTTCATTTTCTGTTAAGATGACTTCAAGGACAGCGAGGCGTACTCTGACTCTCTTGTAAACATACATTTGGGATGTTATTATTCATGTAGCCAGTTTTGTGCTCTCTTTCCAGGCCATACATCTCAGAAGCAAAATAAATGGACAGCTCCATGTTCTTTCTGTTGCCAGCAACCATCTTCCCATCCTCCGTGAGCAATACCTTCCTTCCTTCTTTTCTTTTCCACATCATTGCCAAAAAAACAAAACAAAGTATGGATTGCTTTTTGTCACATGTCTTCTCTCCTCAGGTAGTCAGTCTCTAAAGTTCCTTCTGAGTTGAATTATTTCCTTGGCATTCCCCATAGCCTTGAAGAGAGTACTCTGCACGTATTACTGAGTGATTGTAGGAGAGGACATCCTAAGGTAGCAAGAAACTTTTTGGTGTCTTACATCCAATGTGTGGTGCATTGTCTAGGGTGTTTTGGGATTCAGTCTTTTGGACAGTGACTGGCTATCTCATCAGTATCCTTCCATTTCCTCAAGCCATATTAAGTATCTGTTTTTCCTGCCTTTTGTAACTTTTCTAGGATAATAAAATAGCACCTCTGGGGTAAAAAGTTCAGAGTAGAGAGTAGAGACCCAGGGAAAGGAATGGTCATCAAATAAGTAGGATCTGCCCACTTCATCGACATTCAAGTTGAATTTTTGACTTATGACTGGCTTCCTAAGAAAGAGATTTGAAGGGTGATGCTTATTGTCCCGGGACCTATTTTCCTGGCTTTGGAAACTTTCATGATTGATTTGCTGCTAACTATGTTGACCTGGGTGTAATTTCTTACTCAAATCATGGTGGTATCAGGTTTGGACTCAGAAGACCTGGGTTCAAGTTCATTTACTTTTAGGCTTTAGTGTCCTAATCTGCAAAAATAAGAGGAATTCTATTAGCTTCTCAGGTCCTTGCCATCTACAATTCTATTTCCAGTTTCACCTAGACAAACTTATTATGTGTGCGGGCACCAAGCTTAACACTGGAAATAAGAGCCAAAAGGCATTCCCTGCCCTCAAAGAGCTTACATTCTTATGGGGGGTAGAGGACACAGAAAAGAGAACTGAAAAGGGGGGAAGGTATGGATCTAATGATAGCTCTATGTCTATCCTTTCCTTCCTTTTTTTTCTTTCAACTGTATTTGTTTATCCAGCTGCCACTACTGTCCATCTATATATCATCTATCTTATCTATTTGTCCTCTTTACGCTTCTCTTTCTCTTGTCTATCTTCATCTCTTTCTCTGTCTCTGTTTTCATGTAAGTCTTTTTCTCTGTGTGTCTGTCTCTGCCTTTATCTCTTTTTCTGTCTTTGTCTCTGTCTCTATGTATGTGTCTTTCTGTGGCTGTCTCTCTCTCTGTCTCTCTCTCTCTCTCTCTCTCTCTCTCTCTCTCTCTACCTCATAAGCCTTGGATCACTTTCATTTCTTAATTCTGGTCCTTATTTCCCAATATTCTCTTTACTCTCCTTCCCTGTTCTCTCTTTTTTGATTCAAGTCACCAAGCAACAAGTTGTAGTTTAGCTTGGTTTGCAGGATTTTGTAAAGTTCTTCAGAGCTTTTTAATGCCTCTTCATCCTCTGGACAAATGTTGGTGAATAAGATGACTTTGGCTTACTAGGCAAGTAAAGGGCAATAGATAATGGTACAAAGTGAAAATTTCCCTAAATATCCATGAGGAAAGAAATTAAAAAAAATTAAATTAGTCTTTTTCTTTGGTCTTTTAATCCCAAGGCTATTTTTTTGTTTTTGTTTAAACCCTTACCTTTTGTCTTAGAATCAATACTGTTTATTGGTTCCCAGGCAGAAGAAGTGGTAAGGGCTAGGCAATGGGGGTTAAGTGACTTGTCCAGGGTCACATAGCTAGGAGGTATCTGAGGCCAGATTGGAACCCAGGACCTTTGGGACTGGCTTTCTACCTACTGAGCCACTTAGCTGCCCCCTCCCTCCCCTGGGCTAACTGTTTAAAAGTTTCTTTTTTAAAATAAGGATGTTATCGAATGAAGGTAAGGATCTTATCTATGCTTGTCTTGCTTGTGTGGAATTCAAGAATTTTCAAGTATTATCAGTTTTATTTACTGTGGCTTATGATAATGGCAGTTAGCTTTGGAAAAACATGACTAAATGGAAACTCAACAATAAACCAGCCAGTGATGGTTCTCTCATTAATAAATAGCCTTTTAGCAGAGACTTACATTGTACTAGTGTGTGTATCACAATAACTAAACATCAAGGTAAATTTATTTTTTTCTCTTTGCTATAATCTCACAAGTAATAGGGCTTTCCATCTGCCAACCCCAAGTGAAGATTTCCAGTGCTGCCTTTCTGGTCACAAGGGAGTTTTATATTTCTCATTGCTTAGAACTCATCTTTTCCCATTAGAGAAATTTACGGCACAGGCCAATAATATTTTGAAATCTTATCGTAGAGTCCTGGTGAGGATTACTTCACTGACCCTTGCAGGGAAGAGAAGGTCAATTTAGGTAAACCCTTTAGTGCTTGTATTTTTCTCTGAGCTTAATCCTACTAAATTTCAAAATACTTTACCAGGTAGACTATGAAGATGTTCTCCAAGAAAGAGGGAACATCCTGGTGCACCTAAAAAGTAATGGACTTGGGGGGCAGCCAAGTAGCTTAGTGGCCTGAGGGCCAGGTCTAGAGACTGGGTTGCCCTGTGTTCAAATCTGGCCTTGGACATTTCCTAGTTGGGTGACCCTGGGCAAGTCACTTAATGCCCATTGCCTCACCCTTACTTAATAGTCTTTTGCCTTGAAAGCAATATACAGCATTGATTCTAAGATAGAAAGTAAGAGTTAAAAAAATGGGATGGGCATGGAGTTAAGGAAGTAGTTTCTCATTTTTCTCTATCTGTAAAATGAGGCAATTAGGTGGCAAAGCATGTAGAATGTGAGACCTAGAATCAGGAAGAATTGAGTTCAAATCTAGCCTCAGACCTTTACTAGCTGTTTAACTCTGAGTAAGCCACTTAACTTGCCTACCTCAATTTCCTTGTCTACAAAATGGGGATAGTAATAGCACTTACTTCCTAGGGTTGTTGTGAAGACAAAATATTTGTAAGTTTTGCAAACCTTAAAGCACTTTATAAGTGTTAGTTGTTATCAATAAAATGAGGATTTGGGTTTTAGATGACTTTCAGCTCCAAATCTCTGGCCCTGTGAATTATTTTGCTTTAACCATGGACATTCTGTTTAATTGGTTCATTACCAGGGTTTTGAAAGATGATTTTGAAAAATTTTGAAAGGAAATGTTTGAATATCTTTTTAGCAGTCTATGTTCCAAGGATTTTACCTATTTTTGAACCATCAAAACATAGAGAATCCTAGGAGCTGGAAGAGATCTAAGAGAACATTTATTCCGACTTCCTTGTTTTATAGTGGGTAAACTGAGGCCAAGTAGGGGAAGAATGTCAAAATTAAGGTCATATGGATAGTGTTGGTGTCATTAGGAATCTAGGTCTACTGTTGATCAGTCCATTCATTCATTGACCAATCACACTTATTGAGAGTTCCTCCCTCTTTTAGAGTTCTTGGAGATAAGAGTTGACCAACTTGGGTCAATCTCTAAAGACCTCTGTCTTTAGTTCCTGCCCTGGAGAAGCTTATGCTTTACTATGGAGGGAAAATTAATTGGATTCAGTTTTTTACCAGTAAAAGTGAACCCTTGCCAGTTAGGAATAGTACCCACTTTAAAATAATCTAAACTCTTCTGTTTTCATGAGAAGTTTCTAGAGCTAAATTCCAGAATAAAGAGATCTCTTTGTAAAGTGCTTCCTTTTTCCATTCTTGGTCTTTAGCTCATTAACTATAGACAGAAACCATCATTTGATTTGACAGATTCTTACATCTTCAGCTGTGCAGCCATTTATATAACTACCATGATATGGAAAATCACAAAGTTCAGAGGTGAGAAAGACCTTGACTTTAGGATAGAATCTCAGGATAAAATTTAATTATTAAAAAAATATCCTTGTTTTGGTTCAAAGATGTAAGTCACCTTATTATTCATATTGGAAGGCAACATTTTGTAGGGGAAAGAATATGGGAGTCAACGAGCCAAGATTCTGCCATTATTTTGCTGCATGACCTTGGGGTTTTCATGAAAAATCTCCTCTAAAGTGTCATCACAATTCAGATTTGACCCTGGGTTCTCAAAGACTATACCCATGGGGAAATATTTCTTGGCAGGGACTACCAAGTTGGAGAGGCTTCAGGTACGGGCTTAAACGATTAACTATCTGAGGACATCAAGCTCTGTTCAGAAAAAGCTTCATTGGCCACTAAATTTCAACATACTCATTCCTTATTTTTAAAAAATTCTGAGCATCAACTCAAAGGGGCACTTCATTCTAGTAGTAGAAATAGTAGAAAAGCTAGGGCTGTAAAAGAAACCACAAATCTAGATTGCTTTTCTCTAAAGTAAATAATAAATTCAACATGTTACTTTCAAAGTTGACCTGCTTTTACAGGATCCCTCTTTGGCCTTCCTTCTTTTGTCTTCTTTGCTTTTCAAAAAACGTGTTTAATGATCCTTCCTTCCTTCCTTCCTTCCTTCCCCTCTCCTGTATTACTTTCTCTACTCAAATAAGAAAAAAAAAGAAAACAAAATCTTTTAACAAATATGCATAGTAAAGGAAAACAGATATCCACTTTGGCTGGGTGTGAAAATGTATGTCATTCTGCAATGAATGAAGCCATTCTAAGAATCTCTTCTAAGAAAATAATTTTTAACTTGGGCTCCATGGATAGATTTCAGAGGGTCCACAAACCTAGATGGGAAAAAAAATTACATCTTTATTTTCACTAATCTCTAATGGAAAATTTACATTTTCTAAAGTGATTTAAAAGCATTATTCTGAGAAGAAGCCCGTAGGCTTCACAAGACTCCAATGGGGTTCCATGGTGCAAAAGGTTAAGAATCCCATTACCAAGGTAGGTGTAGTCTGTGTTGGTTGCCGTCAGTGAAATCCTAGCTCTTTTGAAATATTGAATAAGTGACCTTTAGCAAATCATTTCTCATCAATAGGCCTTGTTTCTTCATCAGTACAATGAGAGAAAGTTGGGCTAGATGGTCTCTTGGGTCCTTTGCAAGTCTAACATTCTGTAATTCTAAGGAAAAAAGTAAATTCTGAATAGGTTTGTGGGTGCCTGTCAGCGTAGCTGGACCAGCAGCACCAGATCAGAGTCTGATCTGGGGACAGAAGCAGTCACAGAGTTACCAGATGGCCAGTCCCAGTCTGGACCCCAGAGCTGAGGGAATGCTGTGGCTTTTGGTACCCAGCAGGTAGCAAGTCTTGGAGTCTTGCCATTCAAGAAGGCTCTCCACAAAGCAAACCTGGCCACAGTCCCCTTGGTTCTGCTAACTTTCCTCAGTTTTCCATTATTGAATTAATAAAAGCAATGGGGCTCGAACCTAGCAATTCCTTCCTGATTTGTTTCTTGGAGGGATTTCTTGGGAAAAAAGCTAAAACACTGCATGTATATCAATATTCATTAGCAAGAAAGACTGCAGAGGATGCTGGAAATTTGCATAATGCAGTAGTTGAAAGGGTGTCTCAGGCAACTGTAATGCTCCATACAAGCGTCTACATGGCACCTTTTATTGAATGTCATGAGATCCATAAAAGTAGAATTCTATTTTTTTCAAAAAGTATTTCATTCATTTCAGTTCAGCAAACATTTATTAATCACCTGCTGTGTGTAAGATACTATGTAGCTCTATAAAATAAAGCTATTTTTGGATCTTGGCAGATGGCCCAGAGTACATTGTTGAGTTTGTTACAAAGATCTGACTCAGAACAAGAAATGCTTCATCTGGTCTATTTAATGATTACTTTATAATAAAAATGCGGTTGTGTGTTGTTTGTAGTGTAGACAGGAAAAGAGAATTGTAGCTCTGTTCATTTTTATAGAAGTAATGAATCTTACCGTAAAGGGGACAATTATCGATCCACTCCCCTCACCACTTCAAATATTCCAAAAATCCCTCCCAGATTTCCAAGCCACCCACTAGAATTAGCCCATTCACCAAAAAGATCCAAGAGTTTAGAGAGGAGTTAAGGGTTGGCACGTACCTTTCATGCCTGTCAATGACAAGAAACCGTGGTGCAGAATCCCAACTTTGAGCTCCATTACAGAGAAATGCTTTAGATTTCTTTTTTATTTTTATAAAGACCCTTACCTTCTGTCTTAGAATTGGTTCCAAGACAGAAGAGCAGTAAGGGATAAGCAATTTGGGGGAATTAGGTGACTTGCCCAGGGTCAAACAGGTAGGAAGTATCTAAGGTCATATTTGAACCCAAGACCTCCTGGTTCTCTCTCTACTGAGCCATCTAGTTACCCCAATAATTTTAGATTTCTTATAAGATTTTTTTTATAATGGAACTTATCCTGGATAGATACTTTGATGGTTTTGTGTTATTTTAGTTGAGCTGAAAACAAATACCCAGTGACTGGGGCAAGGAGGGAGGAAATAAGTATTTATAGAGGACTTAGGTGCTAGGCACTGTGCTAAAGGCTTTACAAATATTATCTCATTTGCTTGACAAAGAATAAGCCATTTTGCTTCTAATTCTTTAAGGGCAAGTGTAAGGAGTAGTTTGGTGTACTGGGTTTTAAATAAGGTTCATTTTGCCCAGAGAATGCTAAATGAATCTGATTTTATGGATGGAGAAATTGATGGGAATGGCCTCTCTCCACAGTCATTATCATTTGACTTCTGTTCTGCCCTCATTCCCATTGACTTCTCTTCGGGGTTGGATCAGGACCACCACCTTGTTCTGAATACCCCCTTCTTTGGTGACTTTTGTGATGATGCACTTTAGAGTTCTCACCTTCCCATTCCATTTGGACCTCATTTCTCTCCTTTTGTGGCTCATCATTCTTCTTCTCTTTCCATTCAATTCAATCAGAATATATTAAGGACTTACTGTTTCCTAGGGACTGTGCTGGACACTGGGAGCACTAAGACAAAAACCATCTCTTCATTTAAAGAATAGTGTGTGGACATATATATATATAGACACATATATTCATATGTATAGATAAGTGCATATGTCAATATGTATATATAATATACCTACATATTTGTGTTACAAATTCCTCCCCCCAACACAATGGAAGCACATCGAGATCAAAGACTATTTCAATTTTCTCTTAGTATCTACTTGGCTAGGTTTCCTTTAGTGCTGAAGGAAGTATTAAATGAAGTCCTTAAAAGATAGTTTGCTCTTCTCCAACAGCTATTATAGTGATTTCTCCATCTTGCTCTTCTCCAACAGCTATTATAGTGATTTCCCCAAAACATAGGTCTTCTTCACTGTTCAATTAGTTCTAATGGTTCTTTACTAATTCCAGTATCAAATAGAAATTCCTCTATTTGGTATTTAAAGTTATTCACAACTTATCTTTCCAGCCTTGGTATCCATCTCTTCCTTTCATGGTTTTTTCCCCCCCTGAATGTCTCCCTTATTGAGCAGAAAGCAATAATTCTTTGCATCCTTCCTGAGTTATTATTTCTTCTTTCTAGAAACTATTTGGTCTTTCCATTGGTCACACGTTTGCTCTCTCATCTCTGCTGTCTTTCCCGCTTTCTGCCTCTGTTTCTGCCCCTTTTCCTCATCTTTTCCTGTCTGTGTCCCCTCAGCATTGGATGAAATGGACCGAATTCTAGATGGCTGTGCTTCATTTTATTAGTGCATGGGATGTTAAGGTTATCTACGCTTCAAAATCAATTGAGCAGGAAGGGATTAGCCATCTAGTCTAACCTCATCTGACCAGTGAGGAAACCAGTCGAGAGAAGTGATGTGAAGTCAGCCAAGATCACATTAGTCATAATGGGCAGAACTGGGATTTGCACTCAGGTCTTCTCCTTCCAAGTGCAGTTTCTCACATTCTGCACAGAATTAACTCCCATCTGGATATACATACATACATACATACATATATATACATATATATGTGTGTGTATATATATATATATATATATATGTTCTTGCCTCCCTTTTTTACTCTTCCCTGGTAAGACCACATCTACAGTACCCTGTTCAGCTCTCAGGATCGCGTTTTAGTAGGGTCATTAATAAGCTCTGACCAGGGTCCAGGGAAGGACAAACAAGATGATGAAGGGCATTTTTATCAAGTCATATGAGTATCATTTGAAAGAAATGAAAATTTTTAGCCTGGAGAAGGACTATCTTCAAAGTATTTGAAGGACAAACTACCTTGTGAAAGAAGGACTAGGGTTAGTTGGCTTATCCCTAGGGGAGACAACCAGGAAATTAGGAGCAAAGGGAAAAGTTGTAAGACTCATCCTGAGCCTTGATGTAAAAAAAAAAAAAGAAAAACATCTTAACAATTTAAAGTATCAAAAAGTGAAATTGGATATCTCAGATGGTAGTGGCTTCTCTCTACCTCCTTGAATGACCACGCATTGGGATTTGTGTTCAGATATCGGCTAAACTAGATGACTTCTGAGTTCCTTCTGTCACATCTAGGTCTTGTAGAAAAAACATCCTCCTTCCCCAAAATAATTACTGACTTTACTAGAAAAGGACATTTTCCAGTCCTAGTGTTTTTTTTCCAGTGCATTTAAAAGAAAATACATTGTTTGAGTTTTCTAGCTTTTTGTTTTCATTTTTTCTGCTTATCCTTAGGGTTGATTTGGTTATTAGTTCTTGCTATCCTCAGATTGTTAGAGCAGAAATATCAAATTGGAATCTCTGGTGTAGGTTGAATATGTTAGATGAGATATATTTATTTCACTGAGGTGAGGATGACATTTTTTCTTTTCATCTCCAGCATCTATGAGCTTGAGCAAATACCACTGCTCTTCTGGACCGAGAACATAAAAATTTAGACAAAGTAACCTTTTAAGATCTTCCTGGATTTTTAATTTCAGGACTAATGTGAATTATGCTTATCATTTCCATTTCCTTTTTTTCCCACTCTTCACCTCTCTTGTTTTCACCCAAGGAAATAAGAAAAGGGAATATTGAAAATGGCATAGTCTTTTGATAGATTTCTGGGGAAATCTAGAAATCTATTTCATTTTTCTAATATCCAGACATCTTAAGTCTTCATATATGGGAAGAAGGGTCTGGGCAGTAGCTGGGTAAAAAGAGCTTTGTTCTAGGAAGTTACAGCAATTATGAATGGAGCCATAGGGCACGAGCTTTTTTTTTTTTTGTGACCTCTTATATTAGCAAAGCGCTATTCATTTAATTATTGTTTCCTGAGCAAGAGATGAAAGGGGGTGAAGTCTTCAGAGGTATGGGCATGGTGACAGGGCAGATGGTGAAATGCCCATGTTGATTTGGCCTTAGTGACCTGGTGAATGGTAGTTGGAATGAAGTATGGTTGGACCAGCTAGATATATTGGACTGTGATGAGGAGTGACTCACCCTCTAATCCAACCCCAGGGCAAGTCTCAAAATTAAATGTATTCACAGAGCAGAAGGAGAGAAGAGAATGACTTCCAGAGACTAGGATTTGGAGGGGTGATGTTGTTGATGAGAAGATCTGAGAGCCAAGTGGCAGAGCAGATGGCAAGATGCCCAAGATGACAGGACCCTGGTATCTTGGAGGATGCTTAAATTTCCCTCTACACCAATTTCTTCAGAGGGAAGACTTCAGGAAGGGAGCCAGACTTCCTTGTTGCAGGGAGATTTAGGAGATTATTATTATAAAAAATTCTACATCTGTGTATTTAATATATTTCCATTATTCTTATTTTGTTAATAAGCCCCTTATCTAGAAAAAATCAGATATTATGTCCTAGAGCTATGTACATGGTGTGTGGTAAGAATTTCAAAGGGAAGCTCGTGTAGGAAGAGATAAACAAAAAACTGATCACAGTATCTATGGGTACTAGGGCCTAGTCTGAAACCTTAGCTTTGTCTTTAAAATGGGAACTAACATGGAATACAACTTCCCATTTTCCTGGTAGAAGGTGGCAGAATTAGGTCATACAAATAGATTGCCCATTTGTGACCTGATTATTCTGGGAAAAAACAAAACAAAACAAAACTTGAGGCATTTTTGAACCTGGTTTAAGGGAAGCTCATCTTAGGGTTGTTAATTAAGTGCTAATTGTAGCCTGTCACTGTTTGATAGTAATGGTGTAATTATGTGGTTAAGTAGTATTTTGAATTCATTTTGTCAGTGTCTGGGGCTATAGTCTGGAGAGAATAGCAGCTATTGTTTTCTTTGCGTGACATCATTCCAACTGTTCCCATGGTTGAGTTTAAAGTTTATCTTTTCTTGCTGGCTATTCCGTTAGTACTTAATCTGGGAATCTTTGAATTAGCCATTTGGAAATCTATGTATTCTTTCTGTGGCCAATATCTTAAATCCTGGAGCACTTTTATTAGCAAAAAAAATTTGTGTTTATTAGGAGCGATGGAAACATGTGTGCCATGAAGTGTGGTATTAGCAGCAGCCTATGGTGGCTCACTTAGATCTTTACTTCCCCAAGTCAGCATTTATTACAGACAAGAGATTTATTCCCTTAGGTTTTCTCTCTGTATTCATGTAATGAACCTTGACATTGTTTATGCAATCATCCTTCCTGCAGAGCTTTTTTGTTCCACAAAGTGAGGCATCCACCAGGGATAAATGTAAAATCTCATACTGGGGTTCAAAAAATCAACTTTATAAGAATATGATGGGGATTAGAAAGGAGCTTGTATGTAAGAGATCTAGAGATTTTAGTTGAATGTAAGCTCAATTACAGCAATCAAAAAAACTAATGAGATTTTGAGACTGAAGGAAGATGACAGTCCTGTTGTATTCTGCCCCGGTAAAACTATACTTAAGATATTGTATAAAGTTTTGGGCACCATACTATAGGGAGGAATCATTGATAAGTCAAAGAAAGTACAGTAGAGGACAACCAGGAATGATGAAGGACCTTTTAAGCTCTTGCCATTGGAAGATCTATCCTGGAAAATGTAAGCTACATCAGGGGCATGTGGTTCTTCTTGGACCCCTTTGGATGATCACTCTTGCCCCATCCTTTACTGTGAGTGTAGCCCAATGCTTGGTCCTAGACTCTCTTCTCTTCCTTCTCTGTATCCTCTTGCTGGGTGATCTCATCAACCCTCATGGGTTCAGGTATGTCCTGCTGGATGACTCCTAGCTCAACCTGTCCAGCTCTAGTTTTCTGTCCAAGCTCCTGCACTCCCTCCTCACCTGTGTAAGATTAAAAATTGATATCCAGATACTCCAAGAATTATATTTTTATAAAGTTTATTAATAATAACTTGAAGCAAAAGGAAAGTAACAACCTAAATAAAGGAAATAAACTTCCCAGACTGCACATGCAAGAGAAGAGCGAGGCCGGGCTTACAATAAACTTATTAACAATACATGAGGATGCAATGTTGGGGAGAGAGGAGAAGGAATTTTGGGATGAGAAAAATAATTCTGGGAGATGGAGTCCAAGGGTTCAAGATTTCTTATTATACACTGGACATTTTCCAAGGGATGTCTTGTATGTAACTCAAACCCAATACATTTAAAGCACAACTAGACATCTTCCCCCAAAGTTGCCTCCCTTCCCCGCTTCCTTGTTTTTGATGAGTATCACTATTTTCCCAAGAATCCAGCATTTATAAGCATCACTGAGGGGAAAAAAAAACCAAAACAGAAAAGAAAAAGCTTGAAACAAATGCACAAATGACTAAATTAACCCTTTGTCAGCATCCTATTATAAGTAAGGTCATAATACAAAGCCCAGGTAGTTCACCCTCCTTTCTTCTATCAGAGCCTACCATGAACCTCCAAATTCCCCCCAGTTAGGTACTTCTCTGAGTACAGTATGTTCTCTCATTCGTGTGTGTGTGTGTGTGTGTGTGTGTGTGTGTGTGTGTGTGTGTGTATTCCTGGCATTGTCTACACACACACACACACACACACACACACACACACACACACACACATATTAAAGACATAATCCTAAGATCTTTTACATAGCGGTGGGTGCTCTCTTTTCCAGCTCTTGTGATTTAGACATTTTCTGTAGCCTGTGAAGATTAGATTTTTAAAAATTACTTGATTTAATTCAGAAAACATTTTCAGTTCCCACTACGTGCAAGTCAAATATCATCCTCTTTCTATTCCTTGCCATGGCTATGCCTTCTGGTAAGCCTTTTTGACCTTCGCTGGGCTAGTCCTTTGGTGCTCTGACTCTCTCCCACATTGGACACTTAGCCAGTTAGCCGTGTGTCCATTGGCAAGTCCCATGAGTCCTCCACCTTTTCTGAACCTCAGTTTTCTCTTCTGTAAAATGAGGCTATACCAATAGTACCAACTCACCTAATGAGGTGAAGATCAAATGAGAAAGCACCATATAAATCTGGAAGTTCTATAAAAAATGCCAGCTCGAGTCCTTTTCACCGTTATTATCCTTATCTATCCAGTTCAATAACTCTGCTATTTTCAGTAAGTTGTATTTCCACCACTATCAGAGGCCCTCAGTAAGGAGATCTGGCAGATCAAAGGTCTTCCTATAGGAATAATAAATTCAACTTGGCCCACAATTGGTCAAAGGATGCCACGATACTCCTGGGTGGCACTCGAGGAGGTGTAGAAATGCCTTTGAGGATCCCAGGTACGTTGGGATCATCTCAGGATCATTTCTAAATATTCCTTTAAGAGAAAATTCTAGCTAAAGAAATGCCCTCATTTGGCACCAGCCGCCAGTGTGATGTCCTTAGGGTACCTCAAGCCCTGCTAGGCAACCTACTTAGCACCAGAAAAGCAGGATAGTGTTTAATTCAGAATGATTTTCGGGGACCTTTGAGTGAATGCTGTTTCTCAGATTAAAGAAAAGTTTAGACAACAGCTAACAGTCAAAAAAGAATTCCAGAAGTCTAATGAAAATAAATCTTCAAAGAAGAACTAGAGGCTTTGTATGGGCAAATCATGGGTCAGGACTGGTATAAATTGGGAGACCCTTCCTTCCTGACTAGAGGTTAAAAAAAGAAAAAGAGTTTGTACAGACCTTGAAATTTCTATCCCACTTCTGCTCAGAAGGTCCTTAAAGCTGTAAACAATAAGTACATTATCAATGATTTCAGTCCATCTTTTAGATTTGATTCGCACTCCCCCAGCTGAGAACAATTAGGCCTGCATCTGGCAGCAATTTCAATCTTTTTACAAAGTTAGTCATACAGCATTGACTACGTTACCCTCTGGAGCAGTCTCTTCCTATCGGGAGTTTTTTGGGGAAAAAAAAGCCCACCCAA
Organism: Gracilinanus agilis; assembly: GCF_016433145.1. Lineage (NCBI taxonomy): Eukaryota > Metazoa > Chordata > Mammalia > Didelphimorphia > Didelphidae > Gracilinanus > Gracilinanus agilis. Next base: position 624,771,874 of record NC_058132.1, on the reverse strand, counting down.
AACACCCAATTCCTCCCAAAATATTATTAGCTCTGCTTGGGAACCTGCAAATAGTACATGAGTAATTCACTGAGCATCCATTTAAGTCTATTCATAAGAAATCTTTGGGAATTCTTTCATGTGGCATTCATTCTTTGCCGACTTGTGACGTCAGTGTAAGACTGCTAAGGGCACGTTTTTTTATTTTCTTCTGTGAAAGCAAGAGAAGTGGCCTTTCAAAGGATTTCTGTGGAAGGCATTAATTTTAAGAGTTCCTTAAAGCTAGGCTAATGCTGTCTGTCGTAATATTTAACGTATCACCTCTTGATATCCCCTTTGTGGGTAGGCGGCTCTTTTGTATAAAATTGTACCATGGTATACACTTCCCTTAGATCTCTGACTTCCAGTTGCCTTTTCTTTGGGATCTATAATATTCCCCTCCTGAATCTTCTTTTGAAAAGAACTTTCTTTTTCTTCCTTTGAGGTGCCCCCTCTTCATCTTTCACCCCTGCAATTGAGTTGCTTCTTGCTAGTGGATTCCCCCTGAATTGTTAGGACTTCCAGCATCTTATTTTCTTCTTTTGACCATTTTCAAGTGTCACAAGAAAAAAAAAAAGGAATTTTTAGGACAATTTCATGTCTTGATCCCCTGAAGACAGAGAGATTGGGGAAGAGTTGGTACAAGTTGTCTTGTCGTGGTTTGGAAACTCAAATTTTCCAAAGATTTGAATGGAATGTGATTTGGCTCAGAGCTGTTTTTGGTATCCCAATTAGATCACTGTGTTTCCATTTTTATTGTGGGTTTTTGGGGGATGACAGGGGGAGTTGTTGCCAAACTTTTTCAATTATAATTTCTTCAGAAGGAACTTTTAAAAAAATTGTGGCAGTAATAATACAAAGGAAGCACAAGTTTATAGTCACTACTTCACGGTACCCCAAATTATAGCTTATCATTAACTTGACCCATTTAGCAAGCCCCACCTACCTTTGGACCTTAGTGATCCAGAGGGATTGGTAAAGTGAAACTTGTTTTCCAAACTGCTTCTTAAGGTAGCCCAGTTGTGTTTTCCCCACAGCTAATAAATCTTGGTTGTATTTTATCTCATATTCTTTGAAAAGGAAAGATGAGGATTTTTAGGGCGCATACATTTTTGTGTATTCCCTGGACATATTTTAAAACAAGATTCAGTTGGCTTGAGATAGTGTTTTTCCATTGTCTGGACAACCCTGGTCTTTAGGATAATTTATTTAACATCAAAGAGGCCTAGCTCTTGTATCCCCCTCCCAACATTTCTCCCTTGGTACCCCCCTGAAGGCTGGAATGGAGATGAAGGCTGAAACCTTTAGCCTGTGGTTTTAAAGTTATGTTTTTCAGGACATGTAAATGAGGTGTGTGCCATGGGGGAAGTCTAGGAGTAAGCCTCAAAAGCACTAGGAGTTTCAGTCTAGCTTTTGTGTGTTTGGGCTATTCGAATACCCAAAGCCCTGCCAGCTGGACCCAACATTAGCCTTATCTCCATGAATCCCCAGAACAGATGTCTAGCAGATACCACTTGTCAGAGGTACCTTCTAGTAACTTTTAAAGATGCTTATTGGGTTCAGTACATTCTTCTTGCATTACCCAATTCTTCCATAAAGTCAACCACAAACCATATTCTAGGGGACTCCAGCTAAAGCTTGTGGTGAGTAGGAAATAGATTAAACACAGGTTTCCCCTTTTCTGCCGCTGCCAACAGTGATGTCATGGACGTTAACGATCCTTACCTCAGCTTGCTCCAGTCCTAGCACCCCCTATTAAAACACTTGTCCTGGGAACTGTTTTTATATGTTGTTAAGGAAACATTGACGTTTGTTGATAAGAAACAATGGGGTATCCAGACGATGACTTAGATGCAGAAAAAAAAAAAAGACTTTTTTTTTTCTTGAAGCCATTCTGGAGAGCATTCCAGGGAGAACCTAAACAACAGAAACCTCCATTTGCTGTCTAATGAAGGAAGTATTGGGATGGGAAGGAACTTCATTGATCCTTGGCTTCCAGATTAGAAAAGGGGCACGCACAGGGAGAGGCCATGCGTTGTATGCGGGGTTGTGCTTTTCATGTAAGTACAGCGTGGGTGCATCAGAGACCCAGACAGGGAGGACCCATGGTTGGATGGATGGTGCACATTTCTGAAAGTGAAGGAAAAACTGAGGTGAAATGTGCAATAGACTTGGAGGCAAAGGGGCCCCGGGGTGGGATGGTGGCGTGAGAAGGGGCAGAAGCACCCCCTAGAGACATCCAAGGACCAAAGACTGGTCAGGCGGCTCTTCCCAACCTGTGAGCCATTCTACGGACAATAAGCTGGAAAGAGCCCCAGACCATGGAGTCGGGAAATCAGAATCCCCGGGGTTGGCTTTGGGTAGAGCAGATGAGATTAAATGCTTTTGTAGACCTTAAAGGGCATTGTCAGTATTATTATTGTTGTTGTTGTTATTGCCTTTGGCTATGGGACTGTGGATGTCAAATGAAGGGGGTGAACTGGATGTTCTTTAAGCTTGCTTTCAATTATGATAATGTAAATAAATAGATCAATATAGATATACCTCCTATCTTATATTACCTGCCTTCTTTGGGAGGGAGAGAGAGAGAGAGAGAGCGCAAGCATGGATTGCAAAATATCAGAAAACAAATATTAAGAAATGGATGCATAATCTGGAAAAAATTTATTTAAAAATGGGAAGATTGATTTCAACAAACATTCTGTCCTTCTGTAGAATAGATTTTGTTTTTTACCTATTAAGATGAAATGATTATATTCTTCAACCTGTGTAATTCTACAGAAAAGAGATAGGTAATGTTTCACGTGTATTTATACTTATATGTATGCATATAATGCTCTCTCTATATATAATCAATACATATACAACACATGTGTATACAACCAATACCCATATATTTGTACATGTATAGCACATATGCATATATGTGGAATACATAAATAAAACACCTGTCTATATATTACGTGTTTTATGTGTGTATGTGTATATAAAATCTTTTCCATTTCTGCACCACACATAACCTTCCATAAGTGTAACTTAAATGAAAGCAAAGCAAGTGTATATATACACACATAAACATTAAATCATTTGAATTATAACTGTATTTATATGTGTTTCACTTACATTTATATTACATATGTGTGTATGTCTATAGCACCTGCACACAGACACATAAACACATATTTTGCCTTCCTTTGGGCTATACTTCGGGGATGTCGTGTGTTTCACAGAAATGAAAGAAAGAGATTTGAGGGGGGGATCAGCTTTTGTCGCAAAATGTTGGATTTGGCAAGAACTTGGAAGATTATTTGCTGAATCCTACCCAGATCAGAGCAGCACATGCTTATTAAAGCGCCTAGCATGTGCAAGGCATCGGGGACTTTAAAAACAAAGACCAAACAGCCTTTGCCCTCAAGACACCTCTTAAATTCTCATAAAATAGAAGACAGCTAAGAAATCAATGCTTGTCAAATGGAAGTGAGATTTCTAGCCCAGGCTCCCGATTTGAAGGTAGAGAAACCCAAGCCCCACAGGGATAGAGGGATTTGCTTATGGCAGCATAGTTGGTGGCTGAGATAAGACAAGACCCCTGGTGTCCCAACATCCAAGCCAGAGCTCTTTGGAGTGGAGGAATGGAAGCAGCTGCACTTGTCAGGCCAAGCCAAATCCAAATTCAAACCCTGCTGCCCATCACCCTCTGGGAGGTACTGACCTCCCTTAATACCAAGTGCCCTCCCTCCCAACTAAGTTATATTTAATGTGTGTGTCTATCTCTTTATCTATATCTATCTGTCTGTATCTAAATATATATAGTACATATATAAAATAGATATTAAAATATATACATTTATATAAATATATACACAACAAATATAAAAATTCAAATATATACTTGATAAATACACACAAGTATATGTACTTTGTATTTTTTTGAATTTATATATGTACTTGTCCCTTCTCTTTAGAAAGTAGCTCTGAGCGAGTGGGAATTGTTTCCTTCTTTATCTTTGGATTCCCAGAATGTAGCATAATGCCTGGAACATAGTAGGTGCTTAATAAATACTGGTAAATTAGTTGTTTTTTCCCCCCCCCTTCTTGCCTGCCTTCTATTTCCCACCTCCATCAAGGCATGCGCTTACTGCCTTAACTGTGTCACCATTTGGCGTATCTTTTTGGCCAACAGTAACCCTGGGTCAGTAGATAGACTGAGAACCAGTCAAACTGAATTGACCAGTAGATGCTAGTATCTACTTAATCCAGATACCATTAATTACTACAGAAATCAGTGCTTTTATTTTTTTTCTTCCATTTCCTTTCAGAACCTTTAATCTTTTAAAAATAAATTGTCTGAATCTTTTTTTTTTAATTAAACAAACAAAAAACTTTTCCTTGGAGAAGAGCAAGTCAACGGTACCAACATCCTTTCTTCCCTTTGGACTTTCCAGGGAAGTGACAGATGACTCCGTGTTGTCCCTAATCATCGGCTCCTGCCTTGGTCATTTCCATTTACCTTTCTTCTTTGGTGGTCTCAGGAAGGCAGCAGTCCTGCCAAAAGTCCTTTCCTTGGGACAAAAGGACAGGAGAGAGAGGGCCTTCCGCACGTTGGCGGCTTTCCCTGCAGTTTCTTCCTTGGCAATGCAATGCACCGAAAAGTTGGCTAGCATCCTTGTCGTGTTTCAGCCCCCACCCATGTGACTTGGATCAGGCAAAAGTGCTATTTAAGCAGCTCCATTAAAGCTTTTGGCTCTGCTAGGGAGTTACCCTTTGCCATCAAAGAGACCAAGTCGCCAAGTAACAGCCCAACTTCAGCCTATTCAAGTGTATTGTTTCTTTTCATTTGCTGGAATGACTTTTTCCTCCTCCTTTCAGCTTCAAGTGGCAAATATCTTTAGTTAACCTCCATCTAGCTTTAACTCCAGCTTCATTTTTCATAACGATCCTTACTCTTTTGTTTCTGTTTTTCATAGATGTATTTTAGGGTGGTTTCAGGAAAAGAAGGGCACGCATGTCATAAATTGTATACTGTTGTTAGGGCTTAAATTAGTCATAGTCAGAATCTCAGATTCTCTTTATTTTCAGTGGTTGTTAGGAAAAAGATCTAAGAAGCATACTCTCAGCTCCCATGAAAGGGGAATCTTATACATCCTTTCTATTTGATGGGCTTGTCTATGCCTGGAAAACATCTAAGGTATTTTCCATTTTAATGACTGTTCTCTAGCTAAGTGGACTATAAGGCAAATCCTATTTTCCCTAGTGACTTTAGTTATAAAATTGGATCATATTATTGCAGTAGTTGCCACTCTGTTCCAATCTGTCCTCCAAATAGTTACTAAATTGATATTCCTAAAAAAATAGGTCTCTGATATCCTCCCCCCCAAATAAAAAAAATTTTCAGTCCTTCTCATTTGTCTTTAAGATAAAAAACAACATTGTATCTCATCCATCCATGCTTTTCAACAAGTTCCCCTTACCTGCACCCAAGAATCCCGAGTTTCCATCAAAATATTGCTTGGGTGCCAGCTTATACATAAAGCCTTTTCTGAGACCCCCACTTCATAGTACTCTTTCTCCCTTGAAATGGCTTTGTAGGCTCTTTATTTTTAAAACATATGCACATGTGGAATCCCCATTGGAGGATGTGAGTTCCTTTGAGAGCAGTCTTTTTCATTTTTGCCTTAAAACCTTACTCATAGCAGATACTTAATAAATGGTTTTCAAATGGAATTTCTAGGGCCACCAATGGAATCAAGTGGAAATGTTGGTGAGAGAAGAGGTTAATATGGAGCTTAGTATAGCCATTGCTATAAAGGCTACCTTTTTACTAGGAATGTTTTTGATACCTGTTTAAAACCAATAGGCTTGTCTTCCACAATCTACCATTTAGGCTACTTCTTTTTTTTTTCAATTAATAAACATTTATTAAGCAGTTATTCTGTGCTAGGCATTATGCTGAGTGTGAAAGCTACAAAAAGAGGCAAAACAAAACAAAACAAAAACAGCCCTGGCTTGGCAGAGTTTATAATCAAATGCAAAAATATAAGCAAAACAGTACAGAGGATAAATGGAAAGTAATTAACAAAAGGAATTGAGAGACCCTAAAATGCATTATTTCTAGTTCTATATTGCCAGTTAGGCTACTTCTAAGAGTCTAGAGATTCCTTCCTTGAATAAGGATCCTCAAATCTTATATTCATAGACTCCAAGCTAGTTTTCCTTTCTTTTTGTGCTATGATTCTTTATGACTGCTAGAAAATTAGACTATACAACTATCCTTCTTATTCTTGAATTTGTCTAATCCTTTTTTGATAACACAAATATGTTTAACACAAAAGAGACATATATATTCTCTTTCTCTTCCTCCATTTATATAGATATGTGTTTACACATCTACTAGCTTTATTTTGTGAGATTAAAGCACATTTAGAAATCAGCATTTGAAAATGTGTATATATACCCTAAAAGGAAAAATTACTTGAATCAAAGAATTCAACACCTTTTTATTTTTTCGTTATAAAGCTCAGGTTCAGGTGAACTTTGCCAAGTCATTGTTATGATTCTTTATGATACCTAGACTGGAATTGTACTTCCTAGACTTGAATATATATGTAGGCTTTCAAGAATGAGTTGTATGGATGGGAAGGGAATAGAACTAAGCAGTATTAGGGAAATTGGTTGGATCTGAAAGGCATGAAGTGCAAAGGCATGGGATACTTATTCCTGATAACAAGCTTAATGTAAATTCCTCCTTTTCATCCATGGATTGAGTTATCGTTTTTTAGTTTTTTAGTTCTAGGTCTCCTCTTTGAAATTGTGTATTAATTATAATAAACCCAAAAAACCCACTAAGTAAATAATCAACCACTATTATTGTTATTATTTTGAGTTTTTTTCTCTGTAACGGGTTGAGTTTATTTGGTGGGAACAGTTTCAAACATATTTTTTCTTTCTGTAGCACTTAAATCAGTGTTGGGCAAAATTAAATGTTCATAAATGCCTAATAATGATGTGATTTCAGGATTGAGAGTAAGACACATGTATGAGGAGACTTTTTGGTTCTTTTGGCAGTAGTGGGGAAGTTGAGAATGAGATCAGTCCTAGGCACTACGTTTTAGGAAAGATGTAGACTAGACAGGTTAGTTTAGACATGGATAACCAGGCTGGCTCAGAGAACTTCACACAACCATGGATTGGTGGAAGCAACTTGGGATGTTTAATTTGAAGAAGAGACTTGGAATGTTCAATTTGAAGAAGAGAAAACTCAAGGGAGAATGATTACCACCTTCAAGAATTTGAAGAGCTGCCTTGTTGAAGAAAGATTAGATTTGTTCTGCTTCCAGGCACATAACTAAGCTCAATGGGTACATGAGGAAGGGACCCAGGCCAACCAGCAAGCATTTATTAAATATTTCCAATATGCGAGGCACTGTCCTTAGTGCTGGAAATAGAAAGAATGAAACAATCTGTACTCTAACGGAGGTTTGCATGCCAACAATGTAAGGAAAAATTCTTTCTAATCATTAGAGCAGTGGTTCAAAATTAGAATGAGGAAGAGACTATCAAGGTCATCTAGTCTGTTCCCTTACATAGAAACTGGAAAGAGATCCTTTTGGAGAAAGTGGGGCTTCCTTATTGTAGGTCCTCTAGCAGAGGTTGGATAGCCATTATGGAGAATGTTGTGACAGGGCTTGATCAGGGATGGGTTGTTCTCATTTTTTAGGCTCTGCAATTTGGAGAAGATAAAGTCAAATTTCAAGTTAGGTGGAGGAAAACTAAACCAAGAATGTATAGTGGGAAGAATTATGATTTGAGTAACAAGGAGTTTAATGCTTAGGGCTAATCTCAAAGGATGAGACTGAAAAGGAAGCTATTGGATTTTTCTAAGAGAAGATCGGTGATGACCCTTGAGAAAGTTGCAGTGGACTGGTGAAAATGGAAACCAGATTGTGGAAGTCCAGAAATGGAATTGGCATGGAGAAAGAAGCAACTGTGGAATACCCATTGCAAAAAAATATTGTGTCTATGAATAGGAGCCTAGGATTGTAGTTTGGAGGTATTGAATCATTAAAAAATGCTTAAAGGCAGATGGTCATATGTAGAATGTCAAAGCTTAAATTTTAAATTTTAATTAAATTTAATTAAAAGTTTAATTTCTGGAAGAAATAATCCTTCAAGTGATTGAACTGTTAGTGAATAAAAAGGCATTGTTGCCTATATGTTAAGATGACACTGCAGATCCACTATTGGCAGCCGGACATGCCATTTTTGTCATTCTGTCCTCATTCTCTCACCCAGTCCCCTGTGTGGTATGAATTTGTAAGATGGCTAGAAGGATTTGGACATGATCTGGGTCATGTAACAAGAGCATAGCAAATGGATCCACATTGGTGAAAGAATCCATGATCTCAGACTCATTAGTCAGTTGAGTTAATTACTTCAATATGACATATGTGATCACATTTATGTGGATACTCCTTCCAGTGTTGCCAATCACAGTCCTTTTGTGACTTCTTCTGTAGGACATGTGCCCATTTTACAGCTGTTTAAGTTCCTCAAAGGGCTTCCAACCAATGTGCTAGGGGATTTATTGTGACAATACCGATTGGAATGACAGTACCATCCATTTCATGTCTCTCTTCCTACAGTCTGCTTCTTTTTTAATGAAGCGTACTCATCCCCACCAAATTATTTCTTCATTGTCCTTTGGGCAACCCTAAAATTAATCTTTTGAGAGCGTGGCCTTCCATGATGTGCATCTGTACAGCTATAAGTGAACCAAGAAACCAACCACATTTAGGAATTTTGATTCTAGTTTTATCAGATATGTTTTTACTAGATAGCATATATGAAAGAGAATAGGGGGCAGTTGGGTGGCTCAGTGGATTGAGAGCCAGGCCTAGAGATGAGAAGCCTTTGGTTCAAATTTGGCCTCAGACATTTCTTAGCAGGATGATCTTGGGAAAATCATCTAATCCATCACCCACCCTGTAGCACTCTCCTGCCTTGGAACCAATACACAGTATTGATTCCAAGATAGAAGGCAAGAGTTTAAAAAAAAAAAAAAAGAAAAGAAAAGAGAAGGGAACAATATAATAATACTGTTACTTTGGTATATTTAACTTTCTTGTTCTTAGATTCTGCAAAGCTTATATTTGCCATATTCTTTGCATACTCTTTTCTTTGGATTAAGTCATTGTTTTACTTTAAGTAGTTGGATTTAATTCCTAGAATTATTTTTCTAGTTGAACCTTCCGTGAAACTTCAGACAGTGAGCTCCATTGAAGAAAACTTAATTAGTGCAATAATTTTTAAGTGTAGTTAGAACAGGAAATGTGGTATTTCTGGCAGTGTTACAGTATAAGCTGAACAACTTTAGTACTCTTTACCTCTATCCTCAGTAAAATAGGAATTACTAATAATGCTTTCCACAGATGTGTGCTGCTGTCTCACACATTGCTAAACAAATTGTTGTTAGATTTCAGGGGGTGTAAACACACCCTCAAATAAGAGGTTTTAAGCTAAATCTGGATTACTTTGATGGTGCTTATTGCACAGGTTTTGAAATCATACAACATAATAGCTGCTTTCATGATAAAAAATAATCCAGTACAATGAAACAGCTTGAAAAGTGGCAAAAATCTCATATTCTTTTAGAAAAAAAATAAATGTTTTCTTTTTCTTTTTTTTTTTTTTTTTACATTTTATTTTCCAATGACACTTCTCCCTGGCCTCTGTCAACAATGAAATGTCCCTCTTGTAAAAGAGCAGTATTTACTCAGAACAAACCAAGACATGGACCATGTCTAAAGTCAAATGCCTTGTTCTTTACCAGCAGCCCACCATCTCTCTGTCAAGAAAAGAGAAATATAGGTTTCACTGAATCCCTTCTCAATTGCCTCTGCATTGATCAGTCCTAATGACTGTTTTCTGTTATATCTTTTAACTCTGCAACAGTTCATAAAAGCCTCCTTGTGACTTTTCTAGTATTTTTTTTCCCAGAAAGTTGAAATTGAATCATAGCTCCCCCAGCAATTCATTTATGTGCCTGGGTTTCCCATAGTCCCTTCAATATTGATCATTTTCCTTGTTTTTTTTCTTTTCCACTCTGATTAATGTGAGAGGTGAAACCTCAATTGTTTTAATGCGCATTTCCATTACTTTTAGTGATTTGGAACATTTTTTATATAATTGTCAATAGTTTGCATTTATTCTTTGAAAAATTGTCCATTAATATTCTTTGACCCCTTTCTTTTGGGAAATGTCTCTATTATATCAGCTTTTGATATATCTTGGATAGCAGATCTTTATCAGAGAAATTTTCTAGAAAGATAGTTTCTTATAACTGACAGCTTCATTTTATTCTAGTTAAATTGATTTTATTCTTCCAAAAGCTTTTACATTTTACATAATCAAAATTGTCTATTTTGATCTCCTCTATTCAAGTCTCACATTCCTCTTTTTCTCTCCCCCGCCTTGCCTCTCATCATCTGAAAAATGGCTTCAGTGATTATCATCCAGTAAAATGTGAATTTCTACCATATGTGGTAATGTAATAATTTGTAAGCCTCAAAGACTTATTTCAAAAGGACTGACCCTTTCTTGAGTGTAGATGCATTTGTGAATTCTCAAAGCATTTTCATTTCATCTCTGTTAATATTATTGATAAGTTGATATTATAGTACTAGAAGAATCAATAGGAGGGTATGTAGAACAATGTTTTGGGGACATGGCAATATCATAAAAGTAATTTCCCATCCCAAAACCCTCTGGCCTTTGGGGGTGTCATGTTACTGTGCTCACAAGTTATCATCACAGGATGATATAACTCATAAGAGTTAATCCCAGGAATGGCAAATAGTAGAAGGGGAATATTCATGGTCTTTTTTTTTTTCTAAGGAGATGTCTCACATCTTACTGTGCCCAAAGATTTGGGCCTTCTGCATAAGCTTATCATAGTTTTTTTTTTTCCTCTCTCTCTGTATTTTTAGATAGTATTTCTTAATCATTGAAGGCATCTGGCTTCTTAACTCGATTTTGGGCATGTGTGTGTGTACCCAAAAAAGTATATATGTGTGCATGTATATATACAAATATAAATAAGTATTATTTACAGATGTGTGTGTATGGATACAAAAAAGTAAATTAATAAACATCCTGGAACCCTAATATCAAATGGTTATTTTTCCAATAAAAGAGTCACCTAGAAGACCAAAGATTTATTCCAATCATGATGGCAAAGGTCAAAACATTGGGGATTGAATTTATCTTGTAGGTCCTTCCCAAATATCCCAAGTTGGTAATATATGTTTACTCTAGAAATAGCCCAAGAATTTAACTTGAATTGAGTTTAATTTAAATTTAAATTCTAGAAATAGCCCAATTGGGAACCAAATCTATTGAAACTCCACTTATTGGTGAGCGAGGATCGTCGTTGTCTTCCAACGAGCGTCTGTTAGAACGCTTTGGGAAATAATAGATTTGGTATTTTTCAGGTATAGGCAGGGACCTTTCAGAGCCAGGAGATCCCTTCGGATCTCCCGCGGCGTCAGCTGACCCGCCAGAAAGGACTGGGGCCGCACTGAAATTAACTCGGAGCCATCGATTTCAACACATACAGGGAAGCTCCCCTCCCCTATGGCCCCCCCACCCTCATCTCTGTGCAGGCAGCGCAGGTTCCAGCGTGTGCCTCTACCCGCCTTACTGGGTACAGTTTGTTCCTCCGCAGAGCTATTCATTCAGCTTTTCTGGAAGAGAGCCAGATATGAAATGAAAAGCAAACCCTGCGCCCTTCACTCTTTCCCTGTTTAAATTAGGCAATTTCTTTGTTTGTCACCAGTCCTGTAATAAAGTACGGCATTACCGTCTAATTTTAGGCCCCCGAGCTTCGAAGCTCTGCTAAGTAAGTAAGTAAGCCATGCGGAGGTATTCGGGGAGGAACATTCCAGGCGGCTGCTAGAGGGGTTCAGGAGAAAGTTGAAAGTAAATAAGAGATCTGTGAGATAATTCTCTGGGGAGTTTCCCAGCATACCACACATCATTTGCAGAGATAGGCTTCCCTTTCACTTGAAGGACCACACAAAGTAAATTCTGTTCCTTGGCAATTAATGGGCACAGGACAGGAGCCCTTTTTAATGTTGTTACCTTAGTGTCTCTATGGCAAGTCTTTATTTGCAAGTAAGGAAAAATAGACTGTTTGCCTATCTTTTAGTAGCAGGGTTCAGATTTTAAAATATATAGAACTGCTCTCATATACACTTGTATATAAATACAAAATTTATATACATAAATATGTAAAGTGTATATAAATATAACATTTATATATATAGATATGTAAAGTGTATATATAAATATAACATTTATATACATAAATATATAAAATTTATATAAATAAAATATACATGAAATTTATATATAAATATGTATAAAATTTATATATATATATAACACATTTTTTTGTGTGTATATATGTATACACATAAACAAAACACTATAATCCTAGTTTTATGAGTTTGGATTTACCTGAAACCTGCAGTGTAAATATTAGCAAAAATTCCCTTTCAGAAAGGAGAGGGGGCAAGAAGGGAGAGCGGGGGCAGTATTGATTAACTTCTTCAATGCCTTGTTTTCCTAGCTTAGCCCTCACTATAGGGATCTGGTATCTTCTTTATAGACTTGGGGCAGTTGACTATTAAGAGCATTTTTTTTTATAAAAGGGACTTAAGTTGTTATAAAAAAATATCTGTCTCACCACCATTTTGTATAAAGGGGATTCTTTTTTTATTATTATATTTTAATTTTGAATATTTCTCCATAGTTACATATTTCATGTTCTTTCCCTCTCCCCAAACCCCCCTAACCCCCCTTAGCCAACACACAATTCCACTGGGTTTTACATGTATCATTGATCAAGACCTAATTCCATATTATTGACAATTGGACTAGAGTTATCGTTTAGTGTCTTCATCCAAAGGGGATTCTTTTTGAAAGTCTTGCCTTCTTGAGTCAGAGGTATGGTAAGACCGTGAAAAGAAGAGAGGCCTGGTAAGACCGTGAAAAGAAGAGAGGCCTTAGGGTCAGAGGACCTGCCTTGAAAATAACCCACTGTGTGATTTTGAGATGCCTTTCTTCATTTTCCTCTTGTAAAATTAATGATCTCTAGGTTCCCTTTCCATCTCCAAATCCTCTGATACTTCATTGCATTTCTTGCCTTTCTTGATGAGCTTGGATGGAATTGTAAGATTAAAATTAATATCCAATAACTCCCAAATATTTTATAAGATTTATTAATAATCATTTGAAGTAAAAGAAATAAAAGAGAAAAACTGAGGCAGGGTTACACACAAACTTTATCTCCAAAAACGTAAGGACGTAATGTGAGAATGAAAGTAGAATGCTGGGAATTGGAGTCGTGGGGAATAGATTCTAATTACACAGAATGGAGAGAGGGATAGAATTTGGAACTGAAAATAAAACCTTAAAAACCCAAATAAGATAAATCCCGTGATTTGAACATTGAACATTACCTTTGAATCTAAATGCAATGACCTTCCTTCTCAGCTATTTATTCTTAAACTAAACTTGCCTTCCTTAATCCCCCTTCCTATTCTGTCTTAAAATCAGTACTACATATAGGTTTCCAAGACTTCTCATTTTCTTGATCTCTTAAAAATTATCTTAATTTGTTTGCCTGTTGTATGCTTGCCAACTTTAGATTGTGATTCTGTTTGTTCTAGATTCTTATATTTTATTTCTCATATTGTAGCAAATTATTTTTTATATTTTAGTAAGTTATTTCTTCTATTTTAGTAAAAGTGAAAGTCCACAGGCTTTCTTTAGATATTTAGGACAGCGTTTGTTATGTCTGGCACCCTTGATTGCTCTTACGTGGCCTCCTTCACATCCTAGAATAATCATTATCCTTAGCAAAAAAAAAAACAAAAAATACACCCGTGATCATAACTTTCTTCTTCTTCTTTTTTTTTCTTCTCTTGCAGAATGATGACCTACACAACCTCAGCAAATCCTTCTTAACTCATGGGTATTCAGACGCCAAGTGTTTCATGTCTCACAACTAGGACCTCACATCCTCCTCCTCCTCCTCGGTAGATGGTACGATACACCCAGTTTAGTTTGTTTACTTAACACAAACCTCAGGAGTCCGTTGACTGAACTGCACATTCTCTGTTGTGCCAAGCAGAAAAGCACTGTGACATCAGGACAAGCTTCATCAGCGACCGCAAGGACTTAGCTGGCCACATGGAACTGATGTGCCCACCACTATGTCATATGAGACTGGGTTTACTCTTAGCACATTTACACAGTACGCTAAATTTCATTTGCTGCTGAAAAACCTGTATGACAGATCATCATTGTAAATTATTACATACCAAACTGTTAATGTTGGTTGGAGAGTATTAAATATTTAACATAGGTTTTGATTTATATATGTAATTTTTTTTAATTAAAATGTAACTTTTTTTTCCTACAGCACATCTTTTTTTGGGGGGGGGTGTGGAACTGAGGTACATTATGTTCTGTTGTAAACAGAGTGGGGGAACTGCTTAAAACAAGGCTAATGAGAATAGAGTAGGGTACTATTCTTGTTTGAAGATTGTAATTCAGAAAATAATATAATATTATTCCTAGGTCCGCAGATGACCCTTGATTGTACAGCTATATTTACTGATAATATCTCTTGTAACATAAACCTGATGTTGATCTGAGTTCCTTACAATGAAATCATAATTTTATACTTCTCTTATAAGATAGTAGTAGGCCGTGTTAACTAAACTGAAGACAAATTTTCTATACCTGCTCTTTGTAGCCATCAGCTTGAACTTGGCTAGTGAACAGAAACAAAAATAGGACAAAAAAAAAGAAATCAAAGTCTTCCATTGTATATATTGTAAAAAAAAAAAAAAAGAAAAGAAAAAAGAAGATGAAAAAAGAAACATGGGTGATCCCTTTAAATCCAAATCTCTCCTTGGAATGAACAATGTGGGTGTTTGTAAATTCTGGAAATCTCTTTCTATGCGTAATAAACTAGATGCTGTTTATCTTTTTTTTTCTTTCCCCCTTCCAGAAGCTATCTCCATTCTCACAGATTTTTCCTCTGTGCATACATGCAAATATTTCATTTCCCATGTTGTCTTAAGAATGGCAGCAGGACAAGTGAGTGCTTGCTAAACGAAATTAAAATTCCAGAAGGTGTATTATGATAGCTAGGACATCTCACTCGACTAAAGACCTTTATCTCATGTTTCCTGAGACCTTTCAGTGTAAAGCTTTTAAAAGAATGTAATTAGACTATTTTACTTAAAGGGCACTAGCAGTCCTGTTAGTGATTATTTAAAATAAAATATGAGTAAACCAGGAGTACTTAAAAGAATACCAATATGCCGGTGGAGCAGTCAGTCATCCCAAATCCTGGGAATTTTTTGTGCATGTGATCAAAGAAATGGCAATGAACCTACCTTTAAAGTAAGAGGCCTGATTACAGATTTTTATATTTTATCTGGTGAACTTTCTAATACTTTAGTGCTCCCTCTGAAGTCAGCAGTTCTGTATCAGGGGCCCCCGACTTTTTCGTGGGGGTGAGCTATTTTTTATTTCCTTAAAACTTGAAATCACTAGAGAGAAGAGCATGATAGAGGCTGTTGTCCAGCCATTGACCAGTTGGGGATTCATGCACTACTCTTTTAAAGAGGGATGGTGATGGAGAAAAGAGATAAATATTATCTTATACCCCAAAAAGCCTGTGTGAATGTTAAATCAACTGGTTGGCATGTATCTCACAGGTATGTTGTTCTCTGATTCGTCATCACCAATCCCAATACTTTGCATGTTTAACAATGGCTGAAATGACCAGTCCTATAGTTATAAACAACAATTTAAATATTTTTAAAGACCTTGCTCAATTTGATTACTATTTGTAGAAATTCTCTCTATTAATTTTGAAAAACTTTCCCTGAGAGACTTCTTACTTTTCTTTTTTTTAAATAAAAAATAGACTCCCATAATTGAGCTGACTTTCATTATTCAACTGTTGTGACTCATCTTTTAATAGTATAGAGAACAAAAACAAGCTTTCTTGTTCTCTTCCATTAAGAACTCAAGTAGTTATAGAAAAATCAATGAACCAAGTCAGCACCAACTGTTTTCCTATAAAGCCAGTTATTTTTCCTTTAACTCAAGAAACTTAACTTTTTCATGGCTATATCACCGTAGGCGCCTCTCTTTGTGTAATTGACACAGCATCTTTTGGCTGAGCATCCAATGGAACATTACATATTGGAAAAGAGATCTCCTCTCCCCCTTAGCTCTTTTATGCCTTTGGTTTGTTAATGGGTTAAAGAATTAAGGGATAATGTTTCCCAAATTTCTGGACCTTACATTTGGTGAAGGCAGAGGAGTGGGCTATGTCGCTTGACTTATGTAGAAATTGAAAGAGATGGGTGTTCAAGGAAGAGATCTCTGTCCCAACTGCATGCAAGTACCATTTTGAATACTTGTCACTTGTTAGCTGCTTGATTCTTGGTTAGGCTCAAGTAAAACCCAGGTCAGTGGCGCCTATCTATTTTAAAGCCAATTAAAGAAAAATCAGAGATTTGAATTTAAGAAGAAACTAATGAAAGGATTTTTAATGATCTTTAGTCAGCAAACTATTTCCTCTTTAATAATACCATCTGTAGGCTTTTGTAGCATTTTTTCCCTATAGGCTTAACCACAGACTATTAAGATGATTGGAAGTATCAAATATGTTTCCTACCTAAAATGATACTATTGTTGGTTTTAAAAAATGGTTTTAGAGCCTGCCTGAAATGAGGTATTTTTTACCAATGAGCCACCTGACCATAAGGATAAGTCAAAAGTTATTTTACATATCTGACTATTTCTTGATACTTGACTATGAGTCAAGGACCTTTTGACTGGCCCCGTTGATATCTTTTTTTGTTTGTTTTATTTTTTCACAACTACCTTTATTATTTGAATTGTTCTTTTGAGGTTGATTTTTTGAACCCTAGCATAGAACTTTATGTTTAATCCCCATTAAATTTTACTTTACTAGATCTATGATGATTTTAGTATACATTGATTTAAAATTCTCTTAACAGGAAAACACATTTCTTTTCCCCCAGTGTTTAATCCATTGTCACATTTTCGTAAAGTACTAAAGAGCCTCTAATTTTTTTCCTTTACTAAAGCTATCTTTTTGTCATCATGTCCTAACTATAATGTACCTTATTTAATTGGAGAGAAAATATTTACACAGGTGAAAAATGTTCACCTTCTACAGTCTCAGTGAAAGGTGAGAAAATGTGATAAAGAGAGTGGCTATTCGTGGTCCTCATGACAGGAGTCAGTCATTTTGTATTTGTTGTGAGGATCAAATAGAATGATAGATGTAAAGCACTTTTCAAACCTTAAAGCACTATATATAAATGTTAGCTATCAAGTGCTGAGATCCTGGAGCCCAAGACTCCATGGGAATTATGGCCATGATCTTGGAGAGAAAAGTCTGTTGGGATGGCATGTTAAAAAAAATGGATTCTGGCCAAAGGGACCTCCAAGCAAGTAGATAAGAAGACAATAAATATCAAGCTAAGGTCACATTACTGTTTTGTACTCTGCTCTCAAACCCAAGAGGAGAGTGGCCGCCATTTTGGAGGAGTGTGCATTATTAGTGTGCAAATTAGATTAGCACCAGCCAGGGAGGAATATTTGGCATATATTTGCTCCTCTTGCTACTTCCCCATCCATGCCAAGAGGGAGTACTGTTATTGCCCGCCAAGCCAGCGGTGTTTTCCCTAACTCATGGATGTAGAAAACGACATGATATAAATGGATGCAACCAGGTTGCGCTTGCTTCTGTCTCTCAATCTCAGACGTCCCTCCTCTGAGACTTTTAAGTTAGAATCTAGACCAGTGGTTCCCAAACTTTTTTGGCCTACCGCCCCCTTTCCAGAAAAAAATATTACTTAGCCTCCTGGAAAATAATTTTTTAAAATTTTAATAGCAATTAATAGGAAAGATAAATGCACCTGTGGCCATCACCACGCCACTGGATTGCTGCAGCACCCACCAGGGGACAGTGGCGCCCACTTTGGGCATCACTGATCTAGAGATTGTGACCTAACTTTAGTGGGAGGGAATTCTCACACCAGGAGATCCTATACCAATAAAATCAGTCATATGGATTAAAAAAAAAAAAAAAAGGTGTCATCTGCTGGTAAAGCAGCATCCGGAGTGCTGTGGAAGATATAAAACAAACATACTCGAGTCCCTATCATTTAAGACGTTTCTACTACTACAGAACTGGCAATCTAATTTTTTTTTTTAAATTAAGATTCCACGCTCCAGGGGGAATGTGTATTCACGTGCATGCATGTGTGCGTGCGTGTGTGTGTATGTGATTCTGGACGGCACAAGCATCGCCTTGTCCGAAGTGGCTGACCTGGCATCTATGACGTGGAATTATCGATAAATCCAGATGTCTCTTAGGGTCCTTCCCCAAGGGTTAAGCATCCTCCCAGTGAAAGCGTACGTTCGTTCAAAACGGGAAAATCAGTCTACACGTGTAGATCACCGTAGACAAATCCGTCTTCGCTTGTAGAGACGAGACGAGCGGTAGCGTAGCCGTCTTTAGTCATTTGTGGTAGGCGCAGACCCTGTTTCCTCAGTCCAACGCTACTTGAAGGCACAATTCTTTCTCACGCCTCAGGGACTGCCTTTAGAACGGGAAGAATCAAAGACGTCCGTGTTTTTCACTGACAATGTTTGTACAGTCCAACTCATCCGCTTACGAAGGTGCTGCCCATGGTGCTACTTCACTTGTGTACAAATAAAAAGAAAAAAGAGACCAAGGCATGGTCTGTATTGCTACCAAAACGTTCTCTTGTATAGATGTGTATTGCAAAATGTATTGTGTGTGTGTGTGTATATATCTATCTCTATATATGTCATGGGTACCAGGCCAGTTGTATATTTCCATTTTAGAAGTGTTTCACTTTTAAGGTTTTTTTTTTCTTTTGTTTTTTTTTCTTGATTTAGTCTCAAAGATTCTGTCTGGTACTTAGAGCTGTAGTGTCTTCATCCCTGATTAAAGAAAACTGTGGAAATGAATTCACTGATGTTAATTCATGTTAGTGATCCTCAGTGTCTTTGGTAAAAGAATATAAGATCAAAAGCCAAACATCTCCAAAGAGGATTGAGTAGATGTGAAGCCACTGACTTTAATTTGAGTTCACCCTGCCTTGCCTGCAAGCTCCCAGAGTGACTTTATTACCTCTAAAACCTGCGAGGATTATTTTAGCTGGAAAGGCCATCATGTCGAGTCATGCACCTTAAATGTCTGTACTCCTAGAAATGACCTATGTACTAAATAGGGAGTACTAGAGAAGTTTGAAGTTTTTGTTGTTTGTTTTTTTTTTTTTAATATAAACCGCTTGTTTCCATCATAGAATCCAATTCAACTCAATAAGCTTTTATGCTAGTTGTAAGCCTTCAAGTGATCTCATTTCTGGAGATTCCAAGACAATATGGAAGCAGCCTATATATGTATTCCACCTTTATAGTTATTAAGTAAAAGTTTGTTCATTTGTCTTAATTTGGCAGGGAAAAGCCTGTTATAGAATATTTTGAAAGAAATCATGTTATTTCTTTCAAGTAGCATGCTATCAGGGGACCTGAAGCTAAGTTCTAAGTCTTAGAGAATCTTTTAAGGGCTTTAAATAAGAATCAATTATAATTAGCATACTCATTATTTAGCAATAGCATTCAAAGTGATTCTATGAGTGCTTAAATCATTTGTTGCCCTTAATTGTTAAGGAGATTTTTCTTTCCTTCTTTGCAATATCTTTGCTTAGTATTTGGCATGAATTCAAGGTCTGATTTATAGAATATATTTTTTAATGTTTTTATTCATTCCAAATCCATATAATAAACTCAAACTATAGCTAATAAAATGTTACCAACAGTTTGGATGAATAGGACTATTTTTTAATCAGGACATATTTTTAAAAGTGTCAATTGGTATCAAGGAGTTCATAGGATGACCAGTTTAGAGCTAGAAGGAACCCTACAGGTCATCATCGCCCTCATGATATAGGCAAGGCATTTGAGGTTCAAAATGGTTAAATGACCATAGATACACAAGTGTCAGCGCCATATTTGAACTGAGGCCTGTGGAGTCTGAAGGCAACCCAACCGTCCTTTTACATCACCACACTGATTCCCAGAAACCAATTTGACCTCTGAAAAAATATGGTACTCCCCACTCCTCTAGAAAGCCCATCTCATAAACTTAATTTTTTAAACCTTTTTTCCCTACTAAAAGGGTATATACTTCAGCCCAACCTATAAATACCAAATTATAGGACCAAACTAAAGAGGTTTTCCCATATTGATTGCCATTCTTCATTTTTGTTTTGTGTCAGTTCACCTATGCTAAAAACAGTTTTCTAGTTCCTGAAGAGTTTTTTTCCTCCCTTTAAACCCTTAGCTTCCAACCTTAGAATCAAACGTATGGGTTCCAAGGCAGAAAAGAACTAGGCAATGGCGGGGGTCGGGGTGGGGTGGAGGTGGGGGGTGGTTAAATAATTTACCTGGGGTCATATGGCTGGGAAGTGTCTGAGGCCAGATTTGAACCCAACACCTCTGGTTTCCAGGCCTAGTTCTCTATCCAGTGAGCCACCTAACTGCCCTTCCCACTCCCCACCCCATTTCTGAATTTTTTTGAATATTTCTGAAAAAGTATATTTTCTACGTATTTCCAAATAAGTATATTTCCTCACAGCATTAGGAATGGGATGCTTTTCTCTAGAATCTAGCCCAAAGTGAGGAAGATAAATTTCACTTCTACTGTAAATCTTCTCTTCCACCCAATCTTTTTTTTTTTTTTTACTAGCCCCTGATAATGAATGGGCCTTTTATCATCATTTTGAACTCTCAGAACCTCAGCCTTCTATTTCTCATCTTTTAATGAGATCCCTTATGAGCTGGAGCATCTTCCCCTTTATCCTTCTTACTCCCACCCAAACTCCCACCCTTTCTCAGGAAGTGAAAGAGGCATGAAACCTTATTGGTATAGTCAATGGTGAAAAGAGTACTTGGGATCGATAAGTGAACCAGCACCCATAAATCTATCATTATATCAATATAGGTCAGTCAATAACCATTTATTAAACTATCCCCAAGTGCCAGGCACTGCACTGGGGATATGAAGATAAGAACACAGTTCCTGCCCTCAAGGAGCTCACATTCTGATGGACACAAAATGGAAATGACTACACATATAAGATAGTACATGAAAGGTCATTTTAAAGCAGGGGTTGGCAACGTATGGCTCTCGAGCCATATCTGGCTCTTTTGAGGGCCAGATATGGCTCTTTCTGCAGGAGCCATAAAGTCATTTTTTTTCAGGCACTCTTACAAGAGCGTGCACTGTAAGCACTGTATGGCTCTCACGAAATTACATTTTAAAAAATGTGTCGTTTATGGCTCTCATGGCCAAAAAGGTTGCCGACCCCTGTTTTAGAGGGAAGGAGAGGATCCAGAAAGGCTTGCAGAAGGAGGGATTTACACCAAGGAACCAAGGAAGCACAGGAGAAGAGAAACTTGTGTCCTTCAGGTATAGAGTTTGGAGAAATCTTGTAGAAAGGCATAGTTAGAAAATAGGTGACTTGTAGGAGGAACAGCCAGAAGAGTATCCATCATCTAAGAGTAGGGATTGGGAATAAAGACTGGAAAGGTAGAAAAGTGCCAGATGGGGCAAGGATGGCAAATTGCATTTTTATTTGATTCTAGTGGTGATAGGGAACCCCTAGAGATTATCAATAGCGTATAAGCACGTCACCAGTTTAGGAAGATACCTGGCAGCAGAGTGGAAGATGGATTGGCATGGGGGAAGCCCTGAGAGGGACCAACCAACAGGCTATTGCCACAGTCTAAGTGTAAGATGATGACAGCCTGCACCATTTATGGCCACATGAGTGGAGAGAGGGGCACTTCAAGGAGAGATGTTTGGAAGGAAGAAATAATACTCAGTAACATACTGGAAATATAGTTAGTGAGAAACTAGACCACCATCAAGGATGACACTGAAGGCTGTGGGTCTGGGTGACTGATTCGCCCTTTTTACCCCAAAATGTCTGTAGTGCTGAACTTCTCAAGAGACAGTCTGTTCAGTATCCAGTGTTAATACTTAATAAGTATTAAGGGCCTGCTGTATGCAGTGTGCTGAGATATAAAGATGAAGTAAGACAGTCCCAAACCTCAAAGACTTTATAGATTATAACACAGAGAAGAAAGTTGGGTACAAAGAGGGTACCAACCTTGCAATGGCTGTGTAGAGGAAGCAAAGTCCACTTCTGGCTGGTGGCTCATCAGAGGAGGCTTTTTGGTCTTTAAATTAGTTCTAAAGATGGTTGAGATTTCAACTGGAAGAGATAAAGGGGTAGGGGTGGGGGACGTATTCAGGTGTGTACCATGCAAAATGAAGACAGATCCTGGAAGGATGGCTATATTAGGAAGCGAAATGAGAGGGGAAAACCAAAGAGAGTGATCAAAAAGAGACCAAAAACCAAAGAGAGTGAGTTAGGAGAAGACTCCAGAGCTTGTAATGAGAAGAGGCAAAGAAAAGGAAATTTCAAGGAGGAGATTTGTTTACCAAAAGGGTCAAATCTTGCACAAAGGTCGAAAAGGATGAGAATGAAGAAAAGGCTCAAAATAATAAGTGCAAGAACAAACACTTTAATGTGTTAGGCCCAAGATCATTGTAAAAACTGGATAAATAACAAAAGGCCAAGTAATTAAAAATAAATTAGAAAGACTGCTATACAATTAAAAAAAAGAAACAAATAAAATGCCACAAATGGAATCTAGGAAAAGGGCCAAAATAGATTTGATTTGGGGCATGTGTTTGGTTTCCATTGATTGAACCAAAATTGCCATGGAGAAATTCATGGTGGGTCTAAGAAGGCTGCAACATATTACTTGCATGCCCAATGGAGATGGGCACAGAAGAAGCCAGGTATAAAGGTGACAAAGATATACCTGACTAGGAAAGAAGGTAAACTTCTCTCATCAACAGCAGGAATAAATGGTGGAGATACCAATGCTACAATGGATCTCAAGAAATATGCTGAGGCCTACAGGAAGGCTTCCTGCATTGGTCCTCTGGAGCATCTGTGAGAGAAGAAGCACAGTAATCAGACAAGACAGGAAGGTGTCAACAGTGTTAATAGAGAGTTAGTTCTGCTACTTTGTAGGGAGGGAGAACCCCCATTGAGGAGATCTGGAGCTCTTGAGGTATTATAAGAAGTACTATTGCATAAAAAAAATGACTCATGAGAAGTTTGGGAGAGAATATCAAATGGTATTAGAACCATATGCCATCCCACTATGTTTATTAAAGATGGCGGCAGGCGGGAAGAGGACCCTTTGTTTAGAGATTCTATATACCCAAATGAATCAAGTACAATATGACAAATACTCCCTTAGTTTTTAATGTTTTCTGTAAGCCTCATCAACTCAGAAGCAAAAAACCATCAAGGGACCCTGGGTTTTCCACTTGTTCCCAAACTCCTTTGAGTTGCCAATACTGCCTTAAAGCCTGGCTCCCATTCAAGTACTTTAATTAAGCTACAGCTCCTGTGCAATGAATGTCCTTCAGACATCCTTTTCTTGATACCCCAGTTGTTAGTGCCACCTCTCAACTACTGCCTATTTATATTATGAATATGTAAAGACGACTTTATCTCTGCTATACCTTCTGGAATGTAATCTCCCTGAAGTCAGGATTGCATAGTGGAAAGGGCTCAGGTTTTGGAATTAGTGGAATTAGTTTCAAATCCTGCCTTAACCAATTATGGGCAAATCATTTCAGCTCTAGAGACCTCAGTTTCCACATCTGTCAGATGAGGAGATGAATTAGCTCCTGAGATCCCTTCTAACCCTAGAGCCATGATCCTATGATTTTCTCATTTTTATAGTTGTATCTCGACTGGTTGGCCCATTGTAGAGATGTAACAAATGCTTCTAAATTGATTGAATGATTCTTTTCCTATTATAGGAGTAGCAAAATAGCCAATATGTCCTGATTCAGGACAACTCTAGGATTTATTCCCCCAAATGTAGCATACTATGATTTATTTTTTGCCTCAAAGTCTTGAGATGAAGGAACTAAAGTTGATGGAAGTTAGCATCAGAGGTAGGATTGGAACTCTGACTCCAAAGCCTCTGTTCTTTATTAATAATTTTATAAGGTTCACAGGGACCGTAGGATTTAAAGGCAGGAAGGGCCTCAGGGATTCCCTTTTCTAGACTCACATATCTATTTTGAAAGTTTGTCAGCATCTTCCACAATCTCACACCTTCTTGCTCTCCCAAATCCTTTTATGATTCCTTCCTTCAAAACTGCCCTTCAGGATTTTAGGCTAGTTGTCATCTGTAACTGGTGATGTATTTAAAACTTGTGTAATCTTTTGGGAACAAATTCAAAGAAATATTTTACCTTGATGTTTGGCTGTTAAATTTTGATCTGACACTTGGATAAATGCAACTTCTCATTATTTCCTTATAGAAAGGGGTAAAAAAAAATCAGGTTAGGGGGCAGCTAGGAAGTGCAGTGGATTGAGATCCAGGTCTAGAGACTGGAAGTCCTGGTTCAAATGTGGTCTCAGATACTCCTTAGCTGTGAGACCTTGGGCAAGTCACTTAACCCCCATTGCCTAGTCCTTACAGCTCTTCTGCCTTGGAACCAATACACAGTATTGACTCTAAGACAGAAGGTAAGGGTTAAAAAAAATCCAAGACAAGGATATCAGTTTGGAATGCCAGACTTTATACATAAATAACATGTTTAGCTCTTGATTAAGTGTTAAGTCTTTATCCCATTTTATATCTCCATCACCTCCCACTCCTGCTATTTAACAGGATTACATCCTTCATCTGTGAAAATAGGAATGTGGTTTACTTTTCTTATTCACATTTTTAAAAGGTAAGGATTGGCCAGACTTCCTTTCCTGAATGGACTAGTTAGCTTATTTGGCAACATTTGAGAGCTGGGGATGTATCTCATGGTTTTTAAAAAGAGTTCACAAGAACATCATTTAAGATCTGGGAAGGGTCCTTTAAAAAAATTCTTACTTTCTATCTTAGTAACAACTCTAAGACAGGAGGGCAAGGGCTAGGCAATGGGGGTTAAGTGATTCATCCAGAGTCACACAACTAGGAAATATCTGAGACCACATTTGAACCCAGGACCTCCTGACTCTCAATCCACTAAATCACCTAGCTGCCTCCTACCAGCTAATTGTGTGAATAGACATCCTGAAGCAATTTAACTCAATTAAAGAAGGATTTATTGCAAGTTAGAAGCAGTGTGATATAGTGCAGGGAGTGATGACCTTGGAATCAAGAAGACCTGGGTTCAGGTTCTGTCTCTGACAGGCTAGCTGTGGGTGTCCATGGGCAAATCACTTAACCTTTCATGGTCACAGACAACTCAACAGATGATCAATTGTAATTCTCTTCAGACAGTTCCAAATACTGATGAGATCACAAGTGGATACTTCAGTTCCACACTCTCCTCTTTTCTGCCAAAATATAGTGGAAGGTACTATCAGTATTAGAATTGACTCCCCACCCTAATTTTTAAAAGGTAACTTAGGGAGCTCAGGTAGGTGGCTCAGTGGATAGAGCACCAGACCTGGAGTTGGGAAGACTTGGGTTCAAATATGGCCTCAGACACTTTCTAGCTAAATAATCCTGGGCAAGTCACTTAATCCCATTTGCCTAAAAATTAAAGTAATTCAGGTGTCTTGTGAGGACTCCAAATGAGCACCTTCCACTATCAATGCCATTGCTGAATACTGTCTAGTGTCAGAAGGTTACCTGGGGATCTTGAGAAGTTAATTGGCTTGTCCTATATCACAACCTGCATGTGTTAGAGGCAGGACTTGGACTCCAGTCTTACCTAATGCCAACAATGGTTCTCTTCACTACACTAAAAGCTTCTTATTCATCCAAATATTTTTTCAACACTTTATTCTATTAGAACAAACTTTTCCTTTTTGTATATCCCCACAGAAAATTAGTATATTCCCATAGAAAATGCCATGCTATTTATCTTTGAAAATTAAAACCATAATCAATCAGTAAACACTATTAAGTTCCTACTATGTGACAGACACTGTGCTAAGTGCTTGGGATACAAAGAGGCAAAAGACAGTCTCTGTCTTTCTATTTTATTTTTGAGTCCAAAATGAATAATTAATAATAATAAAAATTATCAAGCTCTTTAACTTTGAGGTACAGTCAGAGTTGAAAGGGTACTGGGTCAGGAATCAGAAATCCTAGACTGTAATGTTGGCTCTACCAGATATATGACTGAGTAAATATCTTTGCCTCTCTGACCCTTAGGTTCCTCTATAAAGTGGAAACATTGGACCAGATTATCTCTACAGTCCCATCTAGACTTGACAGTCTATGACCTGAAAGTTAAGTCCATGCTGTTTTATTCTTATATATTGGCCTCTGGGACTCTTGCCACCATGGGACACAGAGACAGAGGAAGGACTGAGAAGGCACTTCCCAAAGACACTCTTCTAACCTTATTCCCCTGAAGTAACTTCTGGCAGCATCTGAAAATATATTCTATGAGAAGATTTATGGAGACAAGTTGTTGTCTCCTTGGTGGAGCCTGGAAGATGCCTTCCATCCTGTCATCTTATTTCCCTTAACAAGTTCATTTCTTTGCCTTTTTTGAGGTATTAAATTTTTTCTCATTCGTTCATCTTCAGATGAGGCCAATACCATTGCAGCATTTACCTCACTGTGGTGGGGATGTGGTCATGAATTCTCAAAAGCATTGCCATTTTCTGGTAGGTCCTACCAAACTGGAAGGGGTTTGGGTGATGGACTGTCTGAGGGGTTGGTGATGGACTGTCTGAGGTCCAGCCTGGCTGTTTTCCCGGAAGCTCACCATCAAAAGGTTGGTACCAGATGATGAATGTTTTGACCACAACTGATGAAATCATCTGATGTGCAAAGCAATTGTAATCTCCATTGGGGGAGGAGGTGAACACTGTGAAGAAATCACAGAGAACAAGGATAATAGTTCACTTGAGAAGGGAGAAGGGAGAGTTTTCCACATTGTTTGTTTTTTTTAATTCAACTTCAACCCGACGTGGAAAAATACATCTTGCCATCTCATCATTAGTGCTAAACATACACCATGCCTATATTTTTATTCATGTTCCATAATAGACATGATCTTATACTATCCCTTTAAATCTTCTCAAACCAACCACATCTCGCCAAAGCACAATGTAACTCCCCTTATTGGAAGAATTAAGAAATGAGATCAAATTTTCACAAGGCTAGCAGAATCTGTCTGCCATTTTATATTTACTTCCTCAATGAATTTACATCCATGGCCAAGTGAATGCTTCATGGGGAATGGAGCCAATGAATGTTCTTAAATAGAAGAATCCATTGGATCCCAGACAACTAAGGAATAACAGAAAACACACTGGACTGTGGAAACCTAGGATCTCACTCTGGCTCCCCAGGAGAACAGAAGATTCTTGAGGTCAGGGAGTGTTGGGTGTTTTTTTCTTTCACTCTATTCTATCAAATTCTCTTGTACATGGCAAATAATAAATACATTATTGAATAAAATACAACTGAATAATTGTTACCCTGAGCAAGCCTTCTCTGGGCTTCAGGGTCAAATTATCCAATAGAAGAGTAGGCCTTCTTCCTGTTCTAAAAAATAAAATTTGGCCATTAAAATGTGTGATAAAACTGTAATGATGATTTCTTAAAAGTATACACACACACATACATATACACATGTGTGTATATATATATATAGTTACTAAATATTAATTCACTCAAAGATAGGTGCCATATATGTGCAAAGAAAGAGATAATTTAAAAAAAAACCTTTTCTTATGCCTTAGAATCAATATTATGTCTTGGTTCCAAAGCAAAAGAGTGGTAAAGGCTAGGTAATGGGGGTTAAGTGACTTGCCCAAGGTCATACAGCTAGAAAGTGTCTGAGGCCAGATTTGAACCTCTTGTCACTAGGTCTGGCTCTTAACCTACTGAGCTAACCAGTTGCCCTGGAAAGAAAGAGATAATTTTGATCAGTATCTCTTTCTCCACAGAAACTGATAAAATCATACAGATACATCATTTATAGGGCTATAACATAAGTATCCCTATGTAGCCCTCTGGTTTTTTCCTTTATAGAATGAGTTAGACTGGACTAAATTTTATATTGGGACTATGTGATATATACCGGGTATATATAAAACATGCAGGATTTTATACAGTAACAGAGGTTTTGGTCTTTAATTTTGGCTCTGTTACTAATGAAACTATGATTCTGGCAAGACTAATCTACTGAGCCTCAGTTCCCTCATTTGTCAAAAGAGGGGGTTAGCCTCAGTGGCTTGCAAAAACCCCTTTCAGTTTTAAAAAATTTATGAATTTTAATGTCTTTTACCTCTAAATCTATGATGCCAGGCTCTCTGAGTTCTCTTTTACCCTTAACTTTTAATGATTTCTTTAATTTTTTTTCACCCCTATGAAACTTGCAGTTCATGTCTTCTATTTTACTCAACTATGTACTTGTCATACTTGCCTCTCTTTGGGTAAAATGTAGAACGAAAACTCTTTTGATAGCTGGGATTATGCCACTCTTGTCTTTGTGTGCCAGCATCTAAAACAGTAATTTGCATATAGTTGGCCCTTACGAAATATTTTTTGAACTTCATTGAATCGATCCTAATCTAGTTTCTCTGGGCCAATAACCTATTTCTTCAGTATATCCTCTAATCACTAACCACTTCTCTTGGCTGGTGGCATCCTCTTGGTAAGATTTCCTATGAACATCATTAATGGGCAACCACGGGATTTCCTTTTTAGTATGGGTTTTAAGTTTCTACTAGAAAAATCCTTTCCTGCTGGGACTTTGAATAAAGAGAAACAAAATTTTTTCATATCAAATTCAAGTCATAATTAGGTGGTGCCCTTGATAAGATGATAAGCATCTTTTGAAGATGGCAAAGGACAAAAGTGAATTCAAATGAGTTAAAGGATTTCATTTATGAATAATGATGATCAATTGCAGTCTACATGAGTAAAATAATAACCTTGTTCTTTAACCTGTCCAGATCATATCCAACCCTCAATGACTATCTCAAGTCCCATCTCTCCTCCAGTGCAAACTTCCTGATCACTCCAGATTTGAGTGGACTCTCTTTCTTTTCTGAACTCCTACAACATTTATGTATTAAATGTACTGCAGTTAAAAGAGAACTGGTTTTGAAGTAAGAGGACTTGGGTTGAAATTTTAACTTTTTAATATCTGTAATCTCTGACAAGGCTTCGAGTCTCAGTTTCTCCTTATGGAAGGAGTTAGACTAGAAGCAAAGGTTTTTGAGAAACCATTCCTAGAGTGGTAGGGTGATATAGTGAATAGAGCCCTGGTCTTGGAATCAGGAAGACCTGGATTCAGATCCTGCCTTGGATTTTTTTTTTTACTAGTTTTGTGACCTTGGACCAGTTTCTTAACCTGTCTGGGCCCCAGTTTCCTCATTTATAAAATGTGGGAATTGGACAAGTCTGTAATGTCAAACTCAAATAGAAACGGATAACTACGGGTTACATATTGACTTAGAAAACTACAAATTTATATTATCTATGTTGTATTGCATTTTTACTTATTTCATTAAACATTTCCTAATTAACTTTATTCTGGTTCATGCCACTTACAAGGCCTTATAGGTTGATTCTTCTAAAGTGACTTCTGAGGTCCTTTCTAGCTCTAAATCTATGATCTGATTTTTGATGATCTTTTCACTATCACACACAATTTATTGTTGCTAAAACTTTTCCTAAAGTTATGTCCTCTATGAAATGAAGGCCTTAGTCGTCACGGAGGTTTTTTATCATGGAAACATTATAATAAAGAAAAAACATAGACTGTTGATCTAGGCAAAATTTTAATGATTGCTATAAAGAAAATATTAATATAGAAAATTTTATTCTGGGTCCATAGCCAATGATCTATTTTTAGATGTTGAAATAACCCTTCACTGAAGAACTAATCTGATGCCTCATGTTGGTGTGGAGGTGACCCCAGAGTTTGAAAGGCTATACTAGCAAAGTGCAAACTCTCTGGAAGGTCCTACCAAGCTGGGAATGTTTCAAGAATGTACTTGGTGACAAGCTGTCATCCAATGACCAGTCTAGCTATGATAGAGAAATGCCCTTTACTAGAATGAGAGTGATGAAGGTTTGAGTAGCAGCAACTGACAAAGGTTGTTTACTTAGGCGCCAAAGTGTTGAGATCTACAATTTTAGTAAGAGCCCAAACTCACAAAATCACAATTCAGGCAATAAGCATGTATTAAATGTCTACCATGTGCCAAGCATCATGCTAACTGCTGGTGATACAAAGAAAAGCAAAAAACAATCCTTATCCTCAAGGAGCTCGCACTCTAATTGGGGAGACAATATATAAATAACTATAAATGGACAAACTATATGTAGAAAAAAAACCTTAATTTATTAATAGAGAGGTGACACTAGAATGAAAATGGATTAGGAAAGGCTCCCTGTAGAAGGTAGGATTTTAGCTAAGACTTGAAGGTATAGCCAGGGAAACAAGGGGTAGAGAAGAGAAGAAAAAGCCTTCTAGAGAATGAGAGATAGCCAGTGAAAATGTTCCCAGATGTAGCATCTTGTTTGTTCGAGGCAAAACAAGGAGGTCATTATCATTGGATCAAAGAGTGGGGTATAAATAAAGTGTAAGGAAGTTGGAAAGTTTGGATTTGAACATCAAATAGGATTTTGTGTTTGATTCTGAAGGTGATAGGGAGCCACTGGAGTTTATTGAAGCATGGTTGAACCCATGCTTCAGAAAAATCAAGTTGTTGCTTCCGGGATCATGCCCTAGAATGGGGTGAGACTTGTGGCAAGCAGACCAATCATCAAGCTACTCCAATAATCCAGGCATGATGTAATGAGGGCCTCTATTAGTATGATGACTGTTAGAGGAGAAAATGTGGCAGATGTGAGAGATGTTGTGAAAGTTAAATCAACAGGTCTAACTAGCAGATTGGACATGGGGGAGAAGGATAAAAAACCCTGAAGAGTCAAAGACAACCTGTAGGTTTCAAGTCTAAACATCTAAGAGGATGCTGCTGCCCTTGATGGTAATAGAGAACTTTAAGAAGGGAAATGTTTATGGGGAAAGATAAGACATTTAGTTTTGGATATGGTGAGTTTAAAATGTCTATAGAATATTCAGTTTGAGATGTCCAAAAATCAGTTAGAGATATGAGACTGAAGGTTAGTATAGAGGCTAAGGTGGGATGAATACATCTGAGAATCATCAACATAGAAAACAATTGAATTCCTGGTTGCTGCTGAGATTATCAAGTGAAATAGTATAGAGAAAAAAGAGATGAGGACCCAGGACAGAATTCTATAGAATGTCCTGGTTTAGTGAATACAATGTGGCTGAAGATCCAACAAAAGAGCCTGAGAAGGAACAGTCAAATAAATAGGAGGAAAACCAGGAGAGAGTAATGTCCTGAAAACCTAGAAAGAAGAGAGTATCAAGGAGAAGAGATGTTAAAAGGCTGCAGAGGGATGAAGAAAGATAAGAGTTGAGAAAAGACCTTTGGATTTGTCAATTAACAGATCATTGGTAACTATGGAAAGAATGCTTTTGTTTGAATGATAAGGTGGTAATGCAGACTACAGAGAGTTAATAAGAGGCAGAAGAAGCAGAAGCGCCTATTATAGATGATCTTTTCATAAAGTTTAACTCAAAAAAAGGCAGGAGGGGGTATGGGACAACTGTGGAAATGGAAAGATCAAGTAAGGGTCTTATGAGGATGGGGAAGACATGAGCATGTTTGTAGGCAATAGTGAAGGAGTCACTAGATAGGGAAAGATTGAAGATAAAGAGAGAGTTGTGGTGACAGAGGGGGGAAAATCTGGAGAAAACAAGATGGAAATGGATCCCTTGTGGAACATATGTATTTTGAAGAATGGTTTGTTTTGCCAAGGAGAAGAGTCACTCATTATGTGAGATAGGAGTGAAGGTGTAGATAGTGGTAGAGTTCTTCTGGGAGACATGAATTGAAGAGAAGGGAGAAGAGGAAGTTCTTCAATTTTTTTCATTGAAATACAAGGCAAGATTCTTAGCTGAAAAGATGTAGGAAGGGAGAAATTATGAGAAGGCTGAGAAGGGATGAAGAGGTTTGGAAGAGCAATTGTGTTGAGTGAGATAGTTAGAGAGGTCTGAAAGTATTGTCTAGAGCAGTGATGGGCAAACTTTTTAAAGAGGGGGCCAAAGGAAAGGAAATGCTCATTTGTCAGTCTGTTTCTAAGACAACTCTTTCGAAGTTTCATTGTATTGTAGCCTACTCGTTGTATTCATCAGATTAGGAATAATGTCCCCTGAACATTTCAGGGGGCCACATCTGACCCGCGGGCTGTAATTTGCCCATCCCTAGCCTAGAGCATTGAGGACCCAGTTAAAGCTACCTAACATAAATTTGTTAGTGGACCAAGTCAGAACAATTGAATGATTTTCTCTATCTTTATTCAGCAGCATGGAGCGCATTTCAAAGAGGACCAATGACATGGTGATATCTTGATTTGCACGTGAAATGGATTTAAGTGAGGCAAAATTGCACAAAGTCAGCAGCATCACTCTCTCTTCCATAGTCATTGAAGTCTAGTGGCAAGACAAAAGTCAGGATGACTGGTGATGGCTCAAGATGCATCAGCTGTTCTTGGTGTTTGATATCTGACCAAGCTCTATGCATTCCACTGACCCTGCTTTAGCTGCCTTTGTGACTGTTGGAACAAATTGTTCTCATTTTCCCGTTCTTCTGGAGGAAGTCTTTACACACTTGGAGTAGACATCCTTCTAACTCATTGATGAGTTAGTGGCCCATTGGTTACCCTTAACCTACTTTAGCCTCTCTTCCAAGATGGTATACCAGGTGTGGCCACCTCACATGCTACAGCTTCTTGGAGCTACATCCAAGAGCTGAGTAACAGATGGACACCAAATATAAATGAACCTGAAAATGGCTTGGCAAGCTCTCACACCAGAGGTGCTCATCTTTCCTGCATACCCCATATATATGTATGTTGGCAGGAGCAAAGACAATGGATGGTGGGAAAGATCTGAAGCTTAGGTTTGACAGGGCATGATTAATGATATAATAGTGACACAAGGGGCTCAAGACATCAGTATAGAGTTGAACTGGTTTACTAAGGAGTCAAAGTGAAGAAAGAGAGAGAATATGACTAGTGTGGGGTGATGACCTGGGAAAGAATGGAGAGGTTAAGGATTGAAGGTCATGATATGGATAAAGAGCAGGATATGGCATTAAAAATGTGGAAAGATAATATGGTAGGATCATATAAATGAATTTCAGAGTCCATGAACATGGAATTGGTACATTTATGGAAGATGGCAAAATCAAGAGTTCAGCCATCTTTGTGAAGGGCTGAGGTGGGATAGAGGAGTAGTCATGGAAAATAAGTTAGTTGAGGGAAACTATGGTTTTTTGAGTGAGTACAAAAGTGTATTTTGAAGTCTCCTAATATAAGAGCTGAAGTTGAGGAGGAGACAAAGATTGTGAGCCAGGTACTGGTAATTTGTCAAGGAAAGAAGGAAAAGTATCCTGGATATTTGTAGACAATAGCTACTAGGGATTTGATTGGGTGGTAAGTGTGGATTGCATCAACATTACAAAGGAAGAGTTAACTACTGTTTCATAATGGTAGGAGTAGAACTTGGAAGTGGCAATGGGAAGCAAGGAAAAATCCATTTCTCCCATCTCAACTAGTGAGGAATGAGAGAAAGTGTAGCCAGCATTGGAAAGGATGGCCAAAGGAGGCTACTTCATTGGCAGAGAGTCAGGTCTCAGTGAGAGCCAGAAGATGGAAGGGTGAGAAAGTAAAATATTTAAGATGAAAACAAGTTTGTTGCCTATAGAGAAGGCATTCCAGAGGGCACGGTGAAAGTTTTTTAGTTAGGACTTGGGGGGCAGGTTAGGTTGAATATGGAAGTCAATCAATAAACATTTATTAAATGCCTTCTATGTTCCAGATACAAAACTAAACTCTGAAAATCCAGAGAGGTAAGAGATAGACCATGCCTGAAGGAATTCACAGTCTATTGGGGGAGACAACATACAGACAATTATGTGCAAACAAGCTATATATAGAATGAGCATCAACATAAAATAATCATGAAATAACCAACAGAAGGAAGATGATAGTATTAAGAAAGATTGAGAAATGCTTTCCATAGATTGTACAATCATAGCTGAGATAGAAGGAAACTAAGAAAGCCAGGAAATGGAAATGAGGAGGGAAAGCATTCCAGATTTTGGGAACAACCAATGAAACTGCAAGAAACCATAAGGAGGTTGGTATCACCAGATCAGAAAGAAACTTGAAATAATCGAAGTAAATATTTGGGTAGCCATGTTAGGGACATGATGGTCTTAAATAAAATTACCATTCATTCAATCTCTCAGTCAGTCAGTCAGAAGGCTTCAATTTAAATCCTGCCTCTGATCTGTGCTAAGTTTTGAGTCCAAGGGCAAGTCACTTAATCTGTTTTGAGTTTTTGCTTACTTTTCTGAAAAACAGGGATAATAACACTTGCACTGGAGGTCTGAGGTCACATTTGAACCCAGGACCTCCTATCTTTAGACCTGACTCTCAATACACTTAGCTGTCTAGCTGTCCCCTCTACCTATATTTGTAAGGAAAGAGTTTATGTGTTATATCATTATTCAATAATGGCATTTTATGTTTTGTTTCTATTTCAGCTATTGTAAAAAACAAGAGAAAAATTAAAGTGCCATCCTCAGTTGCCTCATCTGTAAAATAAGCAGATCAGACACATGACCTTAAATTTCAAAAAAAGGAAATGGTGGCTCAGAGAGGTAAATTAATTTGTCCAAAGTCACACAGCTAGTTAGTGTAAGGATACAATGCAAGCTAGGGCATTTTGGAACTTAGGGGGAGTTGGAACACTGAGGAGTCAGGACCAGTGACCATTGGTGAGGAGCAAAGGGTTCTGGGACAGAAGAGCCAGAAAGAGCAGCTTTGGAGGGAAGCCAAGGCAGGGAGGAGATTGTATATTGGCTGTGAGACCCTCTGAAGTGAGCCCTGGACGTTTTCCCTCAGACTTTCTATGAAGACTTGTAGTTACTCTTGAATTATACTGGTTCCTGAAATTCACTGAATATCCAACAACACTTTTTAACAGAGTTGGGAAGGGGTGTCTTCCATTGGGGAGCTGATCCCTGGACCCCAATGGCCTTGGGCTTTTCCCCGCAATATCCCCTCTGAATCTAATCAGTCTTAGTATAGAAATATAATTAGGGGCGTGGGGCAGTGAAGCTGCATTTGGGGAACACAGAGAACAGATTCTAGGGATCTAAATCTCTGTGGGTACCTGGCATAGTCAAGGACTGGGGGAGCTTAGGAAATTACCCTAAACCCTCTCTCCTATGAACCCCATTTCCATTTCTTTGTTATCAATTCCTAAAAGAAAACCTTTAGTTCTTTAGTCAGATCAACCTGTATCCTATTGGTGGGAGGCAGAGTGAGGGGGTTAAGGAAGGGAGGCAGACTGACCTCCATTTTTAAGCTGACCTTTGCTGCAGGGAAATAGGGGGAGACTTCTGTGTGCCCTGACTGGCACCAACAGCTTAGTGGGGTTACACCCAATTTCCCTTTGGGGGATAACTCCCCTTTAACTCTCCAACCCCAGCACAACATTGCCGTGATCCCCATTTTCTCAAGAAACCCCATTTTGTCTCCCAATAAGGAGGGGTGGCTGAGAGGGAGGAGAGGCCCTTGTACATCTTTCTAGGGGACTATCAACTACACCCCAAACTTCCTAATCACCCCCCTTCTTACATTAGTGGCCCAACTGAAACTGGACCCAAGGTCTTTAGATTCCAAGACCAGTGCTTTTTCCTTCCTCTTTGACACCAAGGGACCCTTTGTCCTGGAGCCATAAAAGCTTGTGCAAATAGTACAGGGCAATCATGTTATTGAAATACTGTTCTATTTTGCAACATTTAAGCACGTATGAATATACTGGATGAGGACAGTGAGCCACAAGTAGCAGGAGCTGCAATACTTTTGGGAAAACAGATAGATGGCCGCCAAGGACTAAATGAGCATCATACAGAGGAAGTTGTTGCCACTGGCAAGCGAATGATGTGTTATTTAATTGGTTTAGTCATGTCCAATTCTTTGTGACCCTTCTTGGGGTTTCCTTGGCAAAAGATACCAGAGCAGTTTGGCATTTCCTTCTCCAGATTATTTTACAGATGAGGAAACTGAGGTGTTAAGTTATTTACCCTGAGTCACACAGTGACTGTCTGAGGCTGGATTTGAACTCATATTCTGTTGACTACAGGACTGGTACTCTTTCTACGAAGTCATCTAGCTGCCCATAGCTGGAATATTTGTGGTTCAATCATTTCAGTAACATTTGACTCTTTGTGACCCCATTTGGGGTTTTCTTGGCAAAGATGCTGGAGTAGTGAGCCATTTTCCTCTCCAGCTAATTTTACAGATGAGGAAACTGAGGCAAACAGGGTTAACTGACTTGCCCAGAGTCATACAGAGCCTAGAAAACTGGGGTTCAAGTTTTACTTCTGATATAGATTGGCCATGTGATACTGAGCAAGTCACATAGTTCTCTAAGACTATAAGCTTTAGAGAAGGCACCAATTTGCACTGATAAAGGATCCTCACCCAGGAGTTCTTTATATCAATAGAATCACAGGTCCAGTCCTTATCCCAAATAACAGGGTAGTCACTTATCCCAGGACCATTTCTCTCTGAACTCCACAGAGGAAGCAGCATGATCTAGTAGGAAAAACACTAATTCTGGAGTCTTAAGGATCTGTGTTCAAATCACAATTTTGATATTTACTGCCTATGTGATGATGGGCAAGTCAGTTTCTGGACTTGAGTTTCTTTCTTACCGCTTTTCAATTTCTAAAGAAGTTAATAAGAAACAGGCTTTTATTACATTATGAGGGATTTATATTGAGTACTTAGCTAGGCATGTACTTGAACAGCTCAAAGCATTTCTGCCTTGGTAGTAGTATCTGCCAAAAGTTATATTCTGCTGGCGCAAGCCTTGAGAACCCAGGAGAATGTATACAACCCAAGAAAAAAATGGAAAAGAGAATTTTGTGGAGGGTCAAGTATTAAAGTAAAAATAAAATAAAATAAAATAAAAAATAAAAATAAAGTAAAATAAGGAAAAAATACTGTACTGTATTTGTTAGAACTGGGAATAAATTGGGGTCAAGTAGGTGGCTCAGTGGATAGAGAACCAGGAGATGAGAAGTCCTGGGTTCAAATTTGACCTCAGACACTTCCTGGCTGTGTAACCCTGGACAAATGACTTAACCCTCATTGCCTAGCCCTTATCCCTCTTCTGCCTTGGAACCAATACAGTATTGAGTCTAAGAAGGAAGGTAAGGGTTTAAAAAACCGTGAAAAAAAAATAACCGACAAAGCATTCACAATTCCATTCCTTGGAGTTATTTAAAGTAGGGTAAATTTTCATTTTGCTGAGAAGGTCTAGATGTGGCTGTCCCCAGAGGGAGCAGCCTAGACTAGATTCTAGCCTAGATAAAGACTCCTCGAGGTCCTTTAAAATAGATCATATTGAAATAACTTGAAACTAGCATAGACCTTGTCAGTCTGATTCTGGATGAAGGGCAGGCCAGTGAGTCTGAGGAGCCTGAGCTCAGAATCTCCATCCAAGGTCTCTAAATACTTTGGCCAGGCCTGCTTTGTCCTGTTTCATGGTGGCTAATGAGTCCAGCCTCCTGGTTCTGTAGACTTCGGTCTTGCTCATCCCACTATAGTAACTAACTCGCCCTCAGCTTAATGTGTCTTACTTCTTGTAGAATTTCCTCATTCTGAATCACAGAGTTGATCTGAAGGTGTGATTCTTGCTCCTTGCACTCCTGTTTGGCTGGAATGTTTTTTTCATGCCGCTTTCCTGAGTGCCAAAATTGTTATTTAAAAGTGCTTGCTAGGTGGCCCAGTGGATAGAATTTTGGACTTGAAATCAGGAAGAACTGAGTTAATTGTTTGATAACTTTGTGACCCTGGGAAGTCACTTTCCTTCTCTCAATCTCAATTTCTCCTCATTAGTACAATGGGTATTATAATGGCACCCGCCTCCCAAGGTTGTTGTGATGATGAAATGTTGTAAAGCTTTTTGTGAACCTTTAGGGACTATAAAAATGCTACTTATTTTTTATTACTATTATTATTATTATTACTCTGCTAGAGAAAAACTGTTCAGATAGAAGTCTTCTGAGTAAGAGCCTTTTCTACTATGATACAGCTGCCTCTCATCCGACACAGCCTTCTCTTTGGAAAGAAAATTATTTATTTCTGGTTCTCATATATCATTAAAAAGTGGTGGAACAAGAATGCTTAATTCAGATTTCATGATTTCTAGTACAATACTCATATTCCGCTACAATAAAAATAATTTTCACTGGCCACAAACATCGCTAGACATTTACTCTTCTGAATTGCAATAGCCAATTTATAATGGTTAATTGGTAGGGCAGAAGGTGAGGTTTCATGTTAAGGAGATATTATTTCCCAATAATACTATAACAACAAATTCAAGTTCCTAGGGCAAATTCAACTCAGTTGAGTAAAGGGCTAGGAAGGAGGTGGACAGGAGTGAAAGATGGAAGGTAGCACAGAGGACAGTCTTCCCTACTCAGAAGTAACAAAACTGGACAGTCTTTCCCTTAGTGAGTCTGGTAGTATCTTCTAGCTTGGGAATGATACAGGATCAACAATCAACAGCCTCATGAAAGAAGTGTGCCTATAGGTGTTTGCACTAGTTGCTTAACTTTAGTTATGTTCTGTTCACTGATCTTGCTAGCTTGGTCCATGGATTATGGCAATTATAGTTGTGTGACCCTGGGCAAGTCATTTGACCCCAATTGCCTAGCCTTTACTGTTCATCTGCCTTGAAACTGATACTTTGTATCAATTCTAAGACAGAAGGTAAGGGTTTAAAAAATTATTATAATTGTCACGCTTTCTGGGACAGTCACTGGCTGACCATTTATTTTGACTTCTGAGCTCCTTCTCTCCAACTCCCGTCAATTAAAATCTTTCCCCTCTAAAAGTGAAAGATTGTGTAAGAGAATAAATGAAGCACCAAACTAAGTAAACAATACGAAGTTAACAGTGATGAATAGTAAATGCATTTTCTTAACAGGTCTGTGACTAGAAAATATTCACTGAAAAGAGCTTTCTCACCTGTGCTACCAGAGAAAACTGCTGCTGAATGAATTAATTCCTCTCATAAGTAGAGATCTGCACCTTTATTTCACCATTTGCTTTGTTTCCAGCTTCTTAACTAATTTGTTTCTGCTGAATTTAGAGTATGTACCTTGTGAAGTTTTTATATCTCAGTGAAGCTTTTATATCTCAGTGAAGTTTTTATATCTCAGTGAAGTAAAGAAAGGAGAGGATATAGAAATAAGTAAGTCTCTGATGTTTAAGCTAGTGAGCTGAGCAACTGGACATTTGGCTAAAATTCAATCAGGATTGTCCATCACAAAGATGGTGCCTGTAGGAGCCGCAAAAGCTAATTTTGACAGATATGTCCAAAAACTCCCTTCAAAAACAGCAGAATAAAGAGTAGAAATGTTCGGCTTTCATTTAATAGAGAAAAGCAGACATAATTTTCTTCAAGGAGAGATGTTTTTAGAAAACTTGGATGTTTCACTCTACAAAAAAGAACTCACAACTCATTTGTAAAATGAAAGGCATCAAATGGTTTCATTTTCCTTTATATTTTATCAGTTATCCTTGAGGAATACAGAATGTTAGAACTAGGAAGGACCTCTAAGATTATTTAGTCCAGTGATTCCCAAAGTGGGCGCCACCGCCCCCTGGTGGGTGCTGCAGCGATCTAGGGGGGTGGTGATGGCCACACTTTTTTTGTATTACATTCTATTCTGACTTCAATAAATAGTTTCATAATTTACAGGGGGTGCTAAGTAATATTTTTTCTGGAAAGGGGGCAGTAGGCCAAAAAAGTTTGGGAACCACTGATTTAGTCTAACCCCCTAATTTAATACATTAGTCAACCAAGGTTCAGAGTATATGAAGAATAATAGTAGCTGACATTTTTGTGACTCTTTAAAATTCCACAAATACTTTATATATATATATATATACATATATATATATATATATATAATCTTACTGGAGTCCCATACTATTTCTAATAGGCAGAGGCTTACAGGTATCATTTGCCCAATTTTACAGATGAGAATATTGAGTCTGAGGTGAGTTAAGTGACTTCACCATGATCACACACCTAATACCCTCCAAAAGTCCAGCAAGTAATTTGTTCAAGATCATAATAGCAGATCTCCTGACTTCTAGTCTAGTGCTCTTTCTGCCACATCAAGCTTTGGCCCCAAAGTCCCTGACATTATCAAAATATTACCAAATAGTATTTATTAAGCAAGTCTTGCAACATTTCCTCGTGGCTCTTTCTCAAAGCCCGACTTTGCCCAAACAGTAGGAATGGGCTTCCTGTGGCAAAGTCTTCCCTTCTACTTTCTTGTCCTTAATATTGAGGGAAGGTGGGTGGAACACTATAGACGTCATGTTCCCTGATCTGCCTGAGGTCTTGCTACATGAATACACCCACCTTTGGGAGGCTAAGGGTGGTAGCTTCTAAATGCTGGCAATCAATGATCTTCTTTTTATCCGGCTGTCCTAACAATAGGATTCCTCTTGGAGGCTGGGGTTAGTCCTTTATCAAAAAGATGGTTAAGGGTCAAGAGCTATGAGGACCAGCTATTCAAGTGGGAGCAATAATCATTCATCCTACTGTTGTCTCTTATCATACATACAGAAATTTCTAAAGTATTATTATGCAACAGAAAGAGCAATGACTTTGGAATGCCAGGGGCATAAATTTAGTGCTGGAGGGGACCTTAGATCTCATCTAATGCAGTATCCTTATTTTACCCTCTCTGAGGTCAAGAGAGAAAAAGTGATTTGTTCAAGGTGACACAAGCAGTGAGTAACCAAATCTATATTTGAATCCAGACCTTCTTAACCTGGCTTTCGCCCTCTTTCCAATGGACTGAGAGCAGTGGATTTCCTGATTGACTGAGTCTCAGCCATCTCTGTTGCTTATTAGCTTTGGGAAGCAGAAGACTTGAATTTGTACCCTGGTTTAATTATTTCCCCTCTTAATCACCACATCTGTAAATGAAGGGGTTCGACAGGATGCTCTATATGGTCTCTTGTTTCTATGTTCTGGCCCACTTGGCTTGATACTCTCTTAATAGAAGGAAGTTGGGGAGTGTTGGAGATTGGATGAATACAGAATAAATCAATTGCTATTTATTAATAACAGTTAAGATGCTCCCAAGGTGAGCAAGCTACTACTTATGTGTAAATTAGGCACACTTTAATTCTGTCTAGGTCATGAGGGTACTATTTAGAAAATTACTGATACAGGCTACTAAATGGAACCCTAGTACCCAAAGGAGTTAATGTACTTTTCAAAATACCTAATTTATACCTAACGATGGGGTTGTTAACCTAGTTAGATGTTTTCCATATCTATTACTGTTACCGTTCCAAATGCGTTTAGCTCTGCTCCTATGGATGCATTTTCTGAAAAGTGCCGGCATAAACATGTAGGTCAACAATCCACAAAAGATATACTTTTCAAAAGAATAACTGCAAATAATCAAAAACCTTAAGGAAGAAAAATGTTCCCAATAATTAATAGAATTTAAATAAATGAATAAAATTAATAAAAAATAAAAAGATAAATAGAAATAAAAATAATAAAATAAAAACAAAATAATTAATTAAAACAACACAAAGACTTTACTTCACATGCTACAGAATGGTAAAGAAAATAAAAGGTAGAAATAATTTGTATTAGAGAGGCTGTGGGAAACTAAGCACACTAGTCTGCAGCTAGTTTAGTAGGTTGTTCCAAACATTTGGGAAAACAATCAGGAAATATGTTAGAAAATTACTAAATCATTCATAATCTTTGACCCAACAATCCTATTAATAAAGCATTTATTTCAAAGAGGTCAAAGCTAGGATGAAAAAAGGTCTGATGCATAAAATATTCATAGCAACAGGTTTTTATTTTTGGTAAAGAATTAATAACTATAGAATGGGAAATGGCTAAACAACTTATTAATGTAATGAAATACTATTGTAAGAAAAATAAATCTGAGAAATTCAGAGAATCCCAGATTCACAGAACTTCAGAGTTTGAGAGTTATTTAGTCCAAACCATACCAGAAAAAGATTTCCATGTACAGCATATCTAGTGAGTGATAGAATTTTCTGACAGAAACAGTATTAATAATTATCATTCACATAGTGTTTTAAAAGTTTGAAAGGCACTTGCTATATATTATATCCATCAATCTTCAGGACTCTCTAAGGTAGCTGTTATTATCATCCCCCACTTCACAAATAAGAAAACGGATGCTGAAAGGGCGACTTTCCTAGGGCTACATGGCTAAGCAAGTACCTGAGTCAGGATCTGAATGAACATCTCTCTAACTTCATGTCCATTGCTCTTTCTTGGCTTTCGATGGACTTAAGAGGTAGTCAAAATTCCAGTAAAATTGCAATAATCAATTTCAGGGCCAAAGAGCAGGTGATGAAACACTTCCCTTCTCTTGGTAGATATTTCAGATAAGAGGAGTGTGTAGGTTGGCTTTGCTTAACTGTTTTCTTTTGTTTCAGGGGAGAGAGGTCTGGGGGATGGGTTATGTTGAGAAGTGACAGTAATGTTTGTGTGTGTGTGTGTGTGTGTGTGTGTGTGTGTGTGTGTGTGTGTGTTTAAAAGGCAAAATAAATAAGCAAAAAAAAAACACCAAAAAACCACACATGTAAAGTTTCCTGCTCTTATGCAAAGGGCAGAGTAAAGAGAAAAGATTTTTTTCACTCCTTCTCCATCATGAAAACTTGTTACCGTTTTCAAACTAGGTTGGAACAGTACCAGAGATTTAGAACTCGAAGGGACTTCAGAGACCATATTGTCTACTGAACTTATTTTAATCAGATGAGGAAACTGAGACCCAGGAAGTTAAAAGAGTTGCCCTGATGAAGATAAATTAGATGCCCTACAGAAGAAAAAGGGAAAAAAAAACAAGGGAAAAAACCCAATAAATTTAGCATGCTCTAGAGGTAAAATTTGAACTAAGGTTTTCTA
This sequence comes from Gracilinanus agilis, assembly GCF_016433145.1. NCBI lineage: Eukaryota > Metazoa > Chordata > Mammalia > Didelphimorphia > Didelphidae > Gracilinanus > Gracilinanus agilis. The sequence continues at coordinate 624,728,508 of NC_058132.1, read as the reverse complement.
GCTCAAAATCCAGTGCTTTCCCCACCACCACCATACCACAGAAAGCACACCGTGATGGTATGTACAGTGGAAGGGGCATTGGCATCAGAAGAGCAAAGTTTGCCTGCAACATTTATTGGCTGTATGATCTCCTGAGTAAAACACAGTCTTGGGTGCCTTGATTTCCTTATCTGTAAAATGTAGATCATATTTGTTTTATCTATCTCTTAGGGTTGGTGTAAGGAAAGTAATTGGTAACCTTAAGGTCCTAAAGAAATCTGAATAATTATTATTTTGTTTTCCAGTACAAGTCTGCCAGCTCTTCTTTGTTTCCTTAGCCTGGTGTGATGTTGGTCGGTTTAGTTGTGTCATGTCGTAGCATCAGCACATAGTAAAGGCTTAATAAATGCACATTGACTGAACTATACAGTTGGCTGCTTTTTGAGACCTCTTTCAATTGAGTGTCAAGCTGAAAGCATTCTTCTCATAGAGTAGAAGAGAGAGGAGATCATCTTGAATCTATACGGAAAAAGATGCATAAGTGGCATCCCATCAGGTAATTAAAAGTGACAATTGGCTCTCCTGCTTCCACATATTGTGTTATGCAATGTATAACACTCAGGAAAGATATAGTTGCAGCTTATAAAAAAGATCAAGGAATACTCCCAAAGGACTCCTGATGAAAAATGCTATTTACCAACAGAGAAAGAACTGATGGTGTCTGAATGCAAATCAAAGCACATTATTTTTCACTTTTTTGTGTTATTATTTTTTGGTCCATTTTTTATTCTACAATATGTCTAATATGGAATGTTTTGCACAATTGCACATAAATAACCTGTATCAAATTGCTCAGGGGGAGGGGGAGGGGGAAGAAAGGAATTTTGAATTTTAAGAAATGAATGTTAAAAATTGTTTTTATAATTTTACATGTTTTTGCATTTTATAATTATTATTAAAACAAAGAAAGGTCCCAAAGTATTACAGATGGCAATAGTATAGGGATGGAAAACCTAGACTACAAGACAAAAAGCACAGGTACTGGTCCCAATTTTGACTCAATTATTTAATTGGACCTCACTTTCCTCATCACAAAACACAATTCAACAAACATTTATCAAGTTAGGGATGTAGAGTATACTGAATCAAAGAACTGATCTTGGGGACAGGAAGAATTGGATTCAAATATAGCTTCTTACACATCCTAATGTTATTGTACTTTCTTTTGCTCTAGGCCAGTGATGAGCAAACTATACGGTCCGTGGACCAGATGCGGCCATTCTCCTTCATAATCTTTCAGTCATTAATAGGGCTTAGTATCACAAAAAATACAATAATTTTGTAAAATGTATCCTTTTTATTTTTTAATAAATTATATTGGCCCGCCTAAAGATTTTTTTTCCTTTTCTTTGGCCCCCTCTTTAAAAAGTTTGGCCATCATTGCTCTAGGCTATTTGGGAAGACTATAAGTAATAGAGATAATGACCTGCTTTGGTAGAGAGAATTTCCTCCTTTGGGATTTCTCTTTACAATGAATTCAACTCCTATCCTATGAGTAAGGCACCATGGGAATAATAAATCAAAAGGGTATAACAATAACTATCCTGTTAAATATGAGGTATTTATTATTCATGTGAGTCTCTAAGGTTTATAAAACATTTTTATCAAAGACCCAATAAGTCAAACTGTGCTCTCAGAGGCTAGGTCATTGATAGCTTCCATTTAGAGAGTATTTTACACATATTTTCCTCACTTGATCCTTATAACCACTTTGTGATAGAAGGGTTAATTGAATTTCATGGAATTGCCTCCTGTCATAGAATGACACCAGAGTTAGGATTTGAACTCAGGCTTTAAATATCTCCAAGTGTAGCATCCTCTCCTCTAGACTGCCTTCCAGCAGCCAACCACGGCCAACTGGAAAAGATGACAGCAGATGGTTCAGGAACCAGGGCATGGACGCTCAGGCAAGAATATCATCTACACCTGTTGTATACCATCTCAGACCATCTACACCTGGTCCAAACAAGTCAGTTTAGGGATCTAGGTCAAAAAGGCGGCTGACCAACTCTGGCAAAGTTCTACGCACAAATGGAAGAGCCAGTTCAAGATACCTCCATTGGCCAATATGGCAGCCTCTAAAAAAATAAAATATTAAAAATAAAAAATAAAAAACAAATAAACGAAACAAAACAAAAAGCAACAGTCTTCAGGGTCAAAGCGAACTTCATCTCATAAATGCTCCCATTGATTTCTCCTTCTACTGGGAGCCCATTAGGAAATCAATGCTTGATTCTGGCGTGCATCAGGAAGGTTAAATGGAAGGCACCCCCAAGCAGCCAGAGACAGTCACCGAAGCCTGCTGGGAGGCACGTGTCTCCTGCACCTGCAGAGTCAACATGGCCCTTGTTTTTTTGGCTCCATAAGGCTGTCCGTGAATAAAGTTGGGGAAGAAGGAAGGTATCCTGGCAGTACAGTCTGAAACTGGATGGCGCCCAGAGCACATCGTCCTTTGTCAAGGGCTGGGTCAGAGTGCAGAGGGGAGAGGGTTTCTTTGCCATCCACTCTTCCTGGCAGTGCAAATAACAGGCTGTAATTAGAGTTTTACTACTGGCCAGTCCAGGCTACTGTTCCAAAGGTCTGGAGAGCATCAAAGGGCTCAAGGAAAGAGCCCGAATCTGCCTTTGTAGTCAATCTGTAAGAACCCGAAGGCGCTTGCTTTTGTCCAAACAGTCCCAAAGACCATGTGGTGCATAAACACTACAGAGAAGGTTGGCAGGCAATAAAATCTCTGGCGATTGCCAGGTATCTTGGCATCAGTTCCATGAGGAAGGGAGCAGGACTGACATCTGCTCAAGGTAGTTTCACTAGAATCTTTCCGAGAGGATACAGGAGTAGCTCGGTACTGAACAAAATGAAGACTTCACTGCTTTCCAATAATGTGAGCCTGGGAAAGCATTGAATGTCTCCATGCTCTCAGTTTTTTCAACTGTAAAATAGGGAGAATACACTTTATATGTTACTTCCCAGGGACATTATTATGAAAGGAGTGGATATTACTATTATTTATTTGATTGAAGGGTATAAAGAACTAAGGGGCTTGTCTAACCTTCTCCTTCATCTTATAAATGAGGAAGTCGAAGGCCAGAAATGGAAGTGACTTGACCAAGGTCATGTGTATTTTTTATGTTATAGTGTTTTGAGGGAAATAAGAAAAAAGTATAAAAATAATAATGAGAAGCTTAATCTTTTCCCTCTAGTTGTGAAAAAGGAGTATTTCAAAGAAGTCAATTGGTTTCTTGAACCTATATATCCATAGAATTGTGCTATCCCAGCTCCTATGATCTGCCCTGAGTCATACAGAACCACTGTGTTTCCCAGGAGGGCATTGAATCCAGGTCCTCAGAATTTTAAGACTGTTCTACCTATTTTTGCAATGTTGCTTTATAGGAGGCAACAAACCTCAAGATTTATAAACTGGTCATGTGATTGTTTAACTTAAATGGGAAAGTTCCTCTTGTAAATTTATTATCAAATGAAATTGAACATTTCCCACCTAATCTGCCAAGGACTGATTGATATGATGACTAATCAGTTTAATGAAAATTAGTATTTGTTATCAGTCTATCCCTTCCTCCTTCCCTTTCTCTGTTTCTGTCTTTTTCTCTCCTTCCTTCCCCTTCCCTTTTTCTCCATCCCTGTCTTTCCCTTCCTCCTTTCTTTTTTTCTTTTTCTCCTACTTCACCTCTTCCCTTCCTCCATTCTTTCTTCCCTTTGGTCCCTCACTGTCTCTGTCTCCCTCCCTCCTCCCTTCTCTATCTGTCTCTCTCTCTTTCTCTCCTTCTCCTTTCCTCACCCAGCTCTTTCTTTCCTTCTCTCCCTCCTTCCCTATCTCTTCCTGGTCCCTCACTATCTCTGTCTTTCTCCCTCTCTCCCCCTCTCTTCTTCTCTACCTCTGTTTCCCCCTTTCTCTCTTGCTCTATGTCTTTTCTCACTAATCTCTCTCTTTTCTTTCCTCCCTTCTTCCCTTCTCTCCTTGGTCTTTCAGTCACCCTGATTGTAAGTGCAGCAGCCACTCCACATAATGAGTCATCCCACAGCTCATCATATGGAAGCTAACATGCTTTGTTTTTCTGGCCTCTGCTGGTTTGCCCTTCCTTGAACAGACTGATGATCCTCTGCTTTTCTCGTTCTGCCCACCATCTTAGTGTTAGACTTAGTTTGGACATCCAATTGGATTTAGGGCCTCAGCCTCTCGGGGTAGCAGGGATTACAGGCACATGTCATTGTGCTTGGCCACATTGTCTTGATGTAGTACAAACCATGACAGTAGAATGCATAGATTGTCCATCAGGTACCCCTCGCTCTTGCCATAAGACCAGTTAATCAATCAGTCAACTAGAATTTATGGAGCACCAACAACGCACCAGGCACTATTTTTTAAGCCCTTCTATCTTAGCTAACTCTTACCTTCTATCTTAGAATCAATACTGTCAATTCCTAGGGAGAAGAGCAGCAAGGCCTAGGCAATGGGGGTTAAGTCATTTGCCCAGGGTCACACAGTAAGGAAGTAGCTGAGGTCAAATTTGAATCCAGGACTTCCCATCTCTAAGTCTGGATCTCAAACCACTGAGTAACTAAGTGGCCCCACCAGGTACTGTTCTAAGCTTTGTACTAGCATGTCTCCTTTTTCATAAAATTATTTTCCCACCCACAAAGTTCCATTTTCCATCTCTTTGTTTCTTCATTGGCTACCACTCATGACTAGAATTCTCTCTTTCTTCATTTCCAGTTCAAAAAATTATCTTTTTTTAGCTGGTTAATCAAGAATTTTTAAAAATGTCTTCTTATGAATATGCCAAACTCTATGCTAAATTCTGAGGATACAAAAAGAATCAAAAGCTCTCATGGAACTCACAGTTGAATAGGAGAGAGAAAAACCAAATATATACAAACTATAAATAAGATAAATAGGAAATAATCAGCAGAGAGAAGGCCCTAGAATTCAGACAATTTCAGAAAGGCTTCCTGTGAAAAATGGGATTTTAGGTGGAATTTAAAGGAAGCCAAGGAAGCAAGGAGATGAAGCTGAGAAGGCATTCCAGGTATGAATGACAGCCAGAATAAGTGACTGGAGCAGAGAGATGGAGTTTCTTGGTGGTGGAAAAGCAAGGACTCCAGTGTTGCTGGATCAGAGTATATGGCAGGGAGCATAATATAAGAAGACTCAAAGGTAGAAGGGAACCCCAGATTAGGAAGGATTTTGAATGCCTTCCAGAGGAGGATTGTGTATTTGATCTGGAGTGTGTGTGTGTGTGTGTGTGTGTGTGTGTAGAGGGGTGATGGTGATGGGGGTGACATGATCAGACCTGTACTTAAGGAGAATCACTTTGGTGGCTGAATGGAGGATGGATGGGGGAGGAGAGAGACTTGGGGCAGCTAGACCCACCAATAGGTTATTGCAAGTACTCAAGTACTCACTCAAGTGACTTTTCTGATTGTCCCAACAACTACTACCTTTACTCGTATTTATCCCATATATTCTTATATACATATATACGTATATATTTGTTGGTTTACTCACAAGAATGTAAATTCTACCTGAGTTACTATTGGTTTGTTCATTGTTTTTGTATCTTCAACGCCTCTCATTGGCTGGCTCATAGAAAGTGCTTAAATATGCCTGTTGCTTATTTGAACCTAAGATCATAGATTTAGAATAGGAAAAGTCCTTCTACATCATCTAGGTCAATCCTTTGGTTTTACAGATGAAGAAACTGAGGCTTAGAGCTGAAATGGTTTGCTTAAGGTCACAAAGCTAGTATTTGAACCTAGGTTCTTATGATCATATCCTTTTTTTTTTTTCTTTCTTTTTTTTTTTAAACCCTCAACTTCTGTGTTTTGGCTCCTAGGTGGAAGAGTGGTAAGGGTGGGCAATGGGGGTCAAGTGACTTGCTGAGGGTCACACAGCTGGGAAGTGTCTGAGGCCAGATTTGAACCTAGGACCTCCCATCTCCAGGCCTGACTCTCAATCCACTGAACTACCCAGCTGCCCCCGATCATATCCTTCTTGATAAATCCTTTACACTTATTTTCTTTATTGTACTTAATTGTTTTTTGTGTGTGATTTATACCTATCCTGGACTTCTCCTTCCCTAGCAAATGAAATAATATTTGTAAAGCACTTTGCAGAGTGCTTGGCACCTAGTAGGTACTTAATTGTTTTCTCTCCCTCCATTTGGATAATCCCCATCAAACAAAATGGATGTAAAATGTGGGAAAATGATCTTTAAAAGACAAGTCATAGGAAGAAAAGTAGGTACATTGAGAAGAAAATTACTTTAGTTGTTTAATTGCAGTAAGTCAATTAAAGGGGAAAAAAACAGATGGTAGTCACTTACAGGGAAATAATCCAAACTGTTGAGAGATAAAGATGATCCAGCCAAGACGGCTGGAATCTTTCGAAAGCAAGAGATGCTGAAACTAATGAGGATGGCATCCAGGGAGAGGTACAAGTGTAACACTTGGTTCTTTAGGGCTCCAGGGACTACCCATACACAGGAGGAGGCATTGGGCTTTAATGGGAAAAAACAAACAAAAGAGGAAAAGACCCAGAATTTCTCTTTGGATCAGGACAGAAAGTATATTCTCTACATTGTAGGACTACAGTCCTGGAAGGGACCTTTGATATCAGTTAGTCCAGCCCCTTTATGGTGTAAATAAGGAAAGGGAAGTCAAGAGAGATTAAATGACTTGCTTCTAGCCACATGACTAATTCCTGGCAGAGATGGGTCTTGCTGCCTTGGATGTCATGACTTTTATCTGACATATACAGAAATAGAGTAGATAGTTCCTTCCATGGGGCAATTGAAGGGGTCAGGGGCAGAATCTTAGATCCAAAATATCTTTTACCTTTACACTTTACACAGTGCCTCAAATTGCATCATTAGATAGTCATTCCTTGGGTTAAGTGAAAATATCAACCACTATTTGTAGAGTACTTTAAAATTTACAAAGTCAACATATTAGAATTTACAACCAGCTTTTTACCTGAATTTTTAAAATGGGGAAACTGGGAATTTGAGATGACTGGCTTTGGTCAATCAACTTAGTAGGTGCCTACTTTATGTCAGGCACTATGTTAGCTACTGGGGATACAAATCCCCCAAATGAAATCATTTTTTTTTCTCTTAGAGAATTTATGTTCTATTTGGGAAAAGCAAAATCTATTTACATGAATATGTATGCAGAATCATTCAAAAGTAATACAATACATGATGGAGAACAGTAGTACTAGGGAGGGGAAGCAGGAAAGACAATGTAGAAGGCAAGGCTTAAGCTCCATCCTGAAGGGGATAATACATTTTCTGAGGCAGTGGTAAGAAGACAGTGCAATCTAGGTATAGGGGATGGGCAGTGCAAAGACAAAAAGATGGGAGATAGAGGATCAGATTAGGGAGGCAGAAGGTAATGATATTTGATGCTGGACAATTAGATAGCTCAGAGAATAGAGCATGAGACTTGGAAGACCTGAGTTCAAATCTAGATTCAGACATATTATCTGTGTGATGAACAAGCCGTTTAACCCTATTTGCCTCAGTTTCCTCATCTGTAAAATGAACTGGAGAAGGAAATAGCAAACCACTTCATATCTTTGTCAAGAAAACCCCAAATGAGGTCATGAAGAGTCTGACATGACTGAACAACAACAATAATTTGGCCCCATTCTCAAGTACAAGAAGGAGCATATAGATATAATAAGGCTGAAAAGATAGTTCCACAACTGTAGGCATTAAGGGAAAAATTGAACCTAAGTCTTTCAGGCTAAAATCAGGCTCTTTTGCCACAACACTAAGATTTAAGAGCATACCTTTATGTAATGCTTTCATTTTGACCAAGCTTTTAACCATTGCTCTTTCCAAGACTCTCTCTTAAGGAGCATTTTAATAAATGCTTCCTAACAAGTTAAAATAAGGAGGGTGAGAGACTAGGCACTTATATAGCACTGACAATATGCCAGGTACTGTGCTAAATGTTTTAAAATATTATCTAATGTAAGAAATTAAATTTAAGTTTTTATGCTAAATATGAAAGTTCTAAAGTAACATTGTGGTTGCTGTTTTAAAAACTTAACTCTTAAGTCATGAGTCTATTAGCTGCTCTTAACATTTTAGTTTAATAGAGATATAGTAAAAGAGAGAAATGTAGGAAGGAAGTAGAAAGTATTGCCTATAATTTCTGTCCAGAGAAGTTCAGCTTGCCTACTAGCAAGGGTCCTCAAGTCCTGACCCCCATGTGGACTTGTGGTAGTCTCTTAAGTCAGGAGGCCTGGCGGTGTCTTCAACAAAGGTTCCACCAACACAGCCTCCTTCAGGAAAGGAAGGCCTCTCTAGAACAAATCTCTCCAGAAGCCAGGAAAGGAAGGCAAGCTACTCACCCAGCAAGCCAATGCAGGATCCAGGGAAAGAGTCTTCTTCAGTCCAGCTCGCCGATGCAGAGTGTCCAAAGATGTACTCCAAAGAAGTCCCTTGGACAGGAAGTTCAGACCTTTTTATAGTCCTTTTTCCACATCACTTCCTGTCCCTTCTCCACTTCATGGGAACCAATTCCAGTTTTTCAATTTGCCTAGTATTGCTTGGGGGGTGGGGGCTGGGGTGAGGTGGCAGTAGGCTTTGGAGGGGTGAGCTTACTCTACTAAATGACTTGTGAATTCTCTTACTTAGTGTTAAGTAGGGGTGCTTTGAGTTCTTGAAGTGTTTAGCTAAAAACAGGCAAGGGAAGAGTTAATCCTAGCTTCACAATCCCCCTTATGATTCTTGGGGGAGACTAGTCTCCCCAATGAATCATTTAACATAACTAGGTTATAACTCTAAATATCTTCTAGCTAAATGTGCATAAAACCTTGCGCTTTCTAAGAGGAAACTACAATAGTTGGAGATAAGAAGGAAATAGAAGAGTGAGAACAAAACCAATGTTTGATAGGCACATTGACAAAAAGCCAATTAGGGGGCAATTCCCTTTGGTATAAGAGCTTACATTCAGAATAAATGTGTTCAGCCCCTTTTAGTTCAATCAATTACATCCCAAAGTTCATTTTGGATCTTCTGATGAAATGTAGATTTCTTTATGTCACTTTCTCCAAATAGTTCACTTTCTTGATATGAGGAGTTAGTGAGCTTCTTTTCCTGAAAATTTTCTCAAAAAATGTTTAAATCTTGGATTTTACAAAAATTACATAATCCCCCTCTGAGAAGGGTATTGACCAACACCCAGATCAACTCAGGATACATGATTGAATTATGGAGTATATTAATCAAGTGTCAAAAGAAAAAAAAGAAAAACAAGTAGTAGAAAAATTAAATTTTGGAAGAAAGAAAAAAAATCAAAATCAGCACCAAAACATCAGAATCTATGTATATAAAAATTTCTGAGCAAACAAAAAAAAAACATAACAGGTTCTTAAATCAGGGTCCAATTAAAGTGATATATGTCCTACAAGTCTGCAGGATAATTGCAGTAATATTGTACTTATCAATTGGCAGCCAGGACTACAGAATGTTGCCATGCTATATGAGAGAAAAAAGGACTAGATTTTGATGTAAAAGGGAAGTATGTTTCCATGGTATGATTTTACCTTCATTCCCAGGGATAGGGGAGCCAAAATGGCAGCCAAACTAAGGTACTTGTTGGAATGTGGCACAGGGAAGACCTGCATTTGATGTATGTTAAACAGCTGCTACCTCAAACCTCAAACAATTCCTCTGTCTTGGCACAGATCTCATTAATCCCACAAGGATTGTTGGTCTCTTTGACCTTGTGCTTCTTGGTGCTGTACAACAGATCTTTTGTGATCCCTTCTCCTGGAATCAGACACAATTGTTAATCACAGTCCTATAATATTTAACAATTGATAGCAGGTTTCTATAGTCTAAAGCTTTTGGGTATGCATTGATATTAAAGCTAATAGATATTGTAAATTTATCCTTCATAATCCCAAACCTTATTATTACTGGTTACATGTACTTCAAGTAAAAGAAGTAAAAAGGGGGGGAAATCAAATATTCTATTGAAAAATAAAAAGAAAAGCAAAAATTAAAAAAAATCAGGAATTCAATGTGTCAGCCAAAATAGTGTCCACTTGTCTATGGACTTTTATCTCCAATGCATGTGACAAGATATAGTCAATCAGAGTTGATAGGAGATACTCACTTTACATGTGAGCAATGAATCCAAGAGTCCTTTGCTCCAATTTTGATAGCTGTTGGAGTGGTTAATAGTACTTGAAATGGACCTTCCTAGGCAGGCTGAGTTGCTCCTGTGTGATGGAAGTTCTTTATGTACACCTTGTCTCTTGGGTGTAGGTCATGACGTGAAAAGTCTATAGGTCCTGCTTGTACTGCAGCTTCATGGGGTTCATGGAGTTCTCATAATTTGAGCTACAAGTCCTGTATATATGAAGCAATACAACTGTCTCTCCCAGTAATGATGTGTATGCAGGAGATAAAGACCAAGGTGTTAGAGGGAAGTCAAAGAGGAGGCTTGACTTCCCTTTTAGAAGGCAATCAAGCCTCTATGTAAAAAGAATCTGTCATGTTCAGAACTTAAGCAAAATAATCTCTAAGAAAAAGGCCTTTGGATCCAAACCAATGTGTGCCAGTGTCCTGTTTAGAAGAAGAAAGCCCATTAGCTTCAAAGGGAATTGTAAGTCAAGGAAGTTGCTGGCTAAGATGATCACCCATCATAGGTTTCAGTAACTCATACCTCTTCAAAGATCTCTAAGAGATCTTGGAATTATTCTAGATACCCTAAATTATTCTTTAAAATTTATCTATCTATCTATCTATCTATCTATCTATCTTTCTATCTATGCCTCTATCTTTCTATCATCTGTCTATCTATCTATAACTCTACCACGTTACCTATTTATCTACCTACCTATCTATCTACCTATCTATTCATCCAACTATCCATCCATCCATCCATCTCTATGTATCATCTCTATCTGTCTGTTGATTAATTGATCTGTCTGTCTGTGTCTATTTCTCTATCATCTTTTTCTCTATCTGTCTGTCTCTGTGTCTCTCTCTAACAAGTTTATAGATCCCAAGTTAAAGATGCTGGCTCTATCTATAGGATACATCTATATTTCAGACTTAGACTATTCCTAGGATGTATGGCATGGTAGAAAAGATCACTAGATTCAAAACATAAAAATTTGTACTCTAGTTCTGTCCCCTATTTCCTGTAGAACTTGAAGGCTAAGATCAGGGTAGTTAAGAGATCATTTTGTCAATTCCTGAGATCATAAATTGCTTATATAATAAATGATTATATTTGAATTCGAAAAACTCTAGTGATAAGAAACTCATTATTTATCAAAGCAAATTATTCTATTTCTTGTCGACCTAAGACATTGAGATCTTTACTTTTGTATTAAGCCAAAACTTGTCTCTCTGGTCTTTCTCTGGACTTCAGTTGCCTCATTTATTAAATGGGAGGGAGGAAGTAGGACTGGATGACCTTTAAGTTACTACCAGTTCAAATTCTAGGATGCCAAGATGAAATCACTGCTTCAGTAGGCTCTCATCCTTCTCTCCCCATTTGGTATTCTGGGGTTCTTTTTGTTAACTTTTCCCCTCTGTCCTAGAAGCAGTAAGGTCTAGGCAATGGGGGTAAAGTGACTTGCCCAGGGTCACACAACTAGGAAGTGTCTGAGGCTGGATTTGAACCCAGGACCTCCTGCCTCCAGGCCTGGCTCTCTATCTACAGAACCACCTAACTGCCTTTTTGGGATCCTTTAATATAGGAATGAATCACCTCCCTCACCAGGCCAGAGTTCCTTGGAAGATTCTCACCCATCCCATTAAAATTCAGCCAGCCTTTGTTGGCACAAACATTCTTTTGAAAGGGATACTGGCCGCTACTTCTGAACTCAAACCAGCCTCTAACTTACCTTGATCTTGTTTTCTCTGATGTACCCCATTTTCCCTTTAATAGTTCTACACTATGGACAGAAGTTTCTACCTGGCTTAGCCTCTGAATTCCTAGCATCTAGCACAGTGCCTTGCACATAGTAGGCACTTAGAAAACACAGTGGAATGAATCTGACTTTTTAGAAACAGGCTGAAGAAACTTGGAACCAAGACTGATAAAGAAGCTGATGACTAAGCCTGGTTATAGGCTAGTTTAGAATCATAGTTTTAATATTGGAAAGGATCTTAGACGTCACCCAGTCCAACCACATTCTTTTTAAGAGAAGAAACAAGAACTAGACAGGTAAAGTGCTTTGTCAAAGGCCATAGAAGGAGGAAGTGACAGAGTCAAGATCTGAAGCTAAGTTTTCCGGTGTCAGAGACCACATGTTCTCCCTTTGGTACCATACTGTCTCCCACTTAAATCATTTCATGGTCTATCCATTACTTTCCTCACTATTCTTCCCATCCCAGCTGTGGTGTTGTGGAAAGAGTTATGGGTTTGGCATCAGGTGACCTTGTTGAAAAATTTGCTTCTGATGCTTACTACATTTGAGATCTTGGATGAATCTCCTAATTAACCTGAGGCTGAGTTTTCTTATCTGTAAAATGTTGAGGCTGGATTCTATGGCTATGAGAGATCCTTTCTAGTCTTAGATCTTTGATCCTAGGCAATAGTTTTTTTTTTTCTTAACACATTCCCATGTCTTGACCTTGCCTATTTTCCAGTTTTCCCAGAAGTTTTTGTCAAATGGTGAGTTCTTCTTCCAAAGGTTTGGATATTTGGGTTTGCCAAATACTAGGTTGCTATGATCATTTACATTGTGTTGAGTGCCTAATCTATTCCATTGGTCCACTACTATTTCTCGGTCAGTACAAGATTGTTTTGATGGGGCTTGATTTACCTGTAAAAGGGGAAGATGGTCATGATAATTTTTGTTCTATTTACTTCATAGAGTTGTTGGGGGAAAAAAAGTTATTTGTAAAGCATAAACTGGGGAAGATGGATGGTTCATTAGCAGATCCTTGGACCTGGAGTCAGGAAGACATCTTCCTGAATTCAAATCTGGCCTCAAACAATTACTAGCTATGGGGCCCTGGGCAAATCTCACTTTACCCTGTTGGCCTCAGTATTTTCATTTGTAAAATTAGCTAAAGAAAGAAACGGCAAACCAATCTAGTGTCTTTGCCAAGAGAACTCCAAATGAGATCATGAAGATTCAGACATGACTGAAAAATGACTGAACAACAACAAAAGCTTAAGCTACTATATAAATGTGGCCTATAGATATTGAGTTTGTGCAAGATCAGGAACTAACCAAATCCTTTTCTAATCCCCAAGCTAGTGTTCTTTCTATGACCATCTCAATTTTCCTGTCACTTTTTGAGCTCGTCAGAGGTTGTCCTCTGTTGATATTCTCTATACAAATGAGAAAGGCAGCAGTCAAAAAAGACCACTGAATTTTGAATCCATGCTGCTGGTCCCTTTCTGGGGACTGGTAGGAAATTAGAAGTGGATGAAATGATTGTGGATAACATTTTTTTTAAAGGAGTAAGAAGGGGATTCTTGAGTTTGAAAGCCAAAATTTATCTTGGGTAAATGACTTACTGTAACCAGTTCAGAAGTTAAAGGGAATGGGAAATGGGGACTTCAACTAGGACAGATTTTCTCTAGCTGTGAAAAGTACCAGAGATCATTTAGGAAAGTTTCAGCTCTCTAAAAACATATAAGGTAATGTTTCTGGAATGGCTGTTCAATTGTTAGGTTGGTACTCTGGGAGCACCCAGGAGACTACCATCATCCTGAACTCCTATAGTAATCAGAGCAGATACTATGTAATTTAGAATGAAATTACCTACTCTCCTAGAATGAAAACATGTTCAAGCTGAAAAGGACCTTGGTAGGCATATAGTTTGACCCCTTCATTTTATAATAGGAAACTAAAGGTTGGAGAGAGGATGTGATTTGCCCAGGGTTACTCAACAAGCTTGAGTTTTCCTTTCTCATGCATTACATGTCAAATCAGTAGTGTTAAATTAAAATAGAATCAAAAGCCATTAAACTATATATAAGGGTTCCTATGGGCTTCATATTAACTCAGAAACACAACATATGAACACGATCTATGTTTTATTGTATTTTTATTTATTAAAAATGTTTTTCAATTATATTTTAAATTGGTTGGACAGCATCCCAGAGTATTGGGCCCACATGTTTGATACCTCAGTCTTAGATCATCTTGCCTCCCCTAAATAAATGCATATTGTTGTTGTTGGGTTGTTTTAGTCATGTCCAATTCTTTGTGACACCATTTGGGAGTTTTCTTTTCAATGATACTGGAGTGGTTTGCCATTTCCTTCTCCAGTTCATTTTTCCAAAGAGTAACTAAGGCCAACAGGGTTTAGGACTTGTCTAGGGTCACTCAACTCGTAAGTGTCTGAAGCTGGATTTGAACTCATGAAGATGAATCTTCTTGATTCCAAGCCCAGTGATCATCTCCTTTACCACCTAGCTTCCATATAGGTATAGACTTCTGTAATTGGGGCTTTGGAGATCATTTACTTCAAATGTCTCATTTTATATAGGAAGATGAACCCATGAGAGGGGAAGTAGACAGAAAGTTTGCTTATGAGATAGTATAGTTGGAAGCATACTAGTTAATGAGAATAAAAATTAAAACAATGCTCAATAGATTGTCAGAGATGACAATAATATATAAATAATAAGTGTTGGATGATGGTGGGAAGGACACTAATGGACTTTGGTGGAGCTATGATTTGGTTTCTGAAAAAACAAATTTATATCAGTACTAGAAAAGTCATTAAGGTATACCTACTTCTTATTTGATTTTTAAATTCCTTTTCGAGCTCCTCCACAGTCTGCATCCAATTCCCTGGTTTTTTTGAGGCTTTGCTTGATGTTTCCTGGGCCTCATCCTCATCTACTGGTTCTGTTCTTTGGTCCATAGCCCCATAGAAGCTTTCAATTGTAGTTTTTTTTTCTCTCTCTCTTGTTTATTCATTTTATTTACTTTTTTTTCCTTATGCCCTATGGGGTATGTTGAGTTACCCCTCTGTTGACTAACTGAACCAGAGTGTTCTGCCCCAAGGCCGAATCTTCTCTTGTCTCAATCCTTTGCTGGTATACTGGATTCAACTGGTTGAACTAACCTGCTTAGCTGGCCTGCCTTGGGGAAAATTTTTCACTGTAGCCAGTAGACTGAGGGTATTCATCCAGGTGGCCCCCTCCTGTTCCTGCTTGTTTTTGTTATAGCCCTGGACCATGTGTGGTGGGTCAGAGGCAAACCCTCTGGCTATAGAATCTGTGTGGGGGTTCACACAGTTGGACCAGTGTTACTGCAGGTCTCAGTGTGCCGGGTGGGGGAGAGTGCCTACTCCTTTTCCTGTGAAAATAGATAGACTGTGCCTACCTTTCAAATTGTTTTCAGTAGGAGAGTCTCGTGACTTCTTATTGTTAGGTTTGGATTTCTTTTTTCTTTGAAGCATGATATGAATATTGGTTTGGAAGGATTGTTGGAGAGGTTATGGATTTAGGTGCTCCTAAGCTGCCATATTGGTTCTGCCTCTTAATGTATACCTACTTCTTGACTTAAGTATGCTACTACTGTGTATACTCTAGGAATCAAAGATGGAATGAGATATTATATTTAACCTGTACACACACACACACACACAAACATACACACAAACATTAATAATAGCACTTCTTGTTGTAGGAGAAACTAGAAAGAGAGTGTCTACCAAATCTAAGATGGTTGAAAGAATTGTGAGATGAAAATATGATGGTATATGATTACATTCTAACAACCCCAAAATAAGAAGAATGTAGAGAAATTTGGGAAGGCTTTTATGAACTATTACAGAGGGAAGCAAAGAAAATCAAGAGAATAATTTATGTAATGACTGCAATAATCTCAGTAAAAGAACATGAAAAACAGCAGGATTTTGATCAATGTAGGAACCAATTGAGTTGAGAAAAGAGGCAGTGAAACATATTTCTCCCTCTTTTAGGAGGTGACCTATAGTTGTAGAATGAAGGCGATGTTGCTAGACATAGGCAATGTGTTGACTTCCACTGCTTTGCCACATTTCTTTGTCAGTAGGAAGGTTCAGTAGAATGGGGAGTTGGTCATTGGGAGATGACAATATTTTTAAAAGCATAAATAAAATATTCTTTAGAATTCCATTCAGTGGTCTTAGAGTCAGGGAACCTGAATTGAAATCCTGATATTTACTAGCTAGTGATCCTTGCAAAGTCTCTTAATATACCTGAACCTCAGTTACCTTATCTATAGAAATTGAAGTTTCTATCTCCCAGAGTTATTTGTCAGGAAAACTCTTTGTAAAACTTTCAAGAATCATAGAAATATTTTATTCGTTGCAGGAAGAGAGCTTGTTTTACACTTCTTTTTCTTCTTTTATTTTTGAAACCTTTTCCTTCTGCCTTAGTATCGATTCTAAAACAAAAGAGCAGCAAGGGCTAGGCAATTAGGGTTAAGTGACCTGCCCACCATCACACAGCTAAGAAGTATCTTATATGTCTTTTCCCCACAGTCTGCCCAATGCAGAGCTCAAAAAAGGAGTTTAGGAAAAGATGCTGATTGCCTGATAATAAGCCATTTCTAGTTGCCTGCCAGTTATTGAGTCCCTTTGAGAAAAAAAAGCTGACAGAAGAAAGGAAGTTGTACAATAGCACGTATATGACCTCAGACAAATTGATAAAGAGTAAATGATTTTTGCTGCTTGATTTTTCTACCTCTCAATGGCTCCCACAGCCATGCAAACCACTTAACTGTGGTTTCGGTTTTTATTTGCAAATGTTGTCAGATCTATAATTTTAGAGTCAATCTGCGAACTGGTGTTTAAGGATGGAAAGTAAGGCTGAGGCATTCACCATGACACACAGGAACAAGAGAAAAACATGAACAAGCCGGCACTTTGTAGCTCATTATTGGCCTCCTTTAATAAAGTAATAGATGCTTCAGAATGACTTTGAAGTCCTTGCCAGCTTCTTCACGGGGCTGTGAAATTTGATATTTGTGCTTGTAAGCAGTCTGTGAAAGTACAAACTGGAATGCTTGTGAATTCATTCAGAGACTTCCAAACTCTAGTCTGGCCTGGGAATGGGAATAATGAGGCTGAAAGAGGGGGAGAATGGATCCTGTAAAGAGTGGTGGCTGGTTGTCAATTTTGGCTGCCTTTCAGTTAGACAGCCTTGCACTTTGCAGAGATAAAACAGTGGTTTCCCCAAAGGATGGAAGGGGATTTTAAGAAGGAAGCTTGGTCTTCCCAATGATGTTTTCTTATTTAAGAAGCTAGTGGCAGAATTAGGCTAAACCCACATTTAATAACACATGTATCGTTATGGCAGGTATCATGGCCCAAGCTTGGCTGGGTGCTTTTTAAAAGGTGGAGATTGATGTTGGCAGAGTTGAGGTAGGGCATATGAAGGCTTCACCTCCTTTGAGTGAGACCACTGCTGAGAAAACCCTGCACAGCCAAAGTCAAAATTGTTTTCTTTTGGTCTGCCTAATCCAGGCTCTGCCATTTTACTGGCTATATGAACTTGGAAAAGTCTCTTTACCTCTCTAGACCTCAGTCACCTCATTTGCAAAAAAAGAAAGGATTGGATTAAATGACCTCTAGGATCCCTTCCAGCTTGATATCAACGATGCCTACCCTTAGCAGATATTCTTGGTGCCAAATGTATCTTAAATAAAATGACATTATGGCTTGTTTTCTTTATCCTGAAAATGTCAGCAGGAGTTTTACAAGTGTAATAAATTATAGACAGTAAACCAGGGAAACCATGTGCCCAGAGAGGGATTATGGCCTTAGCTGTGCGTGTGCCTATGATTCTTGTTACTCTCTGCAGCCCATGATTGCTGGCAGTCAAGCTAGCATGGGACAGCGATTCTCTGCAAGTAGCCTTCCATCTCCCACTTTTGCACAGATGGTCCCCTGTGCCTGTGATGCTCTCTTTTCTCATTTCTGGAACCCCTAGCTTCCTTCAAGGTACTGTTAAGGTTCAAGTATCACTTCCTCTCAGAGGCTTCTCCATCTCCTGGCTCTCTCTGTCTTTGCCACTCTCAATTTTTTCCTCTCTATTCATCTCTGCCTTTATCTCTATAAGCATCTCCCCTTCTCTGTCTTTGTTTCTCCCCTTCTTGAAAGAGTTTTATATTTTTTAGGCATATTTGTATTTCTTTTGCTGTATGTATGTCATATATCCTCTTCAACTGTCCAGGAAAACATAAACTTCTGTTTTGGTTTTTTCTTTGTATTTTCAGTGTCTTATACATAGAATCCAATAGTGGTCCTTGCCCTGTCCAATCTCTCTACCAAAGTAACTAGAACAAAAGTTGACACTTTCATTTCTCATTCTGTGTTAAATAGAACATTCTGACTTTATTTCCTGATAGGCAATATTAGAGATTTCAGAATTGTGAACTCTAAATTCGTAGATAGAGAGAGATTACATATGTGAGATATTTTCTGAGTGGTAAAAGAATGGTATAAGAGAGCAGACTTCAATAAGACTTCTTAGAGGTGGAGGAAAGGGTTCAAGATCTGTAGTTAGGAGACCTGATTTCAATTCCCAATGCTGCTACTTTTCTTATTCTGGAAAAGACACTTCCTCTCCCTGTACCTTAGTTTCCCATTTTGTAAAATAAGACTTTGGCTTGAGGAACTCTAAAGTTCTTGTATTTTCTATAATAAACAAGATCTTTTAGTGAAAGCACAACCTAATTAAGCTGACTAAACAAAAAATATCCATCCTTTCAAAGGGGGCATCTTAATATAAACAAGTGCTGGATGGAGAATGATGGTAATCTTCAGAAGACCTAAAGTTGAATTCGGGTCCTGCCACTACCTATCTCTATGATGACAGATATTCATTTTCCTCTCTGAAACCATTTTCTTCATCTTTTAAAGCTGTGATAATATATTTATTGCTCAAATTACAGAATAGTTGTTTAAATCTCGAAGATTTGCAAATCTTCAAGGGCTATAGAAATGTGAGCTGTTAGGACAAACCATGTCTGAGAAGGCTGAGAGAGGAAGCAGGCACCTTCAATATTTAGCTTTGTTAAATTAAATGACAAGAAGCAAAAAATGAGTACTTACATTTAGAATTTAATTCATTTCAATCCAGCAAGCATTTTCTGTGTACAAGGCACTGTGATAGGGGAATACAGAGACAAAAATAAGAGTCTGCCCTCAAGGAACTTACATCCTCTACAACGTTATCATTAGTCTTGACTGTCCAAACTATTAAGCTAAGCTTAGAAATGAAAGAAATGTCCATTCTGATTAGGGATGTCCAACAAAACAAAACAAAGCCAAAAAGAAAGACTGAATCAAAAAGCATGGTTTCCCCTGAAAAACTGCACTAATTCAGTCTCCAACAAAAATTCGACTTTGTGGAATAGATGTCTGTGTCTTTTGCTATCCTACTCTCATTCATTTCTGAAAGTTGTGTTCCTCCTCCTTTTTTTAGGTGCTAGAGAGAAGGTTCAATTCTGCTTTTTAGGAGTCATATCCTTGGAAGGGGAGGAGGAAAGGTAGAAGGAGTGGGGTAATAGGACAAGTCTGTGTATGTAGAGATGTGTGTAGGAGGATAATGTTGGTTGTGTGGGATGCTTAGACTAGAAACAGTCTCCACTAACAATGTGCACAAGGTTTCTTTATAAGTTATTTGAAACATTATACACAACAACAGAAATATTGTTTGAAGAATCACTTGTGTATTCCGTCTCCAGAGAAAGAACTGATAAATAGAAACAAACAAAACATAGTTTTATATATAGATATATCTTTTTGTCAGATGATGCCATCTCCAGTGCAGGGAAGAGGAGATGCCTGGGAAATTTAATGTAAGAAAGAAAGGAAGGAAAGAAGGGAGAAAAAAATGAAAGAAACTTGCTTCCCCACAATATCCATCAGTTAAATTGTGATTAGGTTCCAAGGCCAGCTAATAAACCTTATTGAGCCTAACTTGTTGCTGAAGCATTGTGCACTGGCAATAAATATATATTGGGGCAGCTAAGTTGCTCAGTGTATAGAACACCAAACCTGGAGATGGGAGTTCCTGGGTTCAGATCTCGCCATAGATACTTCCTAGCTGTGTGACCTTGGGTAAGTCATTTAACCTCAGTTGCTTAGCCCTTTCTGCTTTTCTGCCTTAGAACTGATATTTAATATTGATTCTAAGTTTTTAAGACAGAGGGCAAAGGTTTAAAAACAAAACAAAACAAAACAAAACACAATGACAATGCTGGTCATCTGAGAAGTGAAACAACTTTAAAAATGGCTCCAACAGCCAGAAATAAAAACAAATCAGATGAAGAAGAAAGAATTCTTCCTTTAGAATCTTGTTCATTAAGGGAAAGTAGGTTAAATGAGAAGAGGGCAAGCCAGTTAGAGAGGCAGTGCTGTGTTTTGGAAAGAACTTTGGCTAAGGAGTCAAGGAAACTCTGTTTGAATCCTTACTCTGTTACTTCTGTATGGGTGTCCTTGAGAAAATCACCTACCCCTTTCTGGGCCTTGGCTTCCCCATCTGGAAAATGAGGGAGTCAAACTAGAGGCTTATTCAGTTTCTGCCCAATTTGAAATCCAGGGAATTTTTATTATAAAAACAACTTCTGGGATATCTGAAAGAACTTTAGAGGTTTGCTACTCTAGCTATTTATTACATCTAATCTTCACATTTAATGGTTTTCTTTTTTAGTGATATAATATATTCCTGCCATAGCTTGTATTATTAGGACTTATTTTATGGCTTTTAAACTGAACAAAGATAGAGGACAGAGTAAAGGAGGCAGGAAAAGAAAGGGGAGTGAAAGGGATATTTTCCTAATACTTGAGGCAAGAACTGAATGAGAGAAGGGAAAAAGTTAAAAGGCTATGTATGGGTAGCTAGGTGGTATGGTGGACTGAGCGAAAGGCTAAGTGTCAGGAAGATCTGAGTTCAAATTCAGTTGCAGACATTTACTACCTGTGTGATCCTGGATATCAAGTCACTTAATCTCTGCCTCAGTTTTCTCATCTGTAAAATGATAATAATAGTAGCTACCTCTTGTGATTTTTTCTGAAGATCAAATTAGATAATGATAAAGTACTTAGCACAGTGCCTAGAATATAGTACATGCTATATTTATATATATATTTATATATCATATATTTATGTATATTTACATGTATGTATATATTTATGTGTATTCATATGTATATCATAGAAATAAATAAAAAAATAAGTATAAATACAAAAACTGCTAAATAAATATTATGACTAGCAGGAAAGAGAACATGTCTGAGATAGATTAACAGGGCTGAAAAGAAGAAAAGATAAGGGACAAGGCAGGAGCATGGTGTGTCCATTATCAACCCAAGGGAGAAGAAAGACCACAGTGGGGAAGAGGCAGGTGGTTTTCTGGGACAATTTGGTTGCTGGATAGAATAAGTATGTATTATAAGTATACTTATACACTAATGGCTCTGGGAAGGTAGGATTAGGTAGGATGGAGATGTGCAACCAGCTGTTAGCATGTATAGAATACTCACAGATCAAAGACGTTTATAACTTGGAGAGCTATGCTGCTGAAGGGTTACAGCAAGGAGCAAGATGCACGACCATGTGAGCCATCTTCTTTCTAAAGAGTGATTGACTGCTTGGAGGTTTTTGCTATCGGCCTTTTCTTTTTCTTTTTCTTTTTTTTTTTTTACACTTACTTGCCATTTTGGAATCAATATTGTGTATTGGTTCCCTTCTCTTCTATCTTGAAATTAAGATTGTGTATCAATTCCAAGGCAGAAGAGCAGTAAGGGCTAAGCAATGGGGTTTAAGTGACTTGCCCAGGGTCACACAGCTAGGAAGTGTCTGAGGTCAGATTGGAATCCAGGACCTCCCTTCTCTAGGCCTGGCTCTCAATCCACTGAGCCACCGAGCTGCCCCACTCTATCTGCCTTTTCCAAGAAGTTGTTATCAAGGGATATTCTCTGATAAATTATTGAAGAATAGACAAATGGTAGAGAAGTTGTGTAAATCCTATATTTTGGAACTTGACTTAGATGAGTCACCATGCATGCTCTACAAACTTTGCCTAGCTTCTTATTCACAAGAAATGCTTTCTTCCCTCTTCCCAGCCCCACCTCCTTTTTATCCCTTTTAAAAAAGTGATGCTGAGGGGCCCTTAGCAAGCTCTTAAGGATATGAGAGCATTTCCTCTTTATGATTTTTATCAATTCTTCCCGATTCTGGATGTGACCTGACCAAGTACTTCACCGAATATAACCTGTATTTCTCTTTTCCCTCTGAAGTCATCTTTAGCCCTGATGGTAAAAAACCTTCAGAATGTGTTTTGTAGAAAGACAATGAGTTTTCTCCTGTTGTTTATTTTTTACTTAAAACAAAGCTCAGTCTGATCATAACCACACACTTAATTTTGACATGAATGGACAGAGACCAGATAGATGTGATAACATCAGGGGATGGATCTGATGGTGCTGGGAGATGGAAGTTGGGCAGCTCAGAAAAACGGCTTCTTGTGAGCATATATTTGCTGCATTCTCAAGAGATTTTTCTTAGTCTCAAAGCCAATCAGAAATCATTTTATAGCTATGAGGGTAAAAGGAAAAACTGTTCATGTAGTCTCTTTATAGCATAGTGAGCCCCAAATTCAAAAAGCGAGTTTCTAGCTAAAGGCTTATTATCTAGAACCAAAATCACAATCTTGATATACATGACAAAATTTACTCAAAAAAAAGTCAATAAGTTAGGGGCAGCATTTCTGTGCCTTTCCTCAGACTTTGTCCCCATTCCCTCCAATGCTTTCTTTTCTTATTTCTGCCTCTCTGAATACCTACTTTCCTTCAGGGCTCAATGGAGGTACAACTTCCTATGGCATATTTTTACTGATTTCCACACTTGTTTGTGGCCTCTTCCTCTTTGAATTAACAAACTTTAAAAAATATTTTTATTTTTTCATTACATGTTTCTTATATACATGTAAAATTTTTAACATTTTTTTTTTAAATTTGAGCTCTTAATTCTATCTTAATTCTCATCACTCCCCAGCCCTAGAGAAGGCAAACAAAATGTTAGGGGCAGCATTTCTGTGCCTTTCCTTAGACTCTGTCTCCATTACATTTTTCATGTGAAGTCATACAGAATGTATTTCCATCTTGTTAAAGAAAACACCTATAGAAACCCAAGGAAAATAAAGGGAAAAAAGTATGCTTAATTTTCACTCAGAGTTCATCAGTTTTCTCTCTTGAGGCAGATAGCATTTTTATCATGAATCCTTTAGAATTGCCTTGGATCACTGAATTGGTGAGAGTTGATTTTGAACTTTAAAAATCTTGGGTTCATATATTTTGGAGCTGGAAAGAACCTTTGAGGGCTATTGAACTCAATTCTGCCTCATTTTGCCACTGGGGAATTTAAGGTAGCAAGAAATGACTTGGCAAGGGACATGCAAGCCAGTGGTAAGAGCTAGACTTGAACAACCAGTCTTCTTGAATGTAAATTCAGCTCCCAATCCACCTTGCCCTGAGGCTCCTCTTGTGTTGTTTCCATTATATCTACCTACTAGAATATGAATTTCTTTAGGGCAAGAACTATTTCAACTTTAGTTTTGCATTATTAGTATATAGTAGAATGCTCTGCACATATTAGGCACTTGATAAATATTTAAGTTGAACTACATTAATAAATAATGAAATATTTACTTATATATAATATAATAATTTATAATATTAATAAATAATGAAAATAATTGAAATAGGCTAATTGAATTTATTCTCTGAAACAAGGGTGATGGACTCAAGGTGTACAATTACATACATTATTATTTTTTGAAATAGCAAATTTTTGGATTTTTTTTTGCTTGACTATATTCGTTTTGAAATTTTATTTTTTATATTGGTTTTGGGGAGAGGGCAGTTAGTGAGAGGACTGCTTTAATGAGAAAGGATGAAAAGAGGACCATTGAAGTAAAATTTTTAAATACACAGAAGAGAACAGAAGGAAATTCAGAAGGAAATGTGGACAAGTATGAGAGCTTTGAAAGAAACATCTTGAATTTATTATATAATTGTAAACAATACAAGTTGTACATAAGAATTCATGATTTAACTATAATATATATGTATATATATAAATAAATTTATATGCTACTTTTTATGTAGAAATATTCTTTTTCTCTATTGCTTCCAGTTTTTTGCTGCTACAAAAAGTTCTGCTCTAAATATTTTGGTGTACACAGGGTCTTCCTTTTGACCTTCACCTCCTTAGGGTAAATTTAGAATTAAAAAATAAAATTGTTCAGAAAAAAGTAAAACAAAAAAGAGAGTATTGATATAGTTGATATGCTCTAATAACTCATCTGGCATCTTAAAGTTCCTTTTCAGAGATATTAATCTATCTAATAACACATTCTGTGTTTGTCCATCCTTTTCTTCCAATCAGCTATCCTGTGTGACATTTAAAAAAAACTATTTCCATCATTATTTCAGGAGGATCAGACAATAAACTACTCAGAATTGTCCTTCTTCCTACCAATCCTCTTTTCCTCTGGAACACAGGACGTGATTCCCCAGTCATGTAAGCAAGTAAGGCTATTTCCTAATAAATGTGCGTCTCTTGATATTTCTTCTGTTTTCAAAGGACAATTATTTAGCTCAAAGCATTCCTTATATACCCAGCACTTTCCTATTAAAAAGCGAGATCAAAAGTACTGATTCCATAAGGCTTATGTGCCCTTCTGTCAATTTATTCTCTAGCAAGAGATAAAGTTTAGCCTATTTCTATGCTTTCATTTCAGTGATATTGTTATTGACAATGGTAATCATCTTGGTGATGGGAGTATATATGTTTATCCTGATTAAATATATTAATTGAAAACTATAAAGGTGCTGGCAACTATTAACTATCTCTCTAGTCTTTTTAGTCTTTTTCTGTATTTGCACTCCTATGTTACATATCTCTACCTCTCTATCTCTATATTCTTTTATCTGTGTATCTATTCATCTCTCTCTCTCTCTCATAGCATCACACACATACATGAACTATATATAGTATATAATGTATAATAGAATAGCATATATGTTATAGTTTGGAATTTATATATATTATATATGTATTGTATAATAATAGAATCCATCTAGACCTCTGATTTCATCAGTGTTGGGAACTCCCATTGTGAAAACTCCCTATACCAATTTAGATTGGCAACTATCACTTTATAGTTTTAGAAACTCTAGGGGATAAAGTGATTTTGCACATAGTCACAGGGACAGCATGTGTGAGAGACCTGCATTCAGTTTTCCTGACATCAAGGCCAGTCTTTTTTCCCCACCACATAATACTGTTTTTTTATGTATATAGCATTTATCTATGTACCCACAAGGTTTCTAATCAAAGATAGGTTATTAGTCATGTTTCTGGGGGCAGCTACGTGGTTCAGTGCATGCCTGGAGTCAGGAAGACTCATCTTCTTGAGTTCAAATTTGGCCTCAGATACTTATTAGCTATGTGACCCTAGGAAAGTCAGTTAAACCTGGTTGCCTCAGTTTCCTCATCTGTAAATGGGCCAGAAAGGGAAATGGCAAACCACTCCAGTATTTTTGCTAAGAAAACCCCAAATGGGGTGATGAAGAGACATACATGACTGAAACGACTAAACAATGACAAGAAAAATTCATGCTGCTAGAACAGGCAAAGACGAGTTTAATTTGAGAAACTAACATTTAAAATAAAAATCATTAAAGACTCTTTCTTCTAAATAATTTCCATATATTCCATAAACTGAATTCATTAATTTAATATATAATATCTTCTGCCAACTGCCTATGCTTCACAGACATTTTTGAAGAGGGCAATCACTTTGGAAAAGGATTCTATCTTCCTTATCATTGACAACACCAACTGTTAACCAATATTAGTGACTGGCAGGTAAGCCCAAAGTGCTGGTAGTGACAATCCCCCATTGGACCAATGGTCCTCATATCACAGCTCATTTATTCATCATCTTAGGAAGCAATTCCCATGTATGTGTGGCTCAGCATCTGTATCTGTGGATGCTTCAGCCACAGCTGAGCGCCCAGAAAAGAACATTCATATTCATAATTTCTTTTTTTTTTACATTTCATTTATTTCTTTTTTGAGTTATCATTTATTTGTATTTTATATGACATGGTATGTAACATAATAATATGATTTGCTATAAATATGTGATAAATTATGATAAAAAGGCTTATCCAAGAGAAATTCTCACATTAGTTATGTCCAAAAATCTAGGTCTCATTCTTTTCACCTACTCCTTCCCCCTCCTCCCCTTTCCCATATTCATCATTTCTTAAGCACAATAATATTCCATTATATCCATGCACCACAATTTGTTTGGCCATTCCCCAATCAAGGGGATGGCTATTCCCCTTCCCTATCCTTGTCAAGTGCTTGGCAGCTATAAAAAATGCTGCCATAAATATTTTGGTGTATGAAGGATATTCTTTTTGACATTCACCTCTTTGATGTATATACTCAGAAGTGTTATTTATGGGACATAGGGCATTGGCGTTTAGTCCCTTTCTTCACATAATTTCAAATTATTTTTCAGAATGGCTAAGTCAATTTATAGGTCCACCAGCAAAAATGCAGTAGGGTGTCCAATGTTTTTTTTCAAAATAATTGCAAAACTGTCCTGCCCTCTTTTGTCATCTTTGTCAATTTTCTGGGTGTAAGTAGGATATCAGAACTGTTCTGATCTGTATTTCTCTTATTATTATTGATTTTTTTCATATTGTTGTTAAAAGCTTGCTATTCTTGCTTTGAGAACTGTTCTTATCCTGTGACCATTTACCTAAAGGAGAATGACTTGTGGTTTTCTATATTTTTGTTAGCTGCCTACATATTTTCACTTATTTATTTATTTATCTATCTGTTTATTTATTTGTTTGTTTGTTTTTTTGTTTGTTTGTTTATTTTTTAAAACCTTAACTTCTGTGTATTGGCTCTTAGTTGAAAGAGTGGTAAGGGTGGGCAATGAGGTCAAGTGACTTGCCCAGGGTCACACAGCTGGGAAGTGTGTGAGGCCTGATTTGAACCTAGGACCTCCCTTCTCCAGGCCTGACTCTCAATCCACTGAGCTACCCAGCTGCTCCCTGCCTATATATTTTGGATGTCTGAACCTTAATAAAGCTTTTCCCAGAAGTAAGCCACTTCCCTTCTCATCTTAGTTGTATTAAAATTGTTCACATAAAATTTTATTCCATTTTTTAAATGAAAAATTACTTATTTTATCTTTTCTAATTGCCTCTATCCCTTGCCAGATTAAGAATTCACTTGTTAGCCAGAGATCTCAAAGGTACCCAATCTTGTGTTCTTTTTTTTTTAACGGTAAGATCTTTAATACCCAAGAAACATTCATCTTGTGTTTTTTGTCAAAACCTGTTTCCTTGGAATACTATTGTGCTATAAGGAATGAAGAAATGCTTGATTTCTATAAGAACTGGAAAGGTCTTCATGAACTGATGTAGAGTAAAATAAGTAGAACCAGGCAAAAATTATACGTAGTAACTGAAATGTTGTGGGATAATCAACTGTAATAGACTTTACTACTAATAGCAATGCAATGATCCAGGACAATTATGAGAGGCTTTATCCACAGTTAAAGAACTACTGAAGAAAGCATATTATTTGTTACCTGTTTATATGGATATATGATTTGGGGATTTTTAAAGATCACTCTGTTACAAGAATGAACAATATGGAAATAAGTTTTAAGTGATAATACATGTATAAACCATTGGAATTGCTTGTCTACTTTGGGAGTGGAGAGGGAAGGAGGGAGACAACCAAATCATGTAAACATGGTGAAATTAATTAATTATTTGAAAAAACTAACCCATTTCCTGTCGGACTTTTTTCCATTTCTGCCTAAAATTTTTGTCAAATAGGAAGTTGTTTCCTATGATAGTTATGTTTTGGGTTTTATTGAACACAGGGTTATTATGTTTAGTTTTGATTCTTTCTTGTCTAGTCTGTTTCATTCTTTTAAAAAAATCTAATAGTTTCCATTGTCAGAGAATATCAATACTACCATCATCTGGATGTACCATCTTAGTTTTAAAATTAGAAAAAATTGAAGCAGTAAAACAGATGTGGGGATAGCAATTTTTTACACCAGACGGAGGCAGGCAGTACAAAATATGCCTTCAAATTAATTTTGAAAAAACAAATTCAGCTGAATTGTGAAGAGACCCACAGGATACCACCCCATGTGGGGAGGAGAGAGACCATGAGAAAAGGTTCTTTATCAAATAGCTTCTTTTGTTGGCTTATTAGTCTTCCTAATGAAGTAGTTCTTTTTATACTGCAGAAGGACTGATAGTATTACCAATAGTCTTTACATCTCAGTACTTGAGGCACAACATGGTTGTCTTACCTTAGTTATATAGGAGAAGAAAGAAAATAGATGTTTGCCCCTGATAGCAGTAGGAAATCAAAACAGGATAGTTGGTTGGTCTGCTTCCATAGAAGGTGTCTCAATACAGTGGGAGCAGGGAATCAATGTTCTTAAGTGTCCTCTTCTTTGAATTGTGTAAGGAAATAATAGAAAATTGCTCCGGTGACTGAATATCTTGGTTTAATCAGATTTATCTATGGTATGTACATATAACCTTGATGAGAAGGAAATGCAGGAGCTAAATGTAAAATGATATGGTCAATCTATCATATAATATTTCACTTCCTGTGTTCAATGACTTAGTCAAGTTGGTCTTCATAATGTTTCCTCCACATGACAATCTGTATCCCATATTTGCACTGGCTGTTCCCCCAAGCTGGGAATGCATTCCCTTCTCATTTGTGCCTTGCTGAATTCCTTACTTTCTTTAAGAAAAGCTCACATTTTGTCTTCTATGTGGAACTTTTCCTGATCCCCTCCAGTGCAGGGTAGATAGAGCTCTGGGTTTAATCAAGAAGACCTCAGTTCAAACTGGGTCTTAATTACTTGCTAGCTGTATGAACCTCAGTAAGTCATTTAACCTATGTCTACCTTAGTTTCCTCATTTATAAAATGGGATAATGAAAATAAAAAGGGATAAATAATAAATAATAATGTATGATAAATAATATAATATATGAATGATATATTATATAAAATTAAAAAACAATAAATAAATAATGAATAATAAAAATGGGATAAAAATAAAAAGGATCAAGTGATATAATATTTTTAAGTACTTAACATAGTGCCTGGCATGTAGTAGATGCAAAATAAATACATGTTTCTTTCTTTCTTTCTTATACTTCCTTCTGTTTGTTTTATTCATATATATATATATACACACACATATATAAATGTAGCATCTCCCCAATAGGATGGAAGTACCTGGAGACTGTTTCACCTTTTATCTCCATTATCCAGCACAATGAAAAGCTTAATTAATGCTTATTGAGTGATTTATCATTGTCTTCAGCATCCTGGTATAAGAAAGAAATGATTTGGATTTCAAAAGCTAATTGGAATAGGAAAGAAATATTTGGGCCATCAGATTCTAAAAGAAGAAAAGGAGCTCAATAAATTTTTTGGAAGATTTTAAAGGTCATTTGGCACTTATATCTAACAAGAGGAATGCCACGAATGGCGAAACCCACCCCATCTGCTCCCTGATCACTTTAGGTTTGTTTGGTGGGTGACTCCTTATGTCAGAGACAGAAAAAACCTCCATCATTACCTTATTCATTCTGAGTTTTTGAATCTCTGTTGAAATATAGAACAAAGAAGAGAATGAGATCTATGGGAGAGAAAATAAAAAGAAAGTTAGGTAAGGGGTACATATAGTGGACAGAGTATTGGACTTAGGGTCATTGAAGACAACTTCAAATCCTTCTTCAAACACTAGCTGTATCATCATGTAAATCACAGTCTTTGAAAATCTGAGTTCCTCATTTGTAAAACTGGGATAATAATAGCATTTATCTCAGTGGGTTGTTGCAAAGACCAAAGACTATATAATATGTATAAAGCACTTCACAAACTCTTAAGAACTATGGAAATTCTAGCTATTATTATTGGAAAAGATGAATCCATATGCAATTATTAATACAAGGTGGAATAATATGGTAGGCTCAATTGAGGAGATAAAACATTTGTAAGATGAAATCCAAACTCTGAGCTTCATTGGAAAGAATTTGCTTGACATGAACATGAAATCCAAATATAAAACTGGTGTCTAATCTCATCTTTGCGGTTTCCATCTCAATTTCTTTCTGACCTGCCAGTTTTCCGTTCTCTTCTTGCAATGCAGAATTACCTCCAGGTTTGGGACAGACAATCTCTTTTTATCTTGTTGCCAGCTAGTGTTGTGCACCTGTCCAAGTCCTCCCTGCCCTGCAGCGCTCCCTGCACAGTGGATAACATGCTCCTAGAAACTCAGGTGGGACTTTCATGCTTGGGATAATGAGATTAAGAATTTGCAAGCAGCAGCGGATTTAATGTCTACCATCAGCCACCCAGTGCATATTCTTTGGTATAGTTTAGACAGTTTGTGAAGAGGAAGAGAGAATAAACAGAGACTCTACTGCCTCCTTCCATGTGTGATTGCTACAGTTTGATCAGAGATGACATCTATTCATTCTTTTTGGTGTTGAATATGGTATATAAAAGATTCAAATAAATTTTGGGTGGGCAATTAATAATCAGAACTCCCCCAATTGTTTAGTGGTCAGAAATTTGGTGACCAGTAATTGAATCATTAGATTTGGGAAAAACCTTAAAGATTAAGTTCAACCTTCTCCTTTATAGAGGAAGAAACTGAGTCTCAGAGAGGGGAAAAGTCATGGAACTCAATTATTTTCCTTTGAGTTTTGCTTCAAGGGCTATTTAGAGACCTATCCTCCTGTAAGGCATTTAGCTTATAATTGTTTTTTGGTTGTTCAGTTAAATCTGACTCTTTGTTACCCTGTGGACTATATCCTATCAATACTGTCCATAAAGTTTTCTTGGTAAAGATATTGGAATGGATGGCCATTTTCTTCCTCCAGAAGATTAAGTCAAACAGAGATTAAGTGACTTGCCTAGGGTTACACATCCAGTAAGTGTCTGAGACTAGATTTGAAATCAGATCTTCTTGACTCCAAGTCCAACACCTTAGCCACAAACTGCCTAGCTATAATTGATGATATTAATTAAATACTAAGTACTAAAATGAGGCAGCGAGGTGGCACTGTGGATAAAAAGTCCATCCTGAAATCAGGAAGAAATGAGTTCAAATTTGATCTCAGACGCTCACTGTGTGATCTTGGACAAGTCACAGCATTCTATTTTCCTCAGTTTCATCATCTGTAAAATGGGGATAACGATAGTACTTCCTTCCCAGAGTTGTGAGGATTAAATGAGATAATAACAGTAAAGTGCTTGGCATATAAATAAAGCACTAGATAAATGTTAGTTGTTGCTATTATTAAATAAATGCATGCTCAAGTGAATTGAATTGCAGCAAAGTCAGGACTAGAATCCAGGTTTGAAGTATTATTGTTATGAAAAGTTGGTAGGTTGCACTCTCTGTGTATGAATATAGTTGACTTAAAATAATATGGAACATGAAATATCAAATAATCAGTTAGTTAAAAACCAAACCAAAGAAATACAAATTTTAGGAATCACATTTGATTTATATTCTTCAACCAGTGAATGAGTGAATAGGATGAGGAAGAAGATGGGAAGGAGGCAGAGTAGTTGAGTCCACCAATACACATTAATTAACAATTATTTTCTCCTTGGGGTATCATCTTCTCAATAAAAAATTGTTCACTGGGGTGGTTGTCCTGTTCAGAGGATGTCATATTTGAAGGGTAGGCACCTGGTGATTCAGGGGTCCTTAAGATTCAGAACTCATACAGCCTGAATCTGATGGGCTCCCCTCATTATTAGGCAATAATGCTAATTATTTCTTTGGTTCTTTTGGTCCATGTTATTTCTAAGTCTATTGTCTGAAGCTGAATCTATAGAAAGTGAGCTGGAGAAATTGTGGAGGACGTTCAATACCCCTCTCCTATTGAGAAGAATCCCCGGCAGGCCAACGAAAGCTTACCCTGAATTTACACTTGCTGTATGTTCCTTGCAAAATGATCTTAGAGTTTTTGCATGAGTGTAATTCTTGTCCCTCCAATTAGACTTCTTGAGAATAAGGGCTGAATTGTCTATGGCTTGACTTTTTTTGGCACAACTGATACCAAGCATAGTTCTACAACAGAAATGCTTCAGAACTCAAAAGTACAGGTCAGAGTCAGAATGTCAGCAGCTCTGCACATGCCGTGTCCACCAATCAGCAACTTGCAAAGACCAAGATGTTGCAGCTGAGATGCCCTGAGGTAGCCCAGGCATAGGGTTGGGATCTTTTGGAAGCAGCCTTGTGCAGGGTACCTCGGTACCCATGTTCCGTTGTAAGGCTCAGCATTGTCTAGGATCTCTGAGTTTATATCTGTATCAACCAGCATTCAGGAAGGGCCTGATGCTGGTGAGATGAATCTCTCTTCTCTTCCTCTCTCTTAAATTATTGGGAAAAGTTATTGCCCTAAGGGAACCCTACTTAGGATGTTTGAGAAAGACCTTGTGCCCCAAGGAGTTCTACCCATACAGAGCCTGTAATTTTTTCTTAAAAGGACCCTTTGAGAGAATTTGTCTATCTCCCTATTGTTGGAGCCTCTGACACTGACACAAAAGAGATGAGTTTTATACAATGTTCCATGATGAAGCAGAGGGTTGCTTCATGAGTTTCTAAGGAGTGCCAATTTGTAGCTGTAGAGAATGAATAAGAAGATTAACCTGTACTTGTTAAATCATGAGGAGCTCTTGTTACTGATGAGAATCAACTCCTGTTTAGGTTGTTTTAGAGAATATGACTGATCCTTCTGCTCTCTCTATTCTTGAGGAAAAGCATGTGGTGAAAAGAGCAATATGCTTTTATGTATTTCTCCCCTTTATAAAGCTCCCTATAGAACACACATAGTACATTGTTCTGCATGCAATGGGTGCTCAATAAAAAAAATTAGTTATCTTGATGACTTACTTTGCTGCCCAAATTCATTGATTTGGTACAATTCCATACTTCAATTCATGCCAGGTAGACTTGAGTATATAGTATTTTTTTTTAAACCTTTAGCTTCTGTCTTAGAATCAATATTAGTTTCCAAGGCAGAAGAGTGGTAAAGACTAGGCACAGTTAATAAGGACAAGATAAGTGACTTGCTCAGGGTCATACAGCTAGAAAATATCTGAGGCCAGATTTGAATTCAGGACTTTTTGTCTTTAGACCTGACTTTCTATCCATTGAGCCACCTAGCTGCCACCATAGTATCTTTAAGATAAGCTTAACTAGCAAATAGATATAGAGAATACTTAGATACCTATAAAGATATTCTAGATCCCACAATCATTCTTTTGATTGAAATATCCAGAATATAGTTTTACCTCATACATGCACAACTCGATGACCTCCTAATCTCTGAGCAGCCTGAAAAGGTGTCCTAGAACTCAAGCATCATACCCATAGGAGAGCCAGTCAAGCCATCATTTAGAGTCCATTTTCCCTTATTTTAAATACGTTTCTAACCTAGATAGTCAGATAGATTTTCGAGCTGAAAGGAGACTTAAAAACCATCAAGTCTGATCTCTTCATTTAGCATCTGAGGAAACTAAGACATAGAGGAATTAAATATTTAAGGAATTAAATAAGTAAAAAAGGAATTAAGTAATATCTACATTAAGTAATATCTGCTAAGTAATAGCATTTATATAGTGCCTTAAGATTTGCAAAGTGCTTTACAAATATTACTTTATCCTCACAACCATTACTAGTGTTATTATTATCCTCATTTTACAGATAAGGTAACTGAGGTTCAACAAGGTTAAACTAAATTAAATCTAAGAGATTCAAGTCCAGGGTAACTTAGCTAATAAGTATTTGAGGCTAGATTTGAATCCATGTCTTCTTGACTCCATCAAGTCCAATGTCCTCTCTACTATGCCAGGTAAGCTTAGCTGGTCTTCAAGTGCATAGTAACCAGTCCATGGAAGCAGCAAACTCAAGAATGAGAGAGATACTGATATAGGAAGGCACACTAACAGTGATGCAAAGCATCTGTTGATGAGTTCATAACAATGGAAAATATAGTCTGTGAAAATCACTCAGAAAGCCAAAGAATCTGGGGCCATTTTATATGGGGGACAAATAATAATACACATTTCAATAGACTCTAAAAACATGTTTGTACATGTATACATTGCATAGTTAATGTTTGATGTTCATAATGATGATCCAAAGCCATCAAGAATAGACTAACCTCTGCACAACATGCTAGATTGAAGAAGGAATGTATTAAGTATATATTAGAAATATTTCCATCCTAATTGGTTCAACTATTTAAAGCATTTCAATAATAGTCTTACATTGCCAAATCTTATGATATTGTTGTACAAAGAGTGTTTTGTAGCCACACCAGAGTGGTAAGAAGTTTGGGGACTTCGACATTTGAGAATCAGTTGAAAGAATTGAGTATTTTTGGTTGGAGAAAGGAAACATTGGGGTAGACGTGATAGCTGTCTTCATGCTTTTGAAAGGCTACCATGCGGAAAAGTGATAAGATTTGTTCTGCTTGGCCCTAGAGGGCAGAACTAGAAGCAATATCTAGAAGTTGCAAAGAGACAAATTTAGTTTAATGCCAGGAAAAAAAACAAACAACAAAAAACGTTCTACCAATTGGAGGTTCATTAAAGTTAAAATTAAAAAAAAAAAAGACTTGTTTTTGGTGCTAATGGATTTTCCTTCACTGGAGATCTTCATTGATTAGTGAAGTGTTAGAGAGGATTTTGATTTGATATGTGTCAAAATAAATGGTTCAACTCTTCAGTCTGGCTCTTAACTTGTAACTTGGCCCCGGTGTATTTTTCCAGTCTCTTATGTTTTTTGCCCCTTCCCGTATTTCATCATTTAGCCAAACTGAGTTTTTCTCTTTCTCTCACTCATGATACTGCCTCTCTTGTCTTCCTGCTTCTGGATTAGCTATCATATTCAGATATGGAATGCATATATCCTCATCGCCACCTCAGAGTTCCTTTGGAACTCAAATCAGTAATTACCTTCTACAAGAAGCCTTTCCTGCACCCCCCAAATGCACTCCTTCCTTAGCTACCTTGGATTTATTTTATATTTATTTAGCTTGTACTTACACTTGTACATGTTGTATCTTCAAATGGAATAAAAAGTCCTTGAGAGAAGAGACTGCTTGATTTTTGTCCTTGTGTTCCCAGCATCTGGCACATAGTGGGGGCTTAATTGTTCTTGTTAAATTATTGGCTTTGGGGTCCTTTCTAATTCTGAAATTTTGTGATTCTGTGAAATTAGAATGTAATATAATAGTGGGACTTGCAATGGTATATGAATGTAAGAAGTTATTATTGGCACCTTAAGAAACCATAAATATGAAAAATTAAGAGAGGCATAAGATTTATATGAACTGATACAGAGAAGAATGTAGAAAGAAGTAAATATAATTCTAGATGTCTTCTAAGATCCCTTCTTAGCACAGTGCCTAACACATGGTTCCTCCCTTCCTTCCTTCCTTCCTTTCTTGCTTCCTAACTTCCTTCCTTCTTTACTTCCTTCCTCTACATTTATGCATATGTAGGTATGCATATCTATACGTAGATATAATAGATCATTTTATAGATACATATGTTAGATAACAGAGCTACATCTACATATGTATAATTATTTATAGACATACATAAATAATTGTTTTAATCCATGGCAACTCATAGACTATATATCAAAGATTATATATCAAGTGAGTGTCCATATTAATGAGATCATGGATCTTTTAACAATACTGTTGATAAGAAATCAATGTCTTTCTCCATCTCAGGATATATTGGGATATTTATATAGATGTAAATATATATTTATAACTATCTATAGATATGGCTGTAGATAAATATAGATGGATACGAATATATCTATAGATAGATATACCTATTGTTGTGTGCAGATGCGAAGCATGGAATCCCTGCAAAGGTACAGGGAGAGCCTCACCCAGAATTCCAGGGGACCCCCCTGGAGAACTTTGGGGTGAGGGGCAGTGGAGAAGGGTTGAAAACAGTTAATTGGTGGGATTGGATGTGAGGAGAGACTCAGCTTGTTTCTCCTGACTTGGGGTTTCTCCTGAGAAACCATTTGTAGCTTAAGCCAGTAGTTTCTACTCATAGAGTTAGCCTATTTGTCAGTTCTATTCTTCATTGATATAATTATATAATTATTTAGTAATTAGAGAGTAAGATATTTATCTATAGCAAGAGAGCCAGTTTTAGTTAAGTGCTCCATCCCTCCAGTGAGGAGGGGGAAGGGGGCATCAATTTAGCAGTTTAGGGTCACCTTTCATTTATCCTAAACCCTTCACTGATTTATATAATTTTCCTTGTTAATTCCTAATATAACTTTTTACCTTCAAAGCTGTACCTGATAATTATTTGGAAGATACTTACATTGAGTCTGAACTTCTAGATTGAATCCTGTTGGCTGCCAGGTTAAGATCTCCTCTGTCCTCAACAGTTAGATAAATAGTTTCTATATATCTCCTCTAACTGACCTGAGAGGAATATAAATTCAAGAAAGAAACATTATTGGGGTTTCAGCCATAACAGAAACTCACCACAAGAATCTTATTCCTGTCTTCATTACCAACTGAAGAAGAAGCAGTTAGAGGGGGAGGGGTTTGAGAGCCAGGAGTGTTTTACCCCCTCCTTTCCTCACTGCAGTCTGTCAATCTCTGGCTCTTGACAAAGCTATATTTGGCCCTGAAGACATTTATCTGCTTCTCCAAACTATCTGTTATTATAATCATAACAATATGTAACATATGATGGGAAAGTACTTTTAAGAAATTTTCATTTATTAATTAATTCAACATATATTTATTGACTGCTTGGATAGCATACTGACTGACTTGTGCTTGGAACTCCTTTTATCCTCTTTAAATCCTTCCCTTCCCTATTGGAGTCAATACTGTGTATTGGCTCCAAGGCAGAAGAGTGGTAAGGGCTTGGCAATGGAGGGTTAAGTGACTTGCCCAGGGTCACACAGCTAGGAAGTGTCTGAGGCCAGATTTGAACCTAGGACCTCCTATCTCTAGGCCTGGCTCTCAATCCACTGAGCTACCCAGCTGCCCCCTTGGAACTTTTTATAAAAGGTCAGTTTTATATTGATGATATTTAAAAAACCCAACATGAACAATTCCTGGTAATCTTGATTCCTCTCCAACCCACACATAGACTCCTCCTCTGTCACAAAGAAAATCACTAAGCAAAATGAATTGATGCAAGGACTGCATTTTCTAAAGGTATGCAACATTTCTAGATTTCCTCACTTCTTCAACAAAAGAAGGGAAGTATATCTGATTATCTTTCTTCTGGGACTGGAATCAAGAAAGATTGCTTTTAATTTGAGTTTGGCTGTTGTTGAGTGCTGTCTACATTTATATTACTGTAATCATGGTGAGATGCTGTTTTCCTAATTTTACTTTCTTTGTGTACTAGTTCCTACAGAGCTTTCTCGTATTTCTCAGACTTCATTATATTTGTCAATTCTTGGGGCTCAAAAATATTATATTAATACATTTTAATTTGTTGAGCCATGACATTGACTTTCCTTTTATTTCCTTTCTGTCATAAGGCCTTTAGCCTTATCAATAAACATTTAAGATACCAGGGCCTTGCTTACTGGCCCTAATGCTATAACATCAATGATTTAGAGATAGAAGGGATCTTGGAAGTTACTTAACTAAACTCTCTCATTTTACAGATGAGAAAACTGAGTCTCAGAGGCTTTAAGTGACTTGCTCAAGATTACACAGGTAATGAATGATAGAGCTGGTATTCCCAGCCAGATCTTTTGACTTCAGTTCTTGTCAATACTTTTCATGCTCCATTGGATTACCCACACCTTCTTTCCATTTTGCCATCAAAGCATCAGTGAGATTTCTTGGACCTCATTTTACTTCATCTATAAGTTTAATTTATTCACTTCTCTCCCCAAAGGGGAGTGGTTGCCCAAATTCGTCATTCACTAAGATTAAAATATCTCTTTCTCTGAGTGATAGTTTGGTATAATATTAGAATAAAATACTTGTCGGTCCTCTGAGGAATATCAGAGGATAAGAGAGCTCAAATGCTCATCAGAACAGGACATACTTCTCAGTTGTAAAGCTCACATGCCTGACACCTCAGGGACAGGGAACACATTGAACCAGTGGAGTCACCTTAAAATATAAAATTCCCAGAACTGCCTAGAAGGTATCATGCACTTGAAAAAAAAGAGTTTGTTCTTTGGGGAGCAGATGACAACATAGTTAGTAATTTGTTCCATATCCATAAAAATAGTTGGAGAACTGGAATTAGATCCCCCAAGTTTTGCCAAAAGATCCTACAAGTTTTATCTTGCAACTGAGACATTTGGTTAATGGTTTTTCCCCCTCCAACCATGAATTTAAGTATTATTGCCAACTGACAGCCTCCCCCATTAAGATATGGGGCAGTGAAGCATGGAGGAGGGTTCTTGGAACAGTTCAGTCCTCTGGTACTTGCCCTTTATACATGAAGCAAGTAAGTTCTCTGAATAATTTGGAGGAAATCTTTTCATTTTCTAAACTACTGATCAAGCAGTCAATTGACAAACATTACGTATGTGCTAAATGCTGGACTGCAGAGAAAAAGCAGAAACAGATTCTCTGTCCTCAAGGAGCTTACATTCAAATGGGGGAAATATTTATTTATTATATCATATATTTATATAATATAAAATATTTTTAAGAAAATAGGTATTTTCAAGATATAGACCAGTGGTTCCCAAACTTTTTTGGCCTACCGCCCCCTTTTCAGAAAAAATATTACTTAGCCCCCTGGAAATTAATTTTTTTTAAAATTTTAATAGCAATTAATAGGAAAGATAA
This sequence comes from Gracilinanus agilis, assembly GCF_016433145.1. NCBI lineage: Eukaryota > Metazoa > Chordata > Mammalia > Didelphimorphia > Didelphidae > Gracilinanus > Gracilinanus agilis. The sequence continues at coordinate 624,689,529 of NC_058132.1, read as the reverse complement.
ATGCACCTGTGGCCGTCACTGCGTCCCTGGATCGCTGCAGCACCCACCAGAGGGCAGTAGTGCCCACTTTGGGAATCACTGATATAGACAAAGAAGATGGAAGGCAACCTTAGAGAAGGCAGCCAGGTGGTGCAGTGGATAGAGAACTGGACCTGGAGTTAGAAAGACCTGAATTCAAATCTAGCTTCATTCACTTGATAGACGAGTGACCTTGGGCAAGTCATTTAACTCTATTTGCCTTGATTTCCTTAAATATAAAATGAGCCAGAGAAGGAAATGGCAAATCACTCCCTTATCTTTGCCAAAAAAAAAAAATCCTAAATGGGGTCATGTAGAGTTGGACATGACTGAAAGGACCAAACAACAGAAATAATCATAGAAATGAAGGCTCTAGAAGCTGGGGGAAGCACTTACCCATGATGATATAGTTAATAAGTGAGAGAACTAGGATTTCAACTCTGACTTCAAATCCAAATGATCACGTCTTGCATCCCCAGAAGACAAATCTTCAATGGTTTCATCAGCTAGAGCTGCTTATGTGTTCTCTCTTTTATCCTGCTACAGCTAATCAGTTCTAGGACGAGGCTTTCCTGACCACTCACTGGGTCTACTGAAATAGTCTCCTAACAGGTCATCCTGCTTCTACTCTCTTCTCCTTCCAGACAACATCATTGCTGTAATAATCTACTTTAGATGGAATGTCTTGTCTTGTTACTTTTCTACTCAAACACCGTTAGCCACTTCCTGTTGTCAGAAAGCATGGGTCAGAAGAGAAAATGTGTGGGTTTCCAGGCAAAGGTCCTGGATTCGAATCTTATCTTTCTGCTTGCTATCTGTGTATCATGTACAAGTCATCTATTCATTCTGGGTCTCAGTTTCCCCATCTATAAAATGAGCAGGGGGAAGGGTGAGACTAGATGCCCTCTAAGATCCTTTCTTGCTTTAAATCCATCATCCTGTGAGTAAAGTTCAAATTATTTTGCTTCAGATTTGGGGACTTTCCTAGTCTGTGGACATTCCCCTTTTTCAGCCTTATTTCCCATGGTTCCCCTTCATAATACTCTCTGCCTCAACCAGACTGAACTACTCTGAATTTCTACACTATAATAATGACTGGTATTCTTATATCCCAGTGCCTTTGCTTATACTATCCCAAATGTCTGGAATGTATTGTCCCCCTAACTAACACCCCCCCCCCAGCATCTTTACTTACTGAATTATAACTTTTACAGCTCAACTCAGAAGCTTTTCTTCTTAGAATTTGTCTCGATGTTTCTTTTCTCTCTAATGCATGTAATCATTGAATATTATAACCATAGCACATATAAGCTATGGAGTTACTTTTCTAACCCTCCATTGGTGTTGGCAGGCTGGTCTCTGGAGCACAGTTACATCCCACCATAGGGCTCAATGGTTAACCCTGAAGGGTTGTTGGAGGTGTCTAATGCCATATAGAACATGGACTACCACTGATGTTTGCCACCGTGATCGGCAGTTGATAGCATTTAGTCAGATAGACTTAGATTTTTAGAAGGATCCTGAGGTTGTACACTAGTGATAGTTAGTACAAAATATCCCTTTGGGCACTCCCCTGGGTGGGGAAAAAAGGCTGTGACAGGACACACTTTCCCACAAGTGTATACAGTCTCCAGGAGAAAGTAGGATGGAGCTTAACTCATAGTTGTTGGAAATTCTTTATGTTGGAGTGCTCAAGATTTTCCCCTTAAGTTAAATGATGATGTTTTCTATTGGACTCTTAAAAAATGATTAGCTTTCGTCTTAGAACTAATACTAAGTATTGGATGCAAAGCAGAAGAATGGTAAGGGCTAGGTAATGGGGGGTCAAGTGACTTGCCCAGATTTGCACCCAGCTGAGAAGTATCTGAGGTCACATTTGAACTCAGGACCTCTGTCTCTAGGTCTGGCTCTCAGTCTACTGAGCCACCTAGTTGTCCCCATCTATTGGATTCTTTATGTAGCTATGATTCTACATCCAGTCTGACTTTGATTTTTTGATGCAGAGACTGTCATTCTACCTGAAGATGGTGCTGGAATGGCAATGGGAAGATGGGAAGTCCTCTGGACCTCCAAACTTCACTATGTCCTCTGGTCAATTGGTTTAGAGTCTTTTTTTTTTAAACCTTTACCTTCCCTCTTGGAGTCAATACTGTGTATTGGCTCCTAGGTGGAAGAGTGGTAAGGGTAGGCAATGGGGGTCAAGTGACTTGCCCAGGGTCACACAGCTGGGAAGTGTCTGAGGCCAGATTTGAACCTAGGACCTCCCATCTCTGGGCCTGACTCTCATTCCACTGAGCTACCCAGCTGCCTCCAGGTTTAGAGTCTTGACCATGAGACTGAAACAGGATGAAGACTTTGCAACTCCAACACAACAGATTCCTTATTAGGAAACACTTTCTCTTTCTCTGTTCAAATCTTTTGGCTCTGAACTGGCCATGGTATGTTATAAGCAATCTATAAGATTTGACCTATATTCCTCAACCAACTTGAACATTGTTCAGGTCAGTTTCATTTCAGTTCTCAAAGGACTTTTCACACTTTATCTAAAACCACTGAATTTGATTGTGAATAGAGGTATTTACACCTTGTTCTAATCTCTACCTGATTGACTCAATCAAGACATGTTCTCACCCAATAAAAATATATTAGGGCTAAGAGGGGTGGGATGATTTCAATCCCACCCTTACACTTATCCTAATACTACTAGAATGTCAACTCAAGGAAAACAGTGTTATATCATCTGAAATTTGTATCTCCCTCAATGTGCTGCCCAGAGTAGGAACTTAATAGATGTTTATTGAACAAAAGATTGAATGAATATTAGAAGTGGTGAATAGCAAAAATACTGGCAGCTTTCCATCCTCTGGAAGACATTACATCTGTAACATAGCTACTGAACTGGAAAATGATTATTGTTAGATGGTTCTATTGTCCACTTGGTTCTAGGGTAAATCCATTTTGAGAAGTTAATGAACAATATTTATAGATCACCATCTTTGCGTAGTACTATTGGAAGTGGAGAGGGTTGGGGGATTGAGGGAGTGACATGAGGGAGAGTACAGTGGGCAGGCCAAAGAAATGAAATTATAGTCCCTGACTTTAAGTTGCTATTAAGGAAAAGAATATATAACATAAAAGAAAAGATCATATTTTACGTTGTGGGTTCATTATCTATGTTTCACACTCTATGTATGATTGTACCTCAGGACTCTGTACTAACACTAATCTTAATTTTTTATTTCAATATTATCTCCCACATGGTGATCTTATCAATGACTATCAATTCAAGTGCTATCATTATTCAAAAGGTTGCTGATCTATATGCCAGCTCTTGCCCTTTCCTGATCTATAGTTTCACATTTCCAACTAATTACTCTCTCTCTTGGATGTCTCTTGGTCATTTAAAATGCCCCAAACAGAAACAGATCCTGTCCAAAACAGAATTATTTGAGGGCTTCACTTAAATTTACCCTTCTTTTTAACTTCCCTTCTTTCTCATGAATCTTAATGTTGATTGTTCATTCCTCTGAAGGTTATCATCATTTCCACTCTTGCCCCCAATTCTTCATCATTTGTGAGAATCAAGTCTAAAAATCACAATTCTTTTCATTAGTTCTTCCACATTTTAAATAATGAAATTGTCATTATGGCAAGTCAAGAAATCATTAGCTATTCCGAGTCTAGGAAATGTATGGATAATTAAAGTTTCCTATCACTATTATGTCCACGCCAACATTTAGAACAATGCCTGACATATAGTAGGAGCTTAATAAATGATTATTGATTGATTGTTTCTCGAACAGAGAACCTTTTGTTCCTATTTCTTCCTCTGTTGATCTTCATTCAAATACCTTCCACCATGATTTCCCTGTCTCCTGATTTCCCCAGATGACTATATCTTCTTATTATATAATGCTATTTGTCTCCTTCTTCATCCTTTTTATCTCAGTTTTTCCTTTTGAAAAAGTGATAGACTTCTGGAGTCACATTCTCAATGTGGGTCTTATACCATGTCTCACTGATAACTGTGAGGGACTGTATATTATTCTGGATTCTAATTGCTTCCCCTGACAAGAGCTTTATTTTGGCATGGTGAGGTTTTCTTATAAGATGTGAAATCCTTTGGATGAGGTTAACTCCTTGAATTGTTTGCTTTGTCTGAAGTCATATCATTGATCTCATATCTGGGATGACTGGCTAATTTGCATCCAGTTCAGACATCTGGGTCTACCTTTAGATGTGGCTTTTAAAAGGAGACAAGAGAAGGACAGCTAAGTGACCTAGTAGATAGAGTAAGGCCTAGAGATTGGAAGTCTTGGGTTCAAATCTGTCTCAGATATTCCTAGCTCTGTGACCCTGGGCAAGTCACTTAACACCAATTACAAGGTTCTTCTGCCTTGGGATACTATATTTAGTATTGATTCTACAGAAGATGAGGGTTTTAAGAAAAGGAGGCTAGAAAAATGATGAAAACTGGTTAAAGAAAGCCAGCATTGTATTCTATGTCTTGTTTGCCTTGGCACTTGCATGAGAACTGAGGGAAAGTGACCACACATCAAATTCTAATTTTTTTTCAAGGGAATCATGAATGAAGGGAGAATAAGCAAAAAAGCATGAGAAAAGGGTCCATAAATGAACTAGTCTATAAAAACATTGGACTTCCCTTTTCTTTAGTCACATGTATGAGGTCAGATTTGCTTTTGCATTAGATCTCACAACTGGATGCTTCTCCTGGACTTAACTGTGTACTTTCTGGAGGCTCTTTTCCTTTACAAACAGATACTTTCAACCATACAACACTCTCCACATGTGAAAGTCTTTTAAAGGAAATTTTATTTAGCTCAATATATATAAAGGGGAAGATTTAAGAAATATGAGAATGTCAATTTGTAATGTTGGGGCGATACATTCTCCTTCTTACCCTGAAATAAAATAAATTAAAAATGTCAGTCTTTTTTCAGTATTTCTATGGTTCCAGGATCTCAGCGATGTGGATATTTCTTCCAGTGGCATAGATTATAACTCATTCACATGTTCTCAGCTTGTGGGATAATATTTGTCTCTTGCCTCTCAAGAGCCCCTTATTGAAGATGCTGGAGGCATGCTGAAAGCCTTCCTCCGAGTACCTTAACATTCTGTGGGTCTCAAGGCAGGCCTTGGGCTGTCTGTTATCACTTACTCCTGCTCAGTGACTGTCCTTTTCCAGGCATCTCAACTGCCACAAATAGATGCCAACAGAAGAAAATACAAAGCCTGACCAATAATGACAATAATAATTAGCATTTATACAACTAGGTTCGGATTAGTGCATATACTGAATTCCTAGAAGCAGTTGCATGTATTCAGATTAGAAATATCTGAAGTTATGATTACACAAAACATAGTCACTGGTTTCCATACAATGGAAATATGCAGTTTAAATTCATATGATTTGACCATTCCAGGGGATGCATTATTCACATTAATTGAGATTTAACTTTAAGGTTTCCAAAGCATTTTACATAATTTATCTCAATTGATCCTTGTAATGCCAAGTGAAGTAGTTGCTATTATTATCCCCATTTTTAGATGAGAAAACTGAGGCTGAGAATGCTTAAATAGTGGTTTTCCCAAGAGTCATACAAGTAGTCATATCTGAGGCATGATTCAAATTCAGGTCTTCCTGACTCTCAAGTTCAACTTTTCCTCCTGTTATTACCCAGATGCCTTTTTTGAACATAAGTGAATATATCTTTTTGTATGTGTGTATGTGTCCCAGGAACAAGTCACTTCTACAAAGTATGGTGTGCTCCATTCTTATCATGTTCTATGCTATCTTAATTAGAGCTGTAGGTATTTTTCACTGGCTACAGAGAAGGATGTGGCTCTGTTTATTATACACTACAGGATGAGTAGATATGGAGAGTCCCAGACTGATTATGTATAGATAGGCTTATGTATAGAAAACCCAGGTCAGATATCCCTAGAGGCACAGAGGATTAGTGAAGAGGAGTTCCACTGTAGCCCAAAAAAACAGGCTACAAGTTGTTCCTTCCTTTCCTGTGGGCTAAGGGCCAATGCTATTTTGCCATAGTTCTATACCTATATTTCTTTGTCAAAATTTAAAAAAAGGCAGAAGACTAAGAATTGCGTATTTTTGCTGGCTTTTCTGGACATAAACCTTTGTGCTTAGTGACCCAACTGCATTTACATTTCCATTGTAAACAGCTGTTGTTATTAGTAGCATTTATTAAGTTTTAAGTTTATTAAATGGAAGCATGCATTATGCATGGTGCCTTACTTAGATTTTCTAGCAAAGGCAATATTCACTCACTCATTCGTTCATTCATTCATTCATTCATTCATTCATTCATTCATTCATGCATGCATGCATTTATTTAGTTTTTTGATGGGGAGAACCTTGTTGAGAGGTGAAGATAAAGTTTCTAGAAGTTTACAGTGTGGAGAAGGGGAAAAGTTCTGTAGATTAGCACACATGAATGCATTCATATCTGATTAGCAAAACAGTTCTCAGACAAGCAGCTAATTAAGCAACGCCTTTAATTACTCTGCCATACACCATAACCGAAGCTTTCTGCTGTCTAACAGATAGCACAAGAGTCTGTCATCAAAACAAATAGGGTTCTGCCGAGAGAGCTCTGGTCTTTAGTCGGGGAGCAGAAGAGGACTGTCTAGGCGGCATTTTAATAGGATAATATTTGACAGACATTTCAGCATGTTAGGACACATTTCCACTTACATGAAAGGGCTTGGTGGTATCTTTAACCTTCAAAGCTAATCAGAAATGTGAAAACTGAATAAAATGTGTTTGGATAGTTCCTGCCTTTGAAGACTCAGATGTCTAGAAGGAGAAACCAGCCTCCGTGATGAGTGCTGAGATCGATTGTTTATTGTTTTGAATTCTTGATGTGTTTTCACCGAGTTAGCTAACTGTGATTACCATCTAATTAGTCTAAGTTTCACTTGAGGTTAATAAGAACTTTCATCACTGAGATTTTCCTGGCCTCTTGAAACAAGATTATTAAAGATTTCTCTATTATTTTTAATTTGCCAAATGCTTTAAAATAATTTATTAGTCATAATATTATTCTTGAGTAGGTGGGTGGTAACTGCTATAATTTTATTTCCAAGGTTCAGGGATTGAGGTTGGTTAAATTACCTCCCACAAAGGCTCACTATTAGCTAACAAATATTAGGGCCCACACTCCCAGAGCTCTACATTGACTCTTTAAGGTTTGAAATGGGCAAGGTCATCGTGCTTGGTTAAAAAGGCTCTATAAGTTCTTTACCTTGTCACCAGAGAATTAATCTGACCTGTGAACCTTAATTTTGACACTCAGGTTATCTTTGGTTCTTTTTTTCCCCATCAGTCATATGATCAGTCATTTTTCTCTCTTCCAGTCTGACTTGGTTATCTGTGCTCATTTTTGTGTTTCTGACTATTCATTAGAGTCAAGTACTTAAACATGCTCATTGGCTGTTTTTTTTTTTTTTTCGGTATCTCAAGTTTCCCTTTACTTTCTCCCTTGTATAAATACAGGTTCACCCCTCATGACACCCCTCTTCCAGAATGACATAGTTTATGATACTGTCTTTTTTCTTTGTTTTGACATCTTAATCAACTATTAGCACCTAATAAACAATGGTGGCTTCCATGACTGATGACATCTATTTTCTGTAATGGACAGAGGCTCTGTTGATTCATTTGTTCTTTAATAACAAATATCCAGGTGCTGATCATTATAGAGTAAGGACTGGTTCTTGGAGGTCTATACAGTAATTTCAATAACTCAGATCACAATGATTTGGGTTAGAAAGAATAAATATATTTACCTTTCAAGAAATCCTAGTTCTTTAGGGGCTAGAGACCAAGGAGGTTTTGAATACTAAAACGAAAATCAGAGTTTGGTTGCAGTTTTTACTAATTCAACTTAAGCTACATATATATGAGAGAGATACTAAAGGGGATACTATGCTGTATTTTCATATAAACTTTAGGCTTGGAGGTACCAATTTGTAGAAGATAAATGATTCAAGTTGTTAAGCATTAATTAATAACAATAATTATAGTTAACCTTTATATAGTGCTTACTCTGTGACAGACATTGTACTGAGTGCTTTGCAGTTATTTCATTTTGTTCCCACAATAACTATAAGATGTAGGTACTATAATTACCCTCATTTTATAGATGAGGAAACGGAGGCAAACAGAGATTAAATGATTTGTCCTATATCATACAGTATTTGAGGCTGGATTTGAACTTAATTCTTCCTGAATTTAGGTGCATTACTCTACTCATTGCTCTAATTATTCCCAACTGATGGAAATAGCAGTGATAAATAAAACAATCAAATCAAGACAGACATCCATTTCTTTTCTTGCAATATCAAAATACTCAAATGTTCATGTTTTCATATGACTCTGTGATCTCACTGAGGTGGGATTTCCACTTCATTTTCCAGTGATGCAGATCTCAACTCATTCATGTCTACCAATTCTACATGACTTTTGTCCAAGATTTCTCAAGAGCTTATGAGCTTATTACAAGGGATCTATCCCGTATCCTTGAAGCTTTTATTTCTCCTCACATGAAGATAACAATAATGCACTAAAGCTGAAAACTGGTTATCTCTTGCTTTGCTTTGTGATCAGTCAATCACATTTATTAAGCACCTCCAATGTACGAGGTACCATTTTCTTTTTATTTTGCATATTTCTTTAATGACATTTTTGATACTGATTCATACGTGGATAGAAAGTATGATATGCTAGAATTGTAGGAGTTCCTTAAAGACCTCAAATATACTTCCCCCACTTATTTACTCATGTATGAAATTCCATATGTAGAAATTAACTTCTTTGGACTCATAGTACCTCCCTGATAAAAAATATAGACAATTCCTTAGGGAGGTAACCCATGAAGGCATGTCAGTCTTTAATAACTCATTGGATTTAAATTTTATCAGGTTATTTTTTGGCAGTAGGTTTTGATATAGAGGAGAAGACAGAGAACATGAAAGCATAAAGTGTCTGAAGAAGAAAAGAAGATGTCACTGAAAGGAGAGAAAGAAAAAAGCCTGAGTATTATTCCTGTAAGTCCTGCCTAGGGGTAGGTCCAGGAGACAAATCTGGCTAAGGTCTACATCCAAGCATTGCAAGTCTTATCTATTGCAAGAAGTATGGTGTTGGCCAGGCTTGATCTGGGGAGAGTCAGCAGCAACTCAGTGAGGAATCAAAAGCAAGGGGGAAATCATGCAAAAGGATTGTTTACCTCCTTCTACAAAGTAACACCCAAACATGAGATGTGTATAAGGTCTGCAAATGTGTTTTTTCAGTGATACAGGGGCATCAGGATCCAAAGGACAAAGGACAGCTACGAAGAGAGATAAACAGACACAGAGATAAATAGTAACAAAAACACAAAGACAGAGGCACAGAGGCAGAAAAATAGAGAGAAGAGAGAATAAAATATAAAGGGAGGCAGAAAAAATATAAAGGATAGACAGAGAGAAGATAGACATAAAAACATAGAGAGAAGGAAATAGATGCAGAGTCAGAGACACAGATGGGCACATACATATAGTGGGGAGTAAAATGAAACTCAACAAATATTTAATGGAGGCATGCTGTTCTTTTCTGAAAGTTTTTCTATCTTTATAACACGTATCAGAGATTACATTAAAAAGTGGAAGCTGACCTTTCTGCTTAGTAGTGAATATTTAGTGTTCTGAACCAAATTCTCACTTATCCATGGTAAAAATAAACTAATGAAGCTGACAAAATATGCAATTATTACAGCCACCTAGGCATATAAGGATTGGAATTATAAGGACTATGTCCTTTTCCTGATTCTCTCCCAAAGTATGCTAAGACTAGATGAGTCTAGCAGAATTATGAATTATCAAATTAGTAACTCCTAGAAAAGAGAAACTAATGATGAAGTCATCTGCAAGCATCATCATCTTTCAATTATTTTTATCTCAACCAACATTTATTAAGTATTTATTGCTTACTTGGGCCATGGGAAAAAAAAGAGAAAAACTGAAAATATTTCTTCCCTTAGGGAGCTGACAATCTTCTGGGGTTAGGGATTTAATATGTACATAGAAAGTATATAAAAGCAACACATACAAAATATTATCAAGGAAGAAAGATAAATTCCAATTGGGAGACCATGAAAGACTGTAGTATCAGTGGTAGTGTATGAACTGAACTTTGAAGAAAATTGGAGATGTTAAGAGGGAAATCCTCTTTCATCTAGAATTTCATTTCTTTATTGGGTAGTCTTTTTTCAGCTACAATTTCTTTAACCAAGTCTTTATTGTAGTGGTCGTGATTGTAATAGGGAAAAGGGTTTTTTTTGGTTGAATATATTAAAAGGATAGGTCGCCAGGGAATTGAATAATTATCAATCCCCAAAATAATTTTAGTGGTTTATTTATAAATTATAGGAGAGAGTGGAAGTAGGAATATGAGAAGAGGGTAGAGTAAGAAATTGTATTCAAGTCTGGGCTTTATTCCAGCAGGGTTCCAGAGGCCCAACCAAAGCCTAAAAGTCAATTAACAAGGGGTTTAGCCATAAGACTTCTCCCAATCAAGGAAGCCTCCCAGAGGCTAGTACCTCTTGGGAGGTTAAAGGAGTCAGTCTTCTTCACTCACCACGTGTAGTTTTAAGAGAGAGATTTAAGAGCAGTCTCACCAAGGTCTCAGGGTCCCAGGTCCAGAGCTCCTCCACATCCAAGCAAGAACCAGAAGAGAGAGCCCCGCTCACTGAGGTCTCTTTTTAAAGGGGCCTCTTTTGTGTTACTTCCTGTGGCCTCCTCTTAGTTTACATGCCCAATCACAACAGACGATTTTCTTAGGACTGCCCGCGAGGCAGTCAGTAAATTCTGATTTGTCACTCATTCTAACACAAGTAGGTTACAGACCACCCAAGATGGAGATGTTTTCACTTTTGGTGATTAAATCTAAAGATGGGCAGTATAGATTTAATCTAATTATCACATGATGGAGTACTCAGTAATGATTTGATTCCTGTTGTCCTTTCTCTTCTCAGCTAGGTATTTTCTCTTTTTCTTTTTCTATACACACCAAAGGAATGGGGAACAGAGAAATCATAGGACAACCTTCCCATTACTCCACAAAAACCAGGAATGATCCTTTATTCAGAAATACAGAAATAATCATATGAAATGAATACCCTCCAGAGGAGAACTGGGCTATTCTTCAAACCTACTACTTGGGAAAACATCTATCAGAAAGTTATAAACTGGACTTACATATAATAAATACACACATATATATATATAGTGCATATGTAATATATAGTGTTTATATATATATATAATGTGTATATGTATATTGATTATAATACTGACCTTTATAAAGGAACATTTATTTCATAAGGAATAATATCAAATAAATTCCCCAATAACTGAAAGAAGTATCTTTTTTCCTTCCCTGTTCTACTTCATTCTATGGGGAGAAGAGAATTAGGATCATAGCTTTGCTCAGTTCTAAGTACAGCAGAGTCTCAGATCCAAACCCATTGGGGTTCAAGTCCTAGGCCCCTTGAATTCTAGGGACATCCATGTTGGGCTAGCTTTTTGTGCCCCTCAGCCTGGCTTCAAGATTGTCATGGCCTGAACTCCTAATTCTGTAGGGATCACCTCTAGCACCTGGAAGGAAGGAGAACAGCACAACAAAGAAGGAAAATGAACATCCCTAGGGTCATTCCTTTGGTGGGATAAAAGAGTTTGGCAAACTGAGCATGCTCAAAAGCCCCTCTGGAGCATCTTTTTGTTAGAATTGGGCATGTCCAGAGATGTCTGGGTTACACATAGATAACAGGTCAATCTTTTCAATTCAAGGACAATTTCATTTCAATAAACATTTATTGAATGTCTGCTATGTGCAAGGTATTGTGGTTGAGGTTTTATGTACCTATCATCTAGATGCTGAGGACATAGACAAAATATGATTGTCCCTTCCTTCAAGGAGTTTACATTCTACATTTCTAGGGACCAGAAACTGAAAGTGAGCTTTACTTTGCAGTTGGCTTAATGACTGGATCCGGGACAATTCACATGGCTATGTTGCTTTATAAAATGGGGTCTATAATTTGTGTGACCTAGATATCTTACAGGGGAATTAAACATCTTTAGGAAAGAAGATGTAATAAATTCAAGAGGTTAAAACTGCCTTAGAATAGTTTTTCCTGTAATATCTTCCTACTCAAACATTCCATGATTCCTGGAGATTATAATAATAATAGCTATTAGCATTTTATAGTTATTTAAGGCTTATAAGACACATTATAAATCTGATCTCTTTTGATCCCCACAACAACCCTGGGAGGTAGGTGCTATAAATATTCCTATTTTATAGATGAAGGAACTGAGACAGACAGAAGTTAAGTGATTTACATGGGGTCACATAGCTAGATAATTTCTGGGATCATATTTGAACTCAGGGCTTTTGGACTCCAAATCCAATGCTTTGTCCATTGTGACACCTAAATTGTCCTATTTCATTTTGAGAATTCAATTACTAACCCTTCCAACTATAGTCTAATCCCAAGCTAACATTTTTTAACCGCAATTTGACCACAACCTCTCACCTTTCTAGGTCCAAGGACCTAAGAATTTGAGTTAGAAGGGACCTTAATGGTCACATAGTCTGAAGCTCTTATTTTACAGGTAAGGAAACCGAACCTGAGAAAGGAGAAGTAACTCAGGTAATAAGTGATATAAATAGGTTGGAGCAACTAGTCAGCCTGAATATTTTCTCTATGCCAAGGAATGAATGAAGCTATTAAAGACAATCCTATATATTACAAATATTAGAAGGTTCTTTTCTAAATAAAATGAAATAAAGAGGGAATTGACAAATAGAAAAAATTGCTACCACTCATAACTCATAATGAGAAAACAATTGAAAATCCTGATTTCAATTGTTATTAGTTGTACCATTAATCATGACCTAATTCAGGGATTTGTCTTGTGCCCTTTTCCATCCCTTCTCCCAAATCTCTTTCCCATGATGTTGGCTGTTTTTCTAGTAATGGCTTTTCCTTCTAATAGCTTTATTACTTGTTTTAGCTTTTTAAAGATGCAGTACAGTGTCACAATCCAAAGCAAATGCTCCAGGAGTAGGAAAGGCACCCTTGCAGGAAGGACTTTGCCAAGAGAATTTTATAAGAGAAGTTTATCATTCATGGGAGACGAAGACATGGTGCTGATTTTTTCCCACAAGAATTGGTCTATTTTGGAATAGTTACTATTTTATTACTGTCTCCATCATGGGATTCAACATAATTTTGATTTGTTGACTTATGGTCCCTAGAGTCTTATTCCTTGAGTTTTTTTTTTTAAAAAAAGGTACAGTGTTTGTGAAAGAAATTTTGAAAGAGGAGGGAGAGAGACAGAGAAGAAAGTCATGAGTATATGACAAAAAAAAGGAAAAAAAATTCAGTGACATAGCTCCAAAAATAGCTACAATAGTAGCAGCATGCTTTGTTATACTTGAGAATTTTTAAAAAGGATTCTTAGTTATTTTTTCATGCCACAGTAACTTTCCCTTAATATTCCCACCATGGCCCATTGAACTCTTTGGTGTAGTAAAAGAATCAAAAACATTTAGGCAAATCCGATGACACAGTAACTGTTATCTGACAGTATATGTTGAATCCCCATTTGTAGGTAGAGAAGTATCTGCTAAGAGAAGAGTGTATTAGTTCCTTCATCAGGCATTGCCCATGATAATTATTATAGATCAACTCCTTTTTAGTGTAGGTACCCTTTATGCTATTGTAATCATTGTCTATATTCTCTTGATTCTATTTTCTATATCACTTCCTACAGCCCTCTCACGTTTCTCTGAATTTTTTCTATTCTTCATTTCTTATGCACATGGTCATTGTTTTAACTTGCTGTTTAGTCTTCCTGCAGTTGATGGCTGTTTGTTGCTGTTGAGTCATGTCCAACTCTTTGGGAATGGTTTGCCATTTCCTTCTTCAGCTCATTCTACATTTGAGAAAACTGAAGCAAACAGGATTAAGTGACTTGTCTAAGGTTCCACAGTTAGTGTCTGAGGCCAGATCTAAACTCAGGAAGATGAGTCTTCCTAACTCCAGGCCCAATTGAGGGGCACCCGTTTTATTTCCAACGTCTTTGTTATCACACACAAAATAATTGTTTTCATGAATGTTTTGTTACAGAGAGAATTTTCCTTTCTTCCAGGGATGTCCTTGGAATATAAGCCCAGAAACAGGATCACTGTGTCAAAGTTTACAAATAGTTTATTCTAAATCGATTTCCAGAATCATTGGAGCAATTCACCATCTAGCTAAATTAATTCTTTTAAGCTTCCAGAAGCTTTATTTAGTTATAGCACTGCTGAAAGGAGTCATTCTAAAAGGCACCATCCTTATCTTTGTCCCACTTTTAGGCTGATGACATTCCTTGAGAATTCGAGGAATGTAAAAACACATTGTTTGATTCTTCAACTTCCAGGTTAAAAACTAGGCTCAAGAGTCTGAAGATTCATTCACTCAAACATTCACCAAACATTTACTGAATGCTTACCAAGTGACTGATTATATAAGGTGAAAAATAGAGTGCATTGTATAAAAGACATATTCCATGCTCTCACAGAGTGGTTACAAAGATAAGCCGAGCACACAAAAATCAATGAGAAAATAATCTAATTCTCAAGTAAGAAGCCTTAGTGAGTGATGATACAGTATTGTACACTATGGATTACACTAGAAGACATTTGAGGTCTAGTCCCTCTTCAGCCTTGGGCCCCTAGGGGGGCCAGTTATCCCCACAAAATGGAGGGCAATATTGAGTAGTCTCTTCAATGCCCTTCATAAGCCTACACTTCTTCTTAAAATTGTATTTATTCATTCATTTATTTATCTTTTCGCTCTCCTCCCCACATATATTCAGCAAATATACAGATTATATCTTTTGTGTTTCCATTTAGTTCATTCTCTGCAGGTGAACACTCACAAGGGATTCTTCAAATATTAAATCTGTACCTGTATATAATAGTCTCTTGGTTCTACTCATTTCTCTATTCAATAGCTCATGTAGTTCTTTCTAAGTTTTAAAAAAAATCTGCTTGTTGTTTCTTATAATGTATAATAAACCTACAGTTCTATGATAAGATCTATTAAATGAGTCAGCTTAGCTGATTTTCATTTTTTCTACTTATGAATGGAGTGGCATCGTAGGTAGCTCTAGATTTTCCTAAGATAAGTTCAATTCAGGGAAGTCTCATGCTATAAAGTATCATTCGGATTGCTCTTAGAATGCTGTAGAGAATTGTACATAGAGCTGAAAGATCTAAGCTCAAAAACTAGACTACCACCTGCTAAATATATGATCTTGACCAAATCCCCTCATTTTTCTGGGTATCAAATTCCTTAAATGTATAATGTGTATGTGTATGTATATATGCACATGGGTATCTATGTGAGATATGAGAATCATTAAATATAGATGTGGCTTATGGGTGGCATGGTTACATATTTCTGGAATTTGGCTTATCCATCTCTAAGGGGAACTGCAATTTCTCCTTGATAGGGAGAAAGACTATCGCTAGTGTAATGTAGAGGATGGCACTTTGCCATCCTCTACATTACACTAGGTACTTATTTCTTCACATATGGGGTGTTCAAAGAGGACTAGAAATCCAGTGTGAGGGCTTGCTGAGCCCTTTTCCGGGCTACTCATCTACCTCTGATGTCCAGTTTCACCCGACTCTCACCTGTGGCTCCAAGAAGCTCTAACATGTGCATTGGCCATACCCTGGTAAGATCATCTCAGCAGATAGGCTAAACTGGGTTGAGGATAACTGATAGACTTTAAACCCATCAGTGGGGTAAGGGAATGTTTATTCCAAGCATGTGAAGAATTTTAGCAGATGAGAACAAATTGTTCTAAAGGCTTTTGAAGGCAGGGAAGCAGGCATTGTGGAGCACTTAGAGCTTGGTCAGACATCAAAAACTCCAGGTTCATCTACTGCATCCCAGGTCATCATCAGTTGCCCTGATTTTTGTCTTGCCACTAGACTTCCATGACTCTAGAGGAGAAGAAGGGAGCTAACAACTCTGTGTAGCTGCCTTGTTTAAATATTTATAGCCACACTTTTTGTGGTGGCAAAAAACTAGAAAATGAGGCTATGCCCTTCAATTGGGGAATGGCTGAACAAATTGTGGTATATGCTGGTGATGGAATACTACTGCACTCAAAGGAATAATAAATTGGAGGAATTCCATCTGAATTGGAAAGACCTCCAGGAATTGATGCAGAGTGAAAGGAGCAGAGCCAAACGAACGTTGTACACAGAGATGGATACACTGTGGTAAAATAGAATGTAATGGACTTCTGTACTAGCAGCAATGCAATGACCCAGGACAATTCTGAGGGATTTATGGAAAAGAAAGCTACTCACATTCAGAGGAAGAACTACAGGAGTGGAAACACAGAAGAAAAACAACTGCTTGAACATGTGGGTTGATGCGCACATGATTGGGGGATGTAGACTTGAAACGACCACACCAATGCAACTATCAATAATATGCAAATAAGTTTTGATTGATGACACATGTTAAAACCAGTGGAAATATGGGGGAGGGAGGACTTTGGGGGAGTGAAAGGGAAAATAAGAACATGAATCATGTAACCATGGAAAATTTTTCTAACAAATAAAAAAATAAAAAAAAAATCCAACTTGATCACAATTCAAGACCTTACCTTTGTGATGATAGCCCATCTTCAACGGACTAGATGAATCTTTCCTCTCTCCTTGCATATTGCTGGTATAGGTGTATAAAAGGTGCCTCCCTGGTTGCTTCTAGTGCTTACTTTATATATTTGCAAGCTTAACTCTTTCCCACCAAAAGTGGGTTTCACAAAAGACTATCACAAGTAGAAAAACACATAGCAAACATTAACCAAAGAAAGACACCAAAGAGAAATTGGTGAAATCCTATAGATTTGAATAGAGTAAAAATTATGCAATAGTAAATGGGATGCCCATATTGGGAGCCACATTGCTCAAATTAATAGAAAGGCCGTCATGCAAGGGAGTGTTGGTTAACATTTAACAGCCATCTCTCTGAAAAACAACAACCAGAACATGTGACAATTTTAAGTTTGATCTGCATTACTAACATTTTCTCTATCACTTTATTAAGAATAGAAAATATTAACCAAGCCATATTTTTAATGATTGATTTCTATTGTGTAAATGCTCACAAAGAAAACTAAATAATTGACTATTTGAGAGCTATTTAGCATACTTAATCTCACAAAAGAGGAAAGTCTCCAGGGACCCAACCTAGAAATTAGCAACATGTTGAGGAGCTGACTCCTATTACATGTCTATGACTTCCAGAGTCTTCCTTTTTCTCTTGAAGTATGTCTGGAACTATGCCTGTCTTTTACCAAAGTGTTTCTACAGCAGATCCTCCCTTCTAGAAGCATCATGCAAATATTGTCTCAACTGATGCAGTCTATTCTCCTATAATATACAGCACCCAGCACAGAACTGCTTCCTCCTCCAACTCCTACCCCCAGTTTGAGTGGGAGTCAGATAGCAACTGAAAAATGAGAGAACTGAACGGATCTTTGTTATTTTTAAATCTTATGATTTGAAGAGTTGGTATTCCTAAGTAGATGGCAACTCCCAGAAGAGCAGACTAATTTAAATAGTAATTTAATAAAATCTAATAAAAATAAAAAATACTAATAAAATTACTCAAAAAGTAATAGTAACTTAAACAGTGATTGGGCCTGTCTTTCATTCTTGCCCTTTGGAAGGATATTGAGTCTTTGTTTTAAAATTGCCTTATGAAATATTTAGGGGAAGGACAGAGGACAGAGCTAGTGATTTCATTGTATAAGGAGCACCTAAACTCCATCTTCTAATGCAAGTCTATAACTGCTCTGCAAACACTTTGAATTGTCTGAGCTTCTGTGAAATTAAGGGACTTGTCCAAGTTGATAATGTGAATGTGTAGATGTTTGTCATATCTCATGAAAATACCAACTTTAGTGAGAAAAAAAACAACTATTTTGGTGGGTGGCAAAGGAGACGGATTAGCAATGGAGAGAGAGAGAGAAAGAGAGAGACAGAGAGAGATAAACAGAGATAAAGAGAGACAGACAGAGAGAGAGACAGAGAGACACATAGAGAGACAGGCAGGCAGGACAGACAGAGACAGACAGAGTCAGAGACAGAGACAAGGAGAGATTCTTCTATTACCTGCTAGAGAAACATATATATTTTACATATTTTCTGGTGATAGAAAGAGACCTGAACATCTTATCTAGAGACACCACTGTTTTAAAGACACCAATCCAGTATATCAAATAGGTTTCTGCCCAGTTTTTAAGCAAACTTGCTGTGACTGGCTTACGGTTGAGTTTGGGCAGACCTAGTCCCTTGGGATATGTTGATGATTCAACCTTAAAGCCTTCAAGTATCACATCCTTTTATGGTGATTGGTTTTTCTATACAAGCCCATAAAACAGGAAGCCCTGTCTATGTAATGTTGTGTTTCTCAGAGGGCAACTATAGATTACTCTGAGGTACAAAACATCAAGAGATACAACTGAGATACCTAGGTAATGCTTAACTGGTCTTTATCATGACCTCTGAGAATCAATGAATTGCAGATAACACTACAGGTACACTTCAGAATTGGAACACAAGGAATAACATGTTTTGGTTCTCAGGCTCTGGGATGCTAAGTATCAAATTTTGACTTCTACCTGACTTGTCATCATGACTATGATGATGAATGATCATCAGGATATAGTTTCAAGCTTAGATCTAATGAACACATGAAAGTTTTCCTTAAAAACTATCCTGTTGATAAAGTGACTGAGATATATAAAGTAAAGGGATACTTTTTCACTACTCATTTTTTTGCAGGTCAGTAGTTTCACTGGTCTGGATCCTTCCTTCAATACAGATCATGGCTCCTCTGTGCCCTTTTATCCCATCTGATTCTTCACATTTTCCTATGAATATTCCATACAACCTCTTAGAGCTTCAGTTTCCCCCCTGTAAAATGGGGATCATAATCCTTGTCCTGCATATTTTTGGTGGTAAGGAAAGTGATTTGAAAAACTTCAAGAGCTATATAAGCTTCAATTTTTCTCATAAATTCTTTCTTAAGCAATGCAAGAACGGAACAGTTACAAACAAAAACCTGTGGTTCAATGGCAGGATTATATAGTAATGACTACCATGAAAGCTGAAAATAAAACTAGAATGAGCTGTCTATATAGGTGCAGAAGAGGCAGCTGTGTGGTGCAGTGGATAGAGTATTGAGCCTGAAGTCTGGAAAACTCATTTTCCTGGGTTCACATCTATCTTCATAAAATGCACTGTTATGACCCTGAGCAAGTAATTTAATCCTGTTTGCCTGAGTTTAGCAGGGTTAAGGGACTAGCTCAGGATTGCATAGATAGTAAGTGCCTGAGGCTAGATTTGAATTCAGGAAGATGAATCTTCTTAACTTCAAATCCAGCACTCTATCCAATATGCCAGTGATGGTGAACCTTTTGGAGGGACAGGTGACATGAGAAATGTCCTCAGGTGCTCTTGGAAAGGGGGAGGGGAGCAGCCTTGCCCCATGCCCTTCTGGTTTTCTAGTAATGAATTCTATTGAGATGATGGTGTATATGCCCACAGAGAGGGCTCTAAGGGTCTCCTCTGGCATATGTGCTGTAGATTCACCACCATGGCAAAATGCCTTCCTAGGTACCCCAAATTACCAAATGCCTAGAGCCTAAAAGAAATCATTATGCAGATCGGCAAAAACCCCAGAATCATAGGATTTCAGAAATGAAAGTCATCTAGTTCAACTCATGAATGAAGAATTCTGTCTACAGCACACCTAACAAGTGGTGTAAAGGTTAAAATTAATATTTGGATGATGATTATATGAAATTATGTGGTTGCCAGTATTTATTATATCCTGAGTCAGAAATTTATTTACAAATATTTAAATAGAGAGGAAACAATAAAGAAGAGAAATGTGGGGGCAGCTGGGTGGCTCAATGGATTGAGAGCCAGGGCGGAGGTCCTGGGTTCAAATCTTGCTTCAGACACTTTGTAACAATAAAGGAGCCAGTAAATGAACGTTTGATAGAGGGGAGATAGAGAAAGTCTGTGTGGTGAGTCTCTCTTCCAGCTCTCCCCTGGGATCAAATATACACTGGGAGATTTTAAGGGGGTGTCACCCCCAAAATGGGTGACCTAAATGGTCATGCTGCCCCACAGGAGATGGGGGCAAGGCTTCCCTATAAGACGAGGTATGTGGTACCCCAATCCGATTCTGAATAAGGATATGGTTCACACAAACCTCCCCCTGATCAGTTAATTTCACAGCAGCTGATCTGGCTACAAGATGGAGGCAGCCAGACCAAGCTGTGGTTCCCCTCTCCCTTGTTGTCTCTCAGGCACTCTGGAATGCTATCTGACTGATGAATGGCTTTTATTATTTGCAGTTCAGGTATTGGGGAAAGGGATGAAAGGCAGAGGGATTTTGGGGTGCCCTCTTCTCTATTTCTATGGGGTCTGTCAGGAGAGAACCTTTGGGGTTCCCACTCTTAAGCTTCTTCCCCTGCCCCTTTTCCTTCTATTTCTATATCTATTCTTTTCTGTTTATATCCTTAAACTTAGCTGACTTGATGATCAGGGTTTCAATTTCCCAAAGAAAGATCCTCAGGAAGCCCTCAGGACTGGATCTGAGGTGGGATGTCCTTCTCCTCTCTCCTCCCAGTCCTCCACCTGAAGACCTCCCTCTCCCTCTCTTCCTCAGATAAATTCCCAGAATCCTCTCTGATGTCAACTGTCAGCAACTGTCAGCAACTGCCTTCTCTGGCTCCTTTTGTCCCATCCCCTTTGTACAAATCCCATCCTTACAACTTCCTAGCTGTGTGACCCTGGACAAGACACTTAACCTCCATTGCCTAGCCCTTACTGAACTTCTGCTTTGGAACCAATACACAGTATTGATTCTAAGACAGAAGGTAAGAGTTAAAAAAAAAGAAGAGAAATGTGAGGGGGATAGAGAAGTTTTCTATCCTATCAACCTAAATGTTTTGCTCTGGGTCTGCTTAATCCAGGCAGAGATTAATTAGTTCTCAACCAGGAAGGCTAGTAATGAGCAACCACATGGCTTCCTCCAAGATGGAAGCTAGTCTCTCCAGAAGCTAGGAAAGGGGCCAGCCTTTTACTCACCCAATGAAGTAAACCAAGAATCAGAGTCCAAGTAGAAGCTGTGCTCTGAGCCCACAATCTAAGTCGTAGTCTCCAGTGAAGCTCCCTAGAAGATCTTTTAAGACTATCTCCAGAAGACAATCTCTTCAGACTATCTTCTCAAAGACAATCTGCCCTGAAGGAGTTCAGGACTTCCTTTTATGGTGATCTCCTGTCCCTTCCCCTCTTCACAGGGGCCAATCACAGTTTCCAAATTGTCTAGCACTTCCCAGGGGAAAGTGGTTGTAGGATCTACTTCTCACCTTCTGAAGGTTAAGTTCTCATCAAAAAGATTCACAGATTCCTAGCTGATTGAATCAAAAAGGTTCAGTTTCCTAATATGTTTGAATTTCTAAGGCCGTGAATTCTCTAAGTGTCTTGCTAGCTTCTCACCTAGTAATAAGTAGGGTGTTTAATCTTTTGTTGATTCAATTTAAAAATAGACAAGGCATAGTTAATCCTGTATTCATTCTAGTGAGGTACTAAGTAGGGATACTTAAGTTAGTGTTAACTCATTACAGACAAAAGAGTAAAGAATTCTCTTTCACAGTGGTTCTGTTTTTTCTTAAAGCCCTAATGTGAGAGATGACATTCTTTTTTTCTATACTCTCAAATAACTTTAATTTTTAGAATTTTTCTTTATGTCTATCCCAAATTCATGCCTTTTTCACTTCCAACCACTGCTCCTAGTTCTGCCATCTGGGGTCAAGAATTAAATCTAATCCTTCTACTATACCTAGCATGTCCTCCAAAGAACCTTCACATTTCAACCAATCTTCAACATAGTGCAAACTCTATCTTTGGAACATCTAGAGCATATCAATATCCTTCCTAAAATGTGGCACATAGACCTGAGTACAATACTTCATGAGCTATCTGAACTGGACAGATAGAGTGCAATGGAATTGTTGCTGATTTATTCCTGGAGAGATGCTTCTCAATGCACTCACAATCACATTAGCTTTCTTAGCTGTCTTATCGAATGAGATATGTGTACCTTATTTATATTTAGTATAGCACCTGGCACATAATAGGTCCTCAATAAAAGTTTATTCCAAAGGACAGCTAGGTGACTTGGATTGAAAGCCAGACCTAGAGACTTGCTGGAGGCCCTGGGTTTAAATCTGGCCTGAGACAACTGGTTATGTGACCCTGGCAAGGCACTTAACTTCCATTGCCCAGCCCTTACTGCTCTACATAGTATTGATTCTAAGACAGACATAGTGTAATGGTTTAAAAAAAGTTTATTCCCTACCCTTATTCTGTCATATTATTGAAATTGCTTCTCAGCCTTTAGGCTAAGATCAAATGTAATATATTATTGACTCATTGCATGAGTAACCCATTAAAATATCTCCATTTTTTTCTTCAATGAATGTTGGTATATCCATGACTCCCTCATCTTTCATTTGTGAAGAAATAGTTTTTAGCTGTTGTTATTCAGCCAACCAATGAGCCTTTCTCAAGCACCCATTATGTGCTAGGAACTGTGCTAGGTGCTGAGGATTCACAACAAAAAGTAGATGATCTTTGTTTTCAAGGATCCACAGGAGGCTGTGGTATCTACATGAATAAGTAAATATAATACATACACACACACACACACACACACACACACACACACACACACACACACACACACTGATTTGAAGACCAGAGAGCAATAGCAAAACTTGGGAAGGAATGGGAGTGGGAAAGACCTCTTCAAGATGGAAACACTTGAAGTAAGGCTTAAAAAGTGCTCAAGGTTCTATGAAGAATAGGTAAGGTGGATGAGTATTTTAGTCCTGTTCAAAGGCATGGTGAAGAGGAGGGAATGCCAATCAGCAAGAGCAAAAAATATCATTTTGGCTGAAGTGTAGGGGGCCCAAAGAAGAGTAATGTATAATCTTCAGAGAATACCAGGTGGGAACTAAATTGTGGAAGGTTTTAAATGCTGAACACAAGAGTTTGAAAAAGAAAAGTGAGATAGTTGTAGGCCTATAGTTGTCCTGAACCTGTTGACAACGTTCTCATATAGGGAGATTTATGTTTTCCTTGGTTTCATTATTCTTGCCTCTTGGATCCCACTAGCCTTTGCATAGAAGTAATTAGCACTTTCTTATAAGTCATACCTTTTTCCACAATCTATGATTGATCTTATCCCTTGTAGGGAGAATATAAGGAGCCCAAAGTTGATAGCTCATGAGCTCAGAATTGCATTAATTTTGCTGCTGATTATGCTCTATTTTTGGTGTCCAAGTATCCCAGAAAATGAATTTCTTGCTATTCAATGACAGTGGGACTATGTGGTATCCCAATAATTTTTCTTCCTCTTCCCACTACAATAATGGGATTTTTCATTCTTAAACACCAATCTCAACATAATTGGCCCAGCTCTGAACCAGTTCAACAATATACTTCTCTGGACCTTTGCTGAATATTTACCATCTGGACCTGCAAATAATTTTCTTTGTTCTTATTTGGAGTTATACTCTGGAATCTGGACACAGCTTGAATGAACTTTGGACTTCCCAAAGGTCCACATAAAGGGCCCACTGTGGTCAATTCTAGATGATTTAAAAGGGACACTCATTAGATAATTTTTGGGAGTGGGAGAACAGAGAGATTAAGAAGAGTTTAGAAATCATGTCATATGGGGGATAATTGAAGGAACTAGGAATATTTAATCTAGAAAAGACTTTGGGGAAATATGATGTTTATCTTCATATTTTGAAAGGGTTTCATATGGAAGTCAAATTGAATTTGTACATGGCTCCAGAGGGAAGAACAAAGGAAAGCACATAGATATTACCAAAAGAAAGCAAAGTTTGGCTAAGTATAAGAAAGAACTCTCCAAAATTTGAGCTGTGCAAGAATGAATCAGGTTCCTACTAAAATAGTAAGTTTCCCATTATTGGAGCAATTCAAATAGAGACTGGATAGGGAAGATATAATTGAGGAGATTTTTGTATTGATGAAGATTGGAATAAATATGCTTCTCATAGCTCTAAGATCCTATGAGTTAAGAAGAGAATGGATGCAAACATAGATGTATTCTAAAAGCAGCACTTTCTCCTTAGTGATTGGAATCAGATTGTATTATAGAAGAAGAGAGCAACCTGGACTTTCATTCAATGACAACTGGAATTTTGCCAGAAATCAGAGACAGCTTCATGTTATGAAGATAGATCTAGATTGTTGGAGGACATGGGTTCAAAATCTGATTCTTGCCAGCTATGTAACTTTGGGCAAATTACTTACTCTCTCATGCCCCCATCGCTGTAAAATGAGGAAATTGAACTAATGGATCTTTAGTATTCCTTTTAGGTCTAAGAACTGAAATCCTATGTTAAGTCATTTAAATGACAATGATCAGTAAATAATATTTCAGATAAAAGTGAAAACTTTTGAAAAATAATACTTACTTTATATAGCTATTAACTAAGCTAATGTTTCTCTCCCCTGATCTATTTTTATAGAGATCAACATGTCACCTAATCAAGTTAACAAAATAAAAATATTCATAAATATATATTCATGTTAATAAAATATGTTCCTCAATTAAAATACATTTATTTAAAAAACTCTGCATCTGCAATCTTTTTAAGAATGTGTTTAGACAAGTGCTACCCTAAATTGTGCAATTGGATAATAAATCTGGTGGTTTCTTTTTAAGCTATTTAGCCCAAGTGTGTCATAAGTCTTGTTTCACTTACTTGAGATATTTCATGCAGATTTTCAGCAGATGCTGGTTGCTCTAAATAGAGATTATGTCCTGAAGTTTATTGACCAAAGGGCATTATTTTGCCTTTTTAGCTAAATTTCTTTTGTTTGCATTTAACCTTGGTTTGCTGCTACCAGTTGCCTTTTGATCTCAAATTTGTCTGATCAGTGCCATGAGAAGCCTTTTACTGTCCTCTCTTTCTTCTGATAATTAGCATTGTCTAAAGGATTGCAAAAGGGATAAAGGCTAGAAAACACACACATGGAGTTTGTATTATGAAGACTAATTTGATTTAATTGTTCCATCAAATGATCATTACCCCTTGAGACAGAAACAGTAATCTTCCAAAACCACATCTGTGAGGGTTGGAACCATCTTGAAAGAGGTTCCAGTAGGCATTTTCAAGTCATGTTGGTTTCATTCATCATGTCTCAGGAGGGCAATTCCCATTATAGGGCTATGTATAGGTGTCTTTCTTTACATGGAATTCAAGCTTTTTACAGTCATTGTCTTTGTTGTTTTTGTTTGTTGAGTCATTTTCAGTTGTGTCCAACTCTTTGTGACCCCATTTGGGGTTTTCCTGGAAAAGATACTGAAATGGTTTTCCATTTTCTTCCCCAGCACATTTTATAGATGAGGTAACTGAGGCAAATAAGTTTAAATGATATGACCAGGGTCACATAGCTAGTAAATGTCTGAGGCCAGATTTGAACTCGGGAAGATGAGTCTTCCTGACTGTAAGTCTAGGATATAATAGTTTCATAGTCTACTCTCATCAGACCTCCTTTGAAGATTATTATTTTTTAAATTTCAGGCTGCTATGGACATGGTTAAGCCAGAGAGTGTCTAGAGGAGAGTAAACAGTATGATTAAGGGCTTAGTCTGTGTCTTATGAGTATTGGTTGAAGGAACTTGGCATTTTTATCATGGAGAAGAGAAGAATCATGGTGGGGGAGATGATAGCCTATTGTATGGAGGAAGAGGGATTAAACATGTTTTGTTTGACTCCAGTGGTCAGAACCAATAAAATTGCAAAATGTGGAAGTTGAGAAGATGCAATTTAAGCTTGATATCAGGAAAATTTCCCAAGAAGTAGAACTCTTTGAAAGTTGAATGGGATATATTGAGAAGTGACCAGTTAAGGGTCTTCAGGCAGAGGATGAATGATCACTTTTTGGTTACATTATCATGGGGATTACTATAGCTTGGATTACATGGCTGCTGAGTTTCCTCTCAGCTATCAAATTCATATATTAGAAATATCAATTTGGCATGGAAAATGGGAGTGACTAAGAACAAGGAGACCACGCAGGAGGATTTTGAAATGGTCTGAGAAAGAGGTAATAGCCTAAATAAACAGAGAGCCCAAGATAAAGGTTGTATGAGTGGAGAGAAGGGAATACACGGACAAGATTGTGGAAGTAGAGTCAAGAAATGGAATATATGCCAAATGCTTTGCAAACTTTAAAACACTATAAAAATGTAAGCTATTATTATTATTGTTATTACTAAGAATGGATGATTCTTCCCTTAAAACCTCTATAAGTTTTCCACCTTGCAGGTTCATAGACTTTCTCTAGGTTTGTTTTTTTTTTGGTATTATGTGATCACCAAAGCAGCATGAGAATTATCCATCAATTGACCCCACTTCATACTATATAACTTGACCTTGTCTCTTTTTTTGATCTTATATCTCTTGGGTGATATTTTTTTATGCCAATTCTTGAGTATAAGTAATTCTGATAATGTGCTGAACATCAGTTATGTTCTATATACATCTTTCTGTTGTCATTTGACTCACCTGAAATTTTGATTCTTCAGAAAAATATTTGTATTGAAAAATATAGATTTTTGTTCCAGAGAGTCATTTGGGGTCCTTGAAAATATTGTCAATTTCCTTAATGTAACCTGTAACATTTTGTCCTTCCTATCCAATCTTGGGCCCAATTTACTGCTCATTTGTGGTGTCTGTCCAAGATACTACATAAATACCTCTGTGGGCTGTCTACCCAATTGCATATTATCTTGACAAGAGACATTCTTCCTCCCCTTGGATCTTTCCGGGTGGATTATTAGACCACACTCTTTTGAGAGGTTGTGAATCTCATTGAGGAGGTTCTGTAACGTTTCAAGGCTGGATATAATCAGCACAATGTCATACACAAGCAGGAGTGTCTGGATGATCTCATCCTCTATAAAGAGTCTCTTTTCTATTGGGACTCTGGACATCTTCCATGACTGTGACAAACACCTCATCTGACGCTGATAATCAGAAGATTGCTGAACAAAGCTTTCTCTTGTGTCTTTTTAGGAATCTTGTGTGTTATTAACATGGGGACAGGAGACATCTTGTCGGAGGAGGGAGGCTCTAGGGCTATATTTTACTCTCTGTGTATGTTTGTAAAGACATGAGTTCAAATACTAGATTTGATACAAACTGTGTAACCACTGCAAATTACTTTAATTTCTTTTAGTCTCATTTTATTTTCTATAAAATAGAAACAATAATAACTAAAGCTTAGCTTGCAGGGTCCTTGTAAGGATCAAATGATATGATATAATGTAATAGACTTAAGGTTAACAAGTACTTAAACTTATATATGAATATCACTGTTGTTTTATTTTTATAATCAATAAACAGGAGAGTTTAAAGTATTTAGTGAATTATATGGTTATGATGTATACGAGGAGGCAAATATAGATTTAAATAATAGATACTTAAATGTTTGCCCAGTTGATCCTTTTCCCCTATAAGTTTCTAATTTTTTAATGTAAGACTGGTGATAACTTGGAGAGATCAAATCAAAAAGTAAGTAATAGGGGCAGCTGGGTAGCTCAGTGGAGTGAGAGTCAGGCCTAGAGACAGGAGGTCCTAGGTTCAAACCCGGCCTCAGCCACTTCCTAGCTGTGTGACCCTGGGCAAGTCACTTGACCCCCATTGCCCACCCTTACCAATCTTCCACCTATGAGACAATACACCGAAGTACAAGGGTTAAAAAAAGTAAGTAATATACATTTCGGCATCATTTTAAGATTTATAAAGTTCTTTTTTCATAATTATCTGGTGAGGTTAATGTTTGATATATTATCATCCCTCCTCTAACTCCCATCCCAACTTAACATGAGGAAACTGAAGATGAGAGTTGGTTAAGTGACTTGCTAAAGGCCACAAAACTTTTCACTGGGAAAGTTGGGGCATTTCTATTCTATTCTCTCTCCCTCTCCCTCTCTTCTCTCCCCGCCCCCCCCATCTCTCTTTTTCTCTCTGTCTCTGTTTCTCTTTCACACACATACATACATGTGCTTCTGGGTTTTGTATTGGTATAGATAACTCCAGTAATAAAATTCTTTTTACTGATGTGGATGGATAACTGTTGGGTAACTTTTAGTCTCAGAAAGTTCCCTGAGTCACCAAAAAGTGACCTTTGCACAGGGCCAAAGGATCATAGATCGAGGAGGGTACTAGAGGCCATCTAAAATTTCTCATTTTGCCAGTGAGGAAGGTGAGGACCAGGTAGATGAATTAATTTTAAAAAGGTAGATTAATTTCCCAAAGTCATGTAGTTATATTAAGTATCAAGATCAGTATTAGGACTAATACTCTTTTCCTTGTACCACCCTGTCTGCTTCTGAGGTGTCTCTCATGTGCCTCAGTGCAAGCCACTGCCCCAGAAGGCAAAGAACATGAGAATAAGTATCCGTGTACAGTAGGAGACTGAGCTTCTCATCCTTTGAGGAGAGGCTCTTGGACACAGAATCCTTTCTTACCTTTTGATGTCAAAGAAAGAGGATGACTCATTGCCAATCTGATTGGAAAGCTGGGTAATCAGCATCTGTGAGAGGTAGAAACCTGAGCCTCAACTACCTATCATCTTAATGATCCCAATTTTCAGTAATACTTGGAATGAATACCCTGGATACATGCAGGTATGCTTATATATGCTCATTTATAACCTTTTCCTCTCTGGACTATGCATTGAATTAAATATCAACAAAAAAGATGTCCAGGGAGAGCAGAATTGCTCAATGTTGTTGGAGGACTGTGAAAGTTCATTTGATCATTCTATAAGGTGATCCCTTAATAGCAAGTAGCTTAGATCAGATAACTGTACAAGTAACAGACTTCTGCCCCAGTTCCTAGTTCTCTTGGGCTAATTGCCAAGAATAACAGATTGAACTTCAATTTTCAGCCTGACAAAGTTTTTCTTTACTAGCTAGACTTCAAGCAGAGTCTATTATCCTTCACTAACTGATAAAATAATCCTTTGATGTTATCCCTTTGAATGGATTGTGTAAGCCAAAACTTACTGGAGGAGAAAAAGGGACCATACAAAGGAAGTTTTGGAGTATTTTGTATCTTACTTTTTCATTTCAGATGGGAATTGCAAACATTTCACATCCTTGTGGTAGCGAAAACAAGTCTTACAAATAACATCCCCCAAATTAAAGGCTGCAAGTTTGGAACCCATTCCTTTCAATCAAGCAAAACTTTGCCTTGGGTCTGATATTGCTTTCTCTCTTCTACAGCTTTAAGTATGAGATGTAAATATTTCATGTGCCCCTGTATCTCAATAGCAGCTTCAACTAAATGTACATTATTCATGTTGAATCTCCAAAAATTTTTATTTCCTGGAAATTTGAGTTAAACTAAATAGGATGAGACACAATGTGATGTAATGGATACTGTTTTGGTCTTAGAGCCAAGAAGCTCCGAATTCAAGTCTCATATATGATATGTACTGGCTATTTGACCCCAGGCAAGTCAAATAACCTTTTGATGTTCTGGACAATTTTTTAAAACTCTTTGAAGATTTAAGGAGTAAAACCAAGTGGAATTGCACATTGGCTATGGGAGGGATTGGGAGAAGGGGAGGGAAAGAACATGAATCATGTAACCAGGGAAAATTTTCTTAATCAATAAAAAAATAAAAAATTGAAGAGAAGGTAGTAACCAAATTGGTAGAAGAAATTTCTTTACCAGCCAGTACCTTTTACCTGTGAAATCAGATGTCTACTTCATTTCTTTAATTTTTAGCTATATTTATTTGTTTATTGATTTCCTACTCCTACTCTTCAGTAAAATACAAGTTTTAAAACCTTATGTATGCTCAACTAACATGGCCTTGTACAAAGATCATTCTGAAGCAATATCCCTTATTTTGTCTCTCTTCACAAACCATTTCTTGTTTTTATAGATTCTCAGAGTTGAAAGGGAATTTAGAGATAGCTAGTCATACCTATATCTGCCCAAGAATATCCCCTACAACCCACTGGGAAAGTCGCCCTCCAACATTTGATTGAAGAATTCAAAAAGAAGGAGGACATGTTACCTTCCAAAGCAGGTCATAACACTTTGAGGGTAGCTCTAAATTCTAGAAATTCTTTTCTTCCTCTTATGTCAAGCCTAAAATTGCCTTTTGAAAGGGCCATCCCTTTCTCATAATCCTGCTCTTTGGATCCAGGCAGATCAAGTTTATTCATTCAACCATGTGACAGCCTTTCATATATTTGACAATAGCTCTTATGCTGCCATAGTGTGTCTCACCTAAGTCTCCTTTTCTTCAGGTAAGACATTTTCAGTTCCTTCAACCAATTTTTTAGCATGAACTTTTTTTTAAAGTATGAACTTGAGACCCTTCACCATCTTGATTGCTTTTCTGTGGACACCTTTCAGTTTATCAACATCCATCCTAAAATGTGTGTAGAACCTTATATGATATAATCCAATATGGCCTAATCAGGGTCAAATACAACCCGACTTTCATTACCTTTATCCAGGATGCCCTGTGATTCTTATCACTATACAAGATTACATTAGTTTTTTTCAGCAGACATTAAGGATTCATATTGAGTTTGTGGTCCAGTAACACACCAGATCAGAGAAATTAGATAGTGCAGTGTATAGGGTGATGGATCTGGAGTCATGAAGACTCATTTGCCCTGACTTCAAATCTGGCCTCATACATACATACATACATACACTTACTGGTTGTGTCATCCTGGGAAAGTCATTTAACTATGTTTGCCTCACTATCCTCATCCTTAAATGAGAAAGAAAATAAATGGCTAACCACTCTAGTATCTTTGCCAAGAAAACCCCATTTGGGGTCATGAAGAATCAGATATGACTAATCAACAACAACATCTCTGATAATTTTCAGATGGACCGCTGCCTAGCTTTATAAATCTCTCATTTTTCACTTGTGAAGTTGAGATTTTGAACCTCAGCTAACTTATACTCATCCTTATTCACTTTTGATATTTTTTTTGTGTGCCTTAATATCCTTTCCTATGAAAAATATCTTTGGGTTGTGGTTCTCATTCATCACATTTGGGTAACTTTTCCAGTTTTATATTTTCCATAAATTTGATATGAAAAATATTTTTGCATTTATGCCAGTAATTATTAAAAATGTTAAATGACCCAGAGCCTAGATCTTTGGGATCTTCCATTGCTGACTTCTTTTTATTTTGAATCATACCATTAATGAGTACTTTTTCTGCCCAAGTCCATCCCAATTCATTCTAAATCATTCCAATTGTACTGTCTTCTTTACTCTATGTCTTGCCATCTTTCCCCCAAGCATGGCTTGGGAGATACTATAATATGGATAAATCATGTCTGTAGCATTTTGCTGATCTTCTAGGTATTCTTTGAGAATGAGGAACATCCAATATATGCTGTAATAAAAAGTAACAAAGAACTGAAAGTCAGAAATCCTAGGGTTCTCTTCCTGACATGCTCTCATTTGGTTGTGTTGCTCTAGATAGCTCATGTGTCTCCTCTAGCCCTCAGCTTGCTCACCTATATGATAGAGGGGTTGGACAAGATGGTATGTGAGTTCAATCTCAGCTCTCACATTTTATTACTTGATATCAAAGGAAAATAAATTTGATGTTCTCTTTCAATCCTCTCTGAAGACCTTGGATAACTCTGGAAAATTTCTGAACCAGTTTTGTGGAGTTGGTATTTAGCTTTAAATAAACTACAGGTAAAAGAATGAGAAATATTAGCAGGCTCCATTTGAGGACTGGATGCTGAATGGGGGAAGCAGCTGTAGAGCTGGTTAAGGAGTCAAAATAAATCGGTTTTCAAATTCTGCTTCTGAATGCTGATATGAATGAATAATCTCAGGCAGGTCACCAAACTTCTCAGTGTCTTAGGCAGAATTCCAAGTCTCTATAAGTGCTGACCAACACAGGGAGAGGAAGTTTTCTCTTTGGAAATTTCCTTGTAGGCCTAGAGATGGGAGTTCCTAAGTTCAAATCTGGCCTCAGACACTTCCTAGCTGTGTGACCCTGGGCAAGTCATTTTACCCCTACCCCTTACTGCTCTACTGCCTTAGAATTAATATACAGTATTGATTCTAATATGGAAGGTAAGGGTTTTAGGAAAAAAAAAGAATTTTCCTTGTATTTTTGAAATTACAGATCCAGTTCCTACTTCCATCATGGTGATTGTCATGAATGCAGCTGTTCCTCTATGTCTTAATTGTATCAAAACACTTTTATGTCTAATGATAGTCCATTCATTTAAGGATGCTGTTTCTGGCTTAAGTGTGGTGGCCTAGATTAGATTTTTTTGGCATTAGACCATTAAATCCAGTTGCCAGAAACAAGAAGTTTCCCTGCCTCATCTTTTTGATAGGGTAATCTCACTGAATGGTAAATCCAGTCTCTTACTAGTAGGGCCCAAGTGTGTTGTTAATAGAAATAATGAAAGTCTTCTGATAGAACACAGTTGGCCTGCTTAATTATTTACCCTGAAAAATTATATTATTATGTTTCATATTCTATTATGCTATATATAATAAAAATAAATGGTAACAACAACAACAAAAGAAAAAGGCCAGAAACTTCCAGGGTGTGTGGTCTAGGACTGTGAGTGCAGTTTTGTCTACTAGTATGTCTTCAATAAGCTTTGGAATTCATTAGGATAGTGGGGATTAGTGAGAAAAACTGAGAAGGAACACTTGAAAAAATTATCAAGTTCTTCCAGGTCATATTCCAGACTTGTAACCAGGATACCAACTAAATCAGATTTAATTCTTTATTTCACAGGCTTTGGGGAAGTAAAGTCTTATAACTTGCTTGAACAAACACATGACTTATCAATGCTACTGCAGACCCAACATATCTTGATTTGACGAATTGGGACAGGCAATGGATTCCCTACTAATAACATGGGAACATATATGTGTACATATATTTTTCAATGTAAAGAAAAAATAAAATATTAGGGCAGGGGAGAAACTGTAATAAAAGAAGAAATTAATAATAAGCTCTTACTGTACTTCCAGTTTGAGGTTTATGGGATTTTAAGCACAACATACTTTCCTCACTCCTCCCCCAGTTCCACCCTTCTATTCAGTTTGATAAACCCTCTGAAGATTTATTCTGACCTATCATTGGTTTTTCCTCCCCATCTGGTGACAGCAATCATGTTCAAACATTACATGGTAGGAAAATAAATGTGCATTCTTTCTCAAATGGCACACACATATGTTCTCAGCCTGACAAGTCAGATTCAGAGGAAGGCACACACACACACACACACACACACACACACACACACACACACAAATTAGCTTCAATGGAAATTCTCAAAAATTGGTCTCAAGCAGCTGCTTGATTTTGACCAAAGCTTTATGTAATGCAAGCTGGGATAAATATCTTCTACTTTTATTTTTTTTAATTAAGGACCAGCCAAATGTTTCCAACCTCCTAAGTATGTCTCCTTGTTGGATTGCAAAGAAGTACTAGGAGCACCTTCCAAGGCATCTCTGGTTGGATGTATCATTAAAGGTTCTTCCTTGCCAGACCTTGAGTAATGGGAGGAAAAGTCCCTAGGTAAATGGTCTCAGAATAAATTACTTCAGTCTGGTGAAGCCGAAGACCTTCATTCTTTATTTGAGCACCCTCTGGGGCTTTTTGAATTCCTTTTCATTTTTTTTTAAAGTCAGGCACCTTCATTGAGTATTATTTTTAATTTTATGCTTGATTTTGTGGATTTTATAATAGTGAGCTCTGTTCCCCAGCCCAACCAGGCTAATAAGACATGCTCTCTTTCAGAACGAAGGTACTAATTTATTTGAGGTAAATTACATCTTGTGTGGAAGGGGATAACAGTGAAACTTTGTTTTTCAAAAGCACAGATTTCTGAGGATTGCAAATCTTTTCTTGGGGCACGGCCTCTTAATTTTATGTAATATTCCTCTGAGATGCTTGAGAAGCAAATAATTTCAGAGTATTCCCATTTGATAGATGGAGAAACTGAACCAGAAAGGCCAACAAATTATTTGTATTTGGGAATGTGGGAATTTGGGACTCTTCCTTTAAAGCTAATCTGTCATCTGATGAGCTAGTTATGACAAATGATTGAAAGTAGAAGTCTCTTACTCAGACTTTATAAAATTTATTTTATTACTCATTATTTCTATTCTGTCCTTTCATTCATCTCTCCTTTCAATTTTTTAAACTTATTAAAAACAATCCAGTTTTGAGGGGATATATTTTAATATTGATTAATCTCATATTACACACAAAACATTCTGGGTACATGAAAAAATTCTTACTCTCAAGAAACTTATCTCAGGGGAAAAGCACTTAAACAGATAACTAAATATAAAAAGGGAAAGGGCACTGACAGCTAGGGGGTCCAAGAAAGGCTTCCTGTAATAAGCTGGCACATAAATGAGACTTGAAGAAAAGTCAGGATACTAAGAGTTAGAGTTAGAGATAAGGGAAGAAAGTTTTCTAGGCACATGGATTAGTCTTGGCTAAGTTGTAGAGGCAAGAGATGGAATTTCAAATTTGAGCAACAGCAAATAGACCAATTGGTTTGAATGGAGAACAAATAAAGGAGAATATTATGAATGAAATCTGGAAGGATTGACTAAAATCAGAGTTTAATTGCTTTACTGAAAAGTTAGTACTTTAGCTTGGAGGCAATAGAGCACTATTAGTTTTTTTTTAAAAAAAATACCTTTACCTTCTATCTTAAAATCAATACTTTGTTTTGGTTTTAAGGCAGAAGAATGCTAAGGGCTAAGCAATGGGGGTTAAGTGACTTGCTCTCAAGTTTCAGGGAAGAATAAAACATTAGCTTATATTTACATAGAGAATTCATTTTCGCAAAATCCTTTACTTAAGATATCTCATTTGGTCTTCACAACAAGCCTTTGAGTTGGCTGCTATGTATTACCCCCATTTTACAAATGAGAAAATAGGTCTTCAGACCTATTCAAATGAATAAAAATACGGAAATCACTCTGCAAACCTAAAAGCGCTATATAAATGCTAACTATTATTATTATTATTAATAATTAATGCAACTTATTCATAGTCACACAGGTATCTTCCTGACTCTAAGTCTAGTGCTTTGTCTACAGCATGACCTAGATTCTTCTAAGAAGTGACATTGGATCAGGCCTTTTTCTAGGTCTGTAAATATACCTGGTAATTGGGTCTCCAAGGGCCCATTCATTGGGTCCAGTTCCCAATTATTGCCAGTTTCTTTGTTCAAATAGGCCAGGGATATAACACTGAGGAAATAAGCTGTACATGTAACACACTTTAAGTTTCTAGTCTGACCTGGTATCCTGATGACAAGTGGTCTAATACCTAAAATTTTAGCCTTGGAAAAGTTCTGGTCAGATAAAGATTCGCCCATAGCTCTCAACCCCACATTGGTGGAGCTCTTAATCTTTTGTGTGCCTTGTATACTCATTCTATTTGATTTTAGGATATACAGTCTAGCTTCTTCTTGTTTGCATTTCTTTTGATCTATTAAATTTTCCAAAAGTTCTTTTTTCTTTTTGGAAAAATCTACCTATTGTTAAGAGGCCTTCCATAAATCCACTAATCATCATGAAGTCTTTCCTGTCCCTTTGTGCTTCTTTCACTGTCTACATCAAGCAGAAATAATTTCTCTGTTCTCTGGATTCTCCTAGCATTTTGTACCATACCTTTTCTATTTCTCATACCTCAAATTATAGTTATTTTTATATATCATCTCTCCTAGTAAATGTGAGCTCCTTGAGGACAGAGGTTATGCCTTTTCCATTCATCCTTGTATTCTCTGCATAGTTTTAACTATACAGTGAGCAACCAATTTGTTGGAATTTTGAATTTATTAGAGTTTAATTCAAGAATTCAACAAATCGTTAATAAAAGCCCATTAGTTGTAAGGCGTTGAGTTAGAGTTGCCAATAGTTGGAATCCTGGAGGATGGAGACTTGCTTCAAGAGTATGGGTAGAGGTTATTTCTAATGTAACCATTTCTTGAATCGATAATAACCCATATTCTGAATCACTTGTTATACAGAACTTTTTCTCCCCTCTCCTAATATATGACTATAGTTTTAGATTTGACAACCTGCCTCAGCCAACTCACTGCCTTTTTGTTGCCCAGATGTCCACTATCACATTATGTATTCATTTAAAGTAGTGGTTCCCAAACTTTTTTGGCATACCAAACCCTTTCCAGAAAAAATATTACTTAGCCCCCTGGAAATTAAGTTTTTTAAATTTTAATAGCAATTACTAGGAAAGATAAATGTACCTGTGGCCATCACCGCCTCCCTGGATCGCTGCAGCACCCACCAGGGGGTGGTAGCGCCCACTTTGGGAATCACTGATTTAAAGACATGACCATAACCACTAGCCAGCTTCTCAATTATATAAAACACAGGAAATCATCTATTAATATTAGAGCACAAAATATCAAAGATAGTTTCTTCATCCTATCAGTCACAGGTTTGTTGACCCATGGAAGGGACATAGCTATATCATGGAATGTAATCATGGGCAAAAAGATTGGGGGGAATAGAGGAAACTATTTGAAACAACATAAGTGACTTGTTTGGTATCACCAAACTAATGAGAAACTTAGACCACAACTATTTTGTCTTTGTGTCATCATTTAGAGCATATTTTTCCTAATTGTCAAAGAAATATGAAAACCTGCCTATTAATACTTGTGAAGGGTAACCTACTTCTAGTCCCAATTGACAGAAGCAACTACATGTTTGATCATTGCCTATGTGCCAAGATTTTCCCATGTGTCCTACTGGGGACTGGTTTAGTCAGCTTCACTCACGTGAGGAATTCAAGGTTCTCCTGATCATGATCAGGTTAGCAAACTTCATCTAAGCCCTATATCCAAGGTCAGTAAACCTTCACCTTCACAATTCCCTTGTCATTGATAAGAGGGGGTCACAGTCCAGATCATCCACATTGTTTGATTGTCTGTAAATTTCCCTCCTGTTTGGTCTCTTTGAATCTGTCCAGCAACAAAAATCAGATTTAATGTCAGAGACCCAGAACTCTAGATTCTCCATCTCATCCCAGTGAACATTCTGGCTGTAGATCTAAAGAGCCAGATAACAATGCACATGGCTGGCATACCCACGAGTCATAAATTGCCTGACTTGTGATCTTAGGCACACATGTGTTCCTTCTTGGTACCTCCCTCAAGATTTCCTCATAATAATTTGATTTGTTTACATGTCCTTTCCCACCATTAAATTTCTATTGAGACAGTGTTGTACTATGGATAAAGAGAGCCTCAAAATTAGGAAGCCCTGGATTTGTGTCCTGATTCTGCTACATAGTGAACTAAGTAATTTTGGACAAGCTACTTACTCTCTTAGGGCCCCCAGGCAGCTGTATAAGGTGGAGAATATATCTCAATGTGAAGTGGTAAAGGGAATTTCCCTTACTAATGAAATCATAGGTCTGAGCTAAAGGAACAATATTTTTCTTTTTTCTTTTTTAAGCCCAAGACTGATTTTGTATGAGTTTTGGGTTTGCCATAGTGTGTATAATGGCGAGGCCACTGACTTCTCAATCCTAAATCCTGGTGACAGCCTTTATTACATTATAACCTTCAGAAATTCACCAATTCTTCATCTGTAAAATGGGATAATCATTGCTGTACCATCTATTTTGTAGATCAGTACAAAGATGAAGAAGATACACTCTCTGACTTCAAGGAGTTTACAAATGAGTAGGGGAAGAAAGATGAACGCATAATCTATGACTGAAACTGGTGTGAGAAAAATTTGTAACCTTAAAAATATTAGAATGAGCTGCCTGGCTTTAAAACATGTACTCACACAGAGGCAAAGACACAGTCATGGACACACACACACACACACACACAATGGTCAACCTTTGGTGATGAGCTAGTCCTTAGAGAGGCTGGTTATTGAACCAAAACCATACTTTATTACATGGGTCATACTTGAAACCTTTACATTTTGGTAGAAATATACAGACACTATATACTTATTGGCTTAATCTTAAGAACCAACAGTCACATCCATGACATGAGGAGATCATGGGGAAAGACTTTTGCTATAGAAATGTGTGTTTTTATTACCAATGGGCTTCTTTGTTTGAGGACTCTGTCCATATAATAATTGCTAATATATAGAACAATTTAAATATGTGATCTCATTTAATCCTCAATCATTCAGTGCTATGTGGGGAGACACTATTATTATAACCTTCTTTTTATAGATGAGAAAATCGAAGCTGACCACTCCAGATATACTTTTTATATCTTCATTCTACTGAGAGCCATTCCCAATTACACAGTAACAATTGTGTGTTTCAATGAATTCAATTCATTTCTTTGTTTTTGAGTACACCCTCAGCAAAGGATTCTTTTTGCAGCCTGAGACCTAACTTACTTCACTTAGATTTTAATTAGGAAAGTACTTAAGTAGTCCTATTAAAACAAGAACAAAACTGATAAGACTGAAATTGTCTTGAGGTTCACAGAAAGTTTAGATGGTGCTAAGAAACTAAAAAACAAATAAACAAAAAAATATCCAAAACAAAAACATAAGCTTTCACACACATATAAACTTCCTTGTTCCAGCTGGAACTGTAAGGGGACTCTCTATAAATCTCACAAAGCATCTTGTTCTCATGAGAATTTCAGGGAGGTTTTTTTTTTCTTCTTTCTTTTTTTTTTCGTTCAGTATCAGGAGATTCTGATAAAACTCAGACTTTGGGGGGGATTTATCTGAACTCATCCTTTGGAGGTTTGCCCATCAACACTGTCTTGAAGACCCTGACTAGTGGCTCAGTATGGGGTGATTCAATATGACTACATTCAGGATACAACATGTTCTGAAAAACACACCATTTTCCAACTTTGTCTTCATTTTGGCGCACAGATGCAAATTTTGTGGGACATATTGGTATGAGTGGCCTCTGTTGCTCTGGTGATCCATTTGTCTACCCAAGGAGCCAACCACAGGCTAACCATTAAAGAAAAATCCTTACATGTCTAGAGATGTTTCTATCCTAAGACCTGCTTTTTGGTAATGAAAATCCTTTGTCTGACCCACAATTTCATGAAGGACCTCGTCTGTAGTAATTTAATTCCAGGATGGCCTTCCTCTCTACACTTCTCTTTTTCTTCATAGTAGGGAAGTAGCTCTTCTCACTCCCTCTACCCTTCCAAATAGGTACCCTTTCTTCCCACCTCTTGTCTATTTCCCCTTTATATGTTACCCTCCTTATTATAATAGAAACTTCTTGAGGTTAGAAACTGTTTATTTGTATTTTATAATCCCAGCATGCTTAGCACAGTTAAATGACTTGCTCACAGTCATATAGCTAGTAAGTGGCTAAGGTCAGATTTGAACTCAGAAAGATGAATCTTCCTGACTCCAGGCCCAGTGCTCTATCCACTGTGCCATCTAGCTGCCAAGCACATAAATGTTCTCTTTGTGTCTTTATCTATCTGTCTCTATCTCTTTCTCTTTTGCCAAGAATTTTTTACTTTTCTTGGGAGAATTTTCTTGGAAGAGAACAGAAGTGAAAATTGATTGATTTGGTCCTTTTCACTGACACTCATTATCATCATACTATCTGTCTGAAGTGAGTGTTCTTTATGAATTCTTTTTTTTGCCCCTAATGTAACTAAAACTAGACTAAACTATAACATTCCCTTTTTACTGTTGTCAGTTATCATTGTAAGTTTCTACTCATTCTAGCTATTAATGCCCCATCCTAATTTTTAAAAGACCATGCTGCTCTTCTAATTTTATCAAGAATTAGTAAGGCTTATTTCCATTTTCTACACTTTTTAAAAAACCCGAATATATCAGTGGGTTCCCTATGAATCCATATTGATTCTCTTTTCTACCTCAATGAAATAATTTTGCTTTTTGTCTTTGGAATTTCATTCTTTCCATCCTTCTTGGACTGATTTCTTCTGCAAAAGATTAGTTCATTGGACCCAACCCTATTCTTTCTTATAGTCCTTTAATAGCCTCTGATAGCCCATGTTTAAGGTGTTTGTAAGCCCGTGCATGGCATTGCTTTCCTCTGTCATGGACCAGCCAATTGATCCCAACATTCTGATCATTTTTACTTTAGTAACCAGTTCTTCCTAGGTCAGAATTGTATCTAGCATAGCAATTTCCTTTGTTGCTTTTCTCCCTTTGAAGAATGTACAAATGATTAGGGCCAATCCCAACTTTTTCAGTTGTTCTGCTTTGGGCCCAGTACATGTTCAGATAGTGCAAGTCCCCTATCCCTCTTATAGCATGCTTACGTACTAGGTTTTAATGCAGGCTAAACTCTTCATCTATCCCAAGCATCTGTCCTTGGAAGACAGTGGATATCTCAGTTGTTTATGTTAGGTCTACAAACAGCTGCCTGGGCAGTCCCATTGGCATGAATCACCAATTAACCTTTAAGGTCTACGACAAAGACAAATTTGCACTTTTAACACATACACAAATGATATGATATAAACAGACACCAAATAGAACATATGTTGTAGAGATTAAAACAAAAGTCCCTTCTTCCTCCATACTTGATTGAAATAAGTTCCATAATCCTTTGTCTTTGTCTTTGTTGTTGTTGGAAGCTCTCTTCTTCCTCTGCATAGGATTGGATGACTTAGCACCTAATGGAACATGTGTATTTTCATCTTCCTTCCTTGGAGCACAAGAAACTATTTTCCTCAAAGATGGCTCAGCTTCCTCCCCTTCTCCCATAAGAAGAGCTTCATATCAATTCTATCAATCAATCAACAGTGTAGAAACTACTCTTGGTTCACTCTCCCCAGTTGAGTCCCCAACAGAAGCTAACTGCTTAATTCTCTTAGTGTTTTAGGGATAACTTTTAGGAAATGGAGATATTCTAGAACCTTTGTTCACAGGCCTCCAATTGATAAGCTTCCCACTGATTATTAGATAAAGTGAATTTCTATTTAGAAAGGGGTGTTTACTAAGCAAGTATAGGAAGGATAGGTCTAACCTCCCAAACCAAGATCATACTCTCTCCTTACATACTCATTGCTTCACTTCAAGCCTGGAGAACTCATGGAGTCAAAAGAAACTCATAGTTCCTGATATTTTGAAGTTTTTTCCCCCCTCCTTTCCAGGAGTTGTCATGAAGTTCCCCTTAGGTGTAACTCGATTTTGGTTACTGAGAATACTTTTGTGGAGTTTGAAGCTTTTTTCCCTCAGGGTGTGTTTCATTGATCTTCAATGTATCTATCATCTTGCAATACAGATGCTAGTGTGGGCCACTTGCACTGAAAAATGTGCCCACTTGCTCTATTATGTAAATGTGAAGTCTAGATCTTCTGAGCTTTCACAGTTTACAAAGTCATCACTTGATCAATGGCAGAGGACAGGTATCACACTCTTTGGGCTCACTTTTCTAACCAAAGCTTGAAACCTTTTTTATATTGGTATTTGCATTTCTATTGGTCCTTCTTTTACTCCTCCTTTTCTGTTATGTTCTACCTTCCAACCTCCAGACACAGAGGAGGATTCTTCTTTGCTTCTTTATATCTCCATACTCCTTTATTTTCTCCTTGAAGTACTTTTCCATTATTTTGAGGGATACTTCACTCTCACTG
Organism: Gracilinanus agilis; assembly: GCF_016433145.1. Lineage (NCBI taxonomy): Eukaryota > Metazoa > Chordata > Mammalia > Didelphimorphia > Didelphidae > Gracilinanus > Gracilinanus agilis. Next base: position 624,647,622 of record NC_058132.1, on the reverse strand, counting down.
AGAACTGTGAAAGCACAAATATATACTTCCCTTTCTTCTTGAGGACAGAGAAAAATTTGGTCATTGTTTATATGTTGTCATAATGTAGTATTGACTGAAACAAAACTTCCCATGCCCCCCATGGATCACAGAAAAGTTTTATCTGCCCTTTATACTAGACTTAGGCAAATTCCATAGTTCTTTTAATGTCCTCTTTATGATAGCTCTCAGTCCACCTTGCCAGATACTTCCCACTCCCATCTTTGGATATTAGTTTCTCTGCTCTCATTTTCAGGTCAAAGCCTAATTTGGTAAGCATAGAAAATGACAAAACATCAGCATTTAATGTGCAGGACACATAAAGTCACAAGATGATATTTAATAGCAAAATCTACACCTTGTTGCTTCAGATCCTTCTTTGATCTCACTGGATGTGAGGCTATATGCTTTCATGGATTTCTCAGATGTTCATAATAGAGAGTCTCATTCTTTTCACTGGAAACTGAGTTACATGTTAGGAATTCTCAATATCTTGGCTAGGCAACTATGACTTGGTAGACCACATCAATACAGGAACAAAGTAACTCAGAGTATGTGTTGTAAAATCAAGAGATTTAATCTGGAAGCCAGAGGAACTGTTATACAGTTTCAGAATTGGCAGGAATCTCGGAAGTCATCTAGTCCAACATGTTCCAGAACTGGGATCCCTTCTAAAACATCCTCAACAAATGGTCATCTATCCTTTCCACTGAGAGGAAGCTCACCACCTCCTGAGGCAGCTTAGTTTGGTTTTTAAAATAACTTTAATTATTACAAAGTCTTCCCTTTCACTGAGTCTAAATTTGCCCTTATAGCCATTGCTTCTAGTTCTGCCTTCTAGTGACAAGATGAGAAAGGGTATTCCCTCTTTTATCAAACAGCCCTTAAATTATCTGAAAAAAAAAGTCCCTAATAAATCATTCTTTTTTCAGGCAAAATATCCCTGCTTCCTTCAATGGATCTGATCCCAGCTTTTTTCAGTTTGAAATATCCAATAGTTAGAGATTTGAGACTGGAAGTCAGCAGAGAAGCAAAGAATAGATAAATAGATCTGAAAATCATCTATACAGAGAAGATAATTGAATCTATGGGAACTGATGAAGTCATCAAGAGAAATGATATATAGAGAAAAGAGAAGAGGGCCCAGCATAGAGTCTTGAGGGACATTCATTTTTAGTGAGAATAACTTTGATGAAGGTCCAGTAAAGGAGATTTGGGAGAAGTCAGAAAGGTAGTAAGACATCCAGGAGAGAGCAGTGTAGAGAGAAGAGACAGTAAAGAAGAGATGAACGGTTTCAATCAAAGACTGCAGAGAAATCAAAAAGGATGAGAATAAAAAAAATACCATTAGGTTTGGAAATGAAGAGATCATTGGTAATTTAAAAGAGCATCTTTGATGGAATGAGTAGAGTGATATGATCTATAAGTTCCCTTCCAGCTCTATTTTTTTAAAGATTTGATTATTTATTTTATAGGTAGTTTGCTAATTGAGCAAATTCTTTTGTCCTTTCAGGATTCTAGTTTCCTTTATTTATAGCAAAACCTACTCTCCTGTAGGTCTGTTTGAAAATTAATCCAAATCAAAGCAGTGCATTCTTTGAGAAGAAAGATCTGTTTCTAGCCTGCTGAATGTAAACGTACTTGATTGTGAGTAGGTGGTGTTGGCGGCAAAGAAAGAATTATTGGGCTCACTCATTTCCCACAGTTGACATCTCTTTATAACCGGTACATCCCCTTATTTGGTCCAGATGAGATCCAAACAATGAGAAAATGTTAAATGCCTTGATAACAGTTGCAAACATGGCAGGAGATGGCCTACTTCAGTAGAGGACCAGATGAACCCTAATGAACAGAAGAAAAGGTTACTCCATTTTATAAACACATTTTCTGTATAAATGTCACATGAAAGGCAGTGGGATTAAAGAATTATACTGTTGGGGTGCCTGGAAAAGATCACTGAAATGTTATGTTATTCCTTGGCAATAGATCCCCTGTAGTATGTTTGTTTAATCTGAGCCTCTTTCTTTCTTAGAACTCTACACTGTCAAAATATTCTCCATCCTTGGTTTATGAAAATCAAACTCTACTAGGGAGAAGAAAATTTCACGCCACTAAAATGATTCACTCTCCCTCTGAGGCTTACTTAATTACCCGCTGATCACTGGATGTGAAGAATAGTTCCTAAGCATATTTGGTCCATTCTTACCAGAAGCCAAAGTGGATGAAAATTGATTATTATCCAGCCGAGGGCACATATCTAAATAGGAAGGCAGCCCTTTGAATTGATTCATCATTATGGGTATCATAATAAAACACTTCTGGTGGACAATGGGATAGGAATAGAATTAACTAGAAGGAGGTCAGGCTGAAGCACATTAATGAAATTTCAAGGTGTCCTTATAGATCCCAAATTACAAGAGTCCATATTTTTTTTCAAGGTGCCAGTTTTAATTTTAATTTTGAATATTTTCCCATAGTTACATATTTCATGTTCTTTCCCTCTCCCCCAAGCCCCCTTTCCCCCCTTATCCAACACACAATTCCACTGGGTTTTTACATGTATTATGGATCAAGACCTAATTCCATATTATTGATAGTTGGACTAGAGTTATCGTTTAGTGTCTACATCCCCAATAATATCCCCATCAGCTTATGTGTTCAAGCAGTTGTTTTTCTTCAGTTTTTCTCTTCCCACAGTTCTTCCTCTGAAAGTGGCTAGTTTTCTTTCTCATAAGTCTCTCAGCCTTGCTCTGGATCCTTGCATTGCTGCTAGTAGAGAAATCTGTTATGTTCGATTGTACCACAGTGTATCAGTCTCTGTGTACAATGTTCTTCTGGCTCTGCTCCTTTCACTCTGCATCAGTTCCTGGAGGTCATTCTAGTTCACATGGAATTCCTCCAGTTCTTTATTCCTTTGAGCACAATAGTATTCCATCACCAGCAGATACAACAATTTGTTCAGCCATTCCCCAATTGAAGGCCATTCTCTCATTTTCCATTTTTTTGCCACCACAAAGAGCACAGATATACATATTTTTGTACAAGTCTTTTTCCTTATTATCTCTTCAGGGTATAATCCAAGCAGTGCTATGGCTGGATCAAAAGGCAGGTAGTATTTTAAAGCTTTTTGAGCATAGTTCCAAATTGCCATCCAGAATGGTTGGATCAGTTCACAACTCCACCAACAATGTCCCAATTTTGCCACATCTGCTCCAACATTCATTACTCTCCCTTGCCATTTTAACCAATCTGCTAGGTGTGAGGTGATACTTCAGAGTTGTTTTGATTTGAATTTCTCTAATTATTAGACATTTAGGACACTTTCTCATGTGCTTATTGATAGTTTTAATTTCTTTATCTGAAAATTGCCTATTCATGTCCCTTGCCCATTTATTGATTGAGGAATGGCTTGATTTTTTGTATAATTGATTTAGCTCCTTGCATATTTGAGTAGTTAGACCTTTGTCTAAGATTTTTCCCAATTTGTTGCTCCCCTTCTAATTTTGGTAGCATTGGTCTTGTCTTCAAGAGTCCATCTTTTTAAAAAAACATTGTTCCACCATTGATGCTATATCACTGTGAATCATAAAACATTAGGATTTTGGAAGATTCACAATGAAATATAATCCATAGTTGGTGGAAGGAGGCAGGCTATAATATGTCACCAGTGACAATTTGCATTTAAAAGTGACATAAAAGACATCATGGAGGTCATATATAAATAGGAAAATGAGATGGGCCAGTTATGTCACAAGAATCAGAGAAATCAAAGGGCAGCCCAAGAAGTACATTAGTAGTACTGAGCAGAGCCTGCTACTAGGCATCATTATCAACCACATAGAATTTAACTGGAGAATTATCATGCAGGGTATTCCCAGTCATCACAAAGAGATGTTAACTAGTTAAACTGAGGATATATAGTGGTATCAGGAATCAAAGGTGGCTCAGTACCATAGCATTTAAATAATAGGCCATGAAGTAAGAATTCATATTCCAGGTCAATAAATAAGCTCAGAAATTATTACATAGGGGTATTGGTGGTGGTGTCTAGGGCTATGGAATTGAGAAGCTTGGACAATTCAGTTAGGTTGGAAGAAGACACTTCAGAATTGGCATAGTCCTTTTCTTTTTTGTTTTGTTTTGTTTTACTCAGTGGGCTCTAGCTTCCCTCTGGTTTTTAAAACCATTAATCCCTGAATTTTGATGCCATTTCTGGAATTCTTCCCATGACTGGAGACAAAGACAACCCGAGATACAAAGAGGGATGTCTTAAGTACATTTGATAGTTCTTTTAATGGAGGTTTTATGATGTGCATGAGAATTAGGATAAGATGACAAAGAGTTATTATCTCTATCTGAGGAAAGGAGATCCACAACTATGAAATATGGTTCCATTAAAATGTAAACAAGCTAAATGTTACAGTCAGAAAAAGAAATTCATTTACCCAAGACCATTCCTGGGTTCCTATACAAGGATACAGGATTCACTTTACATCTTAGGGGTGCACAATTTTAATCACTTGGGTTTGAGTTCTGTCTCTGCTACTTGCTATGTAACCTTGGCTAAATCACAGCCTCTGAGACCTCTATTTCCTTCTCTTATAAAATATTTGCAGTACAATAATCTCCAAATTTTCATCTCAGATGAAATGTACTTTTCAATATACTTATGCTTTAAAAAGTTTTGAGCACCCTCCCCAAAGCTTTTCATTATGTGGGTTTTATCTTTTAATATTTACCATATTAGTAATTAAAACTGATAGCTTTATTTTTTCAAATTTATTTTTCAAATATTTTTCCATGGTTACATGATTCATTTTCACTACCTCCCCTCTTTCCTCCCCACTCCCTGACAAGTAATTCTACTGGGCCATACGTGTGTTATTATTTCATTCCTATTTCTATGTCATTCATTTTTGCAATAGACCACAACCCCAAATAAACAAATTATAAATCATATATTTTCTTTCTGCTTTTCTTCTCCCACAATTCTTTCTCTCAATGTGGATAGCACTCTTTCTCATAAGTCCCTGAGGATTGTCCTGGATCATTGCTCTGCTATTAGTAGCAAAGTCTATTACATTTGATCATGCCACCTTGTTTCTGTTTCTGTGTAAAATGTTCTCCTGGTTCTGATCATTTTGCTCCACATCGGTTCGTGGAGGTCTTTATGATTCATTTAGAAATCAAGCAGTTTTTCATTCTTTATAGCACAATAGTATTCCATCACCATCAGCTACCACAACTTGTTCAGCCATTCCCCAATCAAGGGACACCCCCCTCATTTTCCATTTTTTTTTGCCACCACAAAGAGCATGGCTATATTTTTGTACAAACATTTTTCATTATTATCTCTTTGGGATACAAACCTAGTAATGGTATTTGCCAGATCAAAGGGCATGCATTCTTTTAAAGCCCTTTGGGCATGATTCCAAATTGACTTCCAGAATGGTAGTATCAATTTACAACTCCACCAGCAATGCATCAGAGTCCCAATTTTGCCACATCCCCTCCAACATTTATTTTTTCCTTTACTGTCATATTGGCCAATTTGATAGGCATGAAGCAGTACCTCAGAGTTGTTTTGATTTAGCTTTAGAAATATTTATTAATTCAAAACAACAGTAAGCTCATTATCTCTTAACATGATTAACATATTTTTATGAAAAATGACTTTTTCAAAATAAAAAATTAGTAGGAAGAATGGAATTATTTTACATTATTTTTCAAATTTCCTTAATATCAGGCTTAATAAAAAATAGCTAGATTCTCAAATTTGCCTCTGCATTCCATCTGTTGCAATATGTTGTTTTGGTTAACTGTATGAAGAAAATCTATCCTCACACAGATATATAGTTGGAAAAGGGAGACATATTTTTATAAGCAGGGAGATAGTATCTTGTTATAAAAATAGTTTTGATGCCATGGATGGACCTACTGAAAATATCTCTGGGACCCTCAGGAGTCTGCGGACCATAGTTTGAGACCTAGTGCACTTGTGGCAGTATTTTGAAGTGTATATAGCACATTAGCTTTTACTTAGAAAGACTTGGGTTCTAATTCTGCTTCTGACAATAGACAGGAGGTCTCCAGGTAAATGTCAGTGGGATCTATGATAAGCCTGTGCTGCTTACTGCTTATCAATGATATATATTGGGCATAGATGGCATCTTATTAGATTTTTGGATGATACAAAGCTGGGACAGGTTAACTAACACATTAGATGATATTCAAGATTCCTTGTAATCTTGACTACAAGGCTAGAACATTGGGTTGGATCTAAATAAGATAAAATCCAGTGGAAATAAATATTAAATATTATACGAAGTTTCTTTTTCTTTTTCTTGAAAAACAAAAACCCAAACCCTCCATCTTTGAATCAATACTCTCTTTTGGTTCCAAGTCTGAAGAGCTCATCCAGAATCACACAGCTAGGAAGAGTTTGAAGAAACACTATAAAGAGTTGAAAAAAAAAATCACCTTAAGAAAGCAAAGTAGATTTTTTCATCTTTTAGGAACTAGATAAAGAGAGGCTGAATGCCAACTGCCTGGATTCTGAGGTTCTGTTTACTTCTTAACCTAGAACTCTGTGATAGGATAAGTGTTTGAAGGTCTATCATGTGAATCCAGGGGTTTGACTTATTCTAATTTATCCTAAAAGGCAGATTTGGGTGGAAATGGCAGTCAGTAAAAATTTTCCTAAGAATCAGTGCTATCCTAAAATACATTGGGTTTTTTGTCTAAGGAGGTGATGGATTCCCATTCATATGTTAGGCATGTTATAGGGGGCATTTTTATAGGTACAGATTGTACTAAGTGACCAATGAAATACTTCCCAACTCTGAACTTTGCAATTCTCTTACTTTCTGAGTCTCAGACAGCTCTCTAAAACAACCACTAAAGTGGCTGAAATCTGTATTGGTGGACAGAGTTCTCACTCTGATGCCATCATAGATCTCTGATGTCAGATTTGTAGTATCTACTGCACAGGGCAGTTTCAAGGATCTAATGAGATAATGTAAGTAAAATGTCTTGTGAAATGTAAAGCAAAATATAAACATGAACTATTATTACTATTAAAAACACCGAACTAAGATGAGGAGTCATGGCATTTGGAAACTATTGTCCAGTCATGGAGCACAGGCATGCAGGTAGTATGGTACACAGGTCGGAAAACCCTGGGAGGAGGGGGTTCTCTCTGCACACATCTTTCTTTTTCCTTCCTCCCTCCCTTCTTCCCTCAAGCTCCTTCTATTGCTCCTTCTTTTGTTCCTTTGTTTCTTTGTTCCTTCGTTCCTTCCTTTTCTCCACGCTCAGGCTAGAAGTGCAGTGCCTAGTAGTAGGTTATCCCACCACTTAATAAGCCAGCAGCTTGACTAGTGCTTCACTCTCCCCACCCCCACTTTAAAGGGCAGGTCAGTACATTGATACTGCATTTATTGTAGACAACCAATTAGCATAACCATCATTAAGAGGCATGCCAGCCTCAGCCTCCCTGGCAACAGGAATTACAGGTGTGCACCACCATGCCTGGCTCCATATTTCTTTGTTTTCTTCATTTTTTATGGTGCCATATTATTCTACTATACTATATATTTTACTATACTAATATACTATAATTTTTTCAGCTACTCTCTAATCATGTAATGATATTTTTGTGGGAAAATGTAACCTAACTGGATTCCAGAAGCTCATCTCTCCTTCAAAACCCGGTTCTGTTCTCTCTTATTCATCTGAAGTAAAAATGGAGGCTCTTCACTTTTAAGACCTTTTTACCTCTGTTTATTATTTTATTATTTATTATTATTCCTGTTGACTCCTTAGGAGCATAGGGCCGCAACCATCTCACGCCAGCAGACTCTGTTCTGGGCAACTTCCCCCAGCTGGGCCCATGTCATTCCGACTGTTTTTGTTTCATTTTCGGCAGATCTTCGCCAGGTCTGTTTTGGTCTTCCAACTTTCCTCCTCCCAGAAGGGTTCCAGCTCAATGCTTGTCTGGCTACGTTGTCTTCCGGTTTTCGTAGCGTATGTCCTATCCATCTCCACTTACGTTTCTTTATGTCCTGACTGATGGGATACTGGATTGTTCTTTCCCAGAGACTAGCATTGGAGATCTTTTCAGGCCATCTGATGTTCAAGATGTAGCGTAGACATCTATTAACAAAGACCTGGAGTTTATTGGTGTTAGCGCTCGTCACTCTCCAGCTTTCTGCTCCATATAGGAGGACGGCCTTTACGTTGCTATTGAAGATTCGGAGCTTAGTGACGAGGGACAGTGCTTTGGAGATCCAGACAGACCGCAGGGTGTTAAATGCCTGTCTGGCTTTGTTGATTCGGTTTCTGATGTCCTCATCTGCTCCGCCTCCTTACTGACGATGCTACCCAAATAGGTGAAGTGGTCCGTCTCCTTGATGTTTTCTCCCTGTAGTTGGATTGGCAGGTCCTGTCTGCTTTTGACTGGGATCACCTGGTCTTCTTCTTGTTGATCTTCAGACCTGTCTTCTCCGCTTCTTCAGATAGTCGTGCAAGTTTGGCTTGCGCATCCTGCTGCTTGTGAGAAAGGAGACAGATGTCATCCGCGAAGTCAAGGTCCTCAAGCTGTTTGGTATGAGTCCATTGAATGCCCGTATTGTTGTCCTTGGTAATTCTTCTCATGGTCCAATCTATGACCATCAAGAAGATAAGGGACGAAAGCATGCAGCCTTGCTTCACTCCGATCTTCACTGTGAAGGGAGCCGTCAGTTTCCCATTATGGATGACCTGGCAGGTAAAGTCTTCGTATTTAATTTACCTCTGTTATTAAATGGAAATTGTTTACAATGTATTTACTTCCGCAAAACTATTTTGGAGTAATTTCTAGAGTATTAATGGTCCTTAAGGAAGTAACTTTTTAGTTCTGTTTCTTTTTTTGTATGGAAGAATTAATAAGCTCTGTATTCTTCCCAGTAATGATCTAGAAAATCCAAGATCATGGCTAAATGACCTCAGCAAGCTAGTGTTTGATAAACCCAAAGATCCCAGATTTTGGGAAAAGAACTCACTATTTGTCAAAAACTGCTGGTAAAATTGGAAAACAGTATGGGAAAAATTAGATTTAGATCAACATCTTATGCTCCATACCAAAATAAATTCAAAATGGGTAAATTACTTAAATATTAAGATATATAAATATAAATAAAAAGAATGAAGTAATAAATAAATTAGGTGAACATATCTATCAGATCTGTGGGAAAGGAAGGAATTTAAGACAAAGCAAGAGATAGAGAAAATTACAAAACGTAAAATGAATGACTTTGATTATATCAAATTAAAAAGGTTTTGTACAAACAAAACCAATGCAACCAAAAATTGGACAAACTGGGAAAACATTTTTATAACAAAACTCTCTGACAAAGGTTTAATTTCCCAAATATATAAGGAACTAAGTCAAATTTGCAAAAACTCTAGCCATTCCCCAATTGACAAATGGTCAAGGGACATGAATAGGTAGTTTTCACATGAAGAAATCAAAACTATCAATAAGCACATGAAAAAGTGTTCTAAATCCTTCCTGATTAGAGAAATGCAAATAAAAACAACTCTGAGTTACCACCTAACACCTAGCATACCAGTCAATATGGCAGCAAAGGAAAGTGATAAGTGTTGGAGGGGATGTGGCAAAATTGGGACATCAATATATTGCTGGTAGAGTTGTGAATTGGTCCAACCATTCTGGAGGGCAATTTAGAACTATGCCCAAAGGGCTTTAAAAGACTATTTACCTTTTGATCCAGCCATACTATTGCTGAGTTTGTGCCCCAAAAAGATAATAGGGAAAATACTTGTACAAAACTATAGCTGTAATCTTTTTGATGGCAAAAAATTGGAAAATGAGAGGGGGGTCTCTTGATTAGGGAATGGCTGAACAAATTGTAGTAGTGGATGGTTATAGAATATTATTGTGATGAAAGGGTCCTTTCAATGTCAGGGTCCAGTCCTTCTAAAGGATCTCTCAGCTAATTCAGAAGTAGATATAAATGAACTGGAGGATTTCTATGTGAACTGGAAAGTTCTCCAGGAATTGATGCAGAGTGAAAGGAGCAGAACCAGGAGAACATTGTAAACAGAGATGGATACACTGTGATAAAATCAAATGTAATAGACTTTTCTACTAGCAGCAATGCAATGATCCAAGACAATCCAGAGGGACTTATGAGAAAGAACATTATCCACATCCAGAGAAAGAACTGTGGGAGTAGAAACACAGAAGAAAAACATGTGATCAATCACATGGCTCAATGGGGATATGATTGGAGTTTTGGTGTTAAAATATCTCTCTATTGCAAATATGAATAACATGGAAATAGATTTTGAATAATGATACATATATAACACAGTGGAATTTGTCAGCTCTGGGAGGGAGGAGGGGAGAGAGGAGGGAAAGATCATGAATCATGTAACCATTGAAAAATATTCTAAATTAAAAAAAAAAAAGAAAATCCAAGGTTCATAAAAGTAAGTCAGAACAATTCAATCATTGGTGAGATTTCATAGAGATCAGTTTGTTTTGATCCTATGACATATTAATCTGACTCATTTTTAAAACTTTTTATAAATTGTAATATTTTGATAAACAAAAAGTTATTTTATAAAATTAGACCATTGAAGAATACATTATAGTATGATATACAGAAAGCTGTTCTTATGTGTTATTATTTTTCCTGAAAAAAATAGAAGTACTTGTGAATGCTTCTTTAGATTTTAGAATCCATTTGGGTACATAGTCTAATACTGGTCATCAGCTCTTACTTTTCCTTTGAATTTTCATCCATCAAAGTTTTATTGACAAAGTTCTATTGACATTTATATTATTTATTTAGTAATCAAATGACTTTTACTTAAAATAGAAATGCCAAATAAGTAACAAAATAGCAGTAAAGGGAAAATATTCTCATTACCCCATCCCTAATTTTTCTTCCCAATCTCCAATTCATCTTTTCCTTATGTTTATATATAAAAAGGGAATTAAATCTAGACAAGCAATATAAGATGAATCCTCATCTGTAGAAAGGAGACAGTAATAGCATCTACATCTCAGGGTTATCATGAAGATAAAATGAGATGCTCTTTGTGAAGTACTTTACAAAAAGAAATGATTTATAGAAATAAATAAGACATTTTATGCATATACATATGTCTTTTGTCAAATGATGCTTTTTTAATACAAGGGAGTCAACTGGGTACAACACGTAACAAAAAAATTAAATTGAAAAAGCTAAACAAAAGAGTTTATATTGTATTCTAGAGGTAATTGGAAGCCACTGAAGTTGTTGATTAAGAGAATGATCTTAGGGAATTTAAGGAAAATTACTTTGGCAATTGTTTTTTTAAACATTTATTTTTAAGAAAAGTTAACATGGTTACATAATTGATGCTCTTACTTTCCCCTTCACCCTCTGAGCCCCACACCTCCATGGCTGATGCATATTTCCACTGGTTTTAACATGAGTCATTGATCAAGACCTATTTCCAAATTGTTGATAGTTGCATTGGTGTGGTTGTTTCGAGTCTACATCCCCAATCATGTCCACCTCAACCCATGTGTTCAAGCAGTTGTTTTTCTTCTGTTTCTACTCCTGTAGTTCTTTCTCTGAATGTGGGTAGCGTTCTTTTCCATAAGTCCCTCAGAACTGTCCTGTGTCATTGCATTGCTGCTAGTACAGAAGTTCATTACATTTTATTTTACCACAGTATATTGGTCTCTGTGTACAATGTTCTTCTGGCTCTGTTCCTTTTGCTCTGCATCAATTCCTGGAGGTCTTTCCAGTTCACATGGAATTCCTCCAGTTTATTATTCCTTTGAGCACAATAGTATTCCATCACCCGCATATACCACAATTTGTTCAGCCATTCCCCAATTGAAGGGCATCCCCTCATTTTCCAGTTTTTTGCCACTACAGAAAGCTCAGCTATAAATATTTTTGTACAAGTCTCTTTATCTATGATCTCTTTGGGGTACAAACCCAACCATGGTATAGCTGGATCAAAGGGCAGGCATTCTTTTATAGCCCTTTGAGATAGTTCCAAATTGCCATCCAGAATGGTTGGATCAGTTCACAACTCCACCAGCAATGCGTTAATGCCCCAGTTTTCCCACATCCCCTCCAGCATTCATTACTCTCCCCTTCTTTCATTTTAGCCAATCTGCTATACTTTGGCAATTGTATAAAAGATGGGTTGTGAATTCTATAATGCTTGCTCATTATTGAAACTCTACAAAACTTCCTTGATGATTTGATTATTTTATAATGAGGGCACATAGCAAAACAATTCAATAAATATTTATTAATCACATAAAATTATAGCTAGCATTCATTTAACAATCTCCTTACAACTTTAGGTGCTACATAAATATTATTATTATTCTTTTTAATTATTGGCCTTTATGATTCTATTAGTCAAGAAAACATTTATTAAGCATCTACTATGTGATAGCCACTGTATTAGTCATTGGAGAAAGTCAAGGGGTGATAAGACAAAAAATGAAACAATTTCTATTCTCAATGAATTTACATACCATAAGGAGAGAAAATGTATGTGTCTAAGTAACTATAAAATTAAGTCTGTGGGAGAGATGGCCTTGCTACCAATATATACAGAATAAATACAAATGGAATACAAGACAGTTAAATAAAATGTGGTTAGGAAGAGAGAGCCATAGCAGATCAGAGCATTAAGAAACATTATATGAAAACAATTGCATGTTGTGAAGAAAGTGAAAGATAGATTCTTTTAGGTAGAGATGAGGTGGAAGTGAGTTCCAGGCACTGATGATACAAGGGCAAAAATATAGAGATAGTAAATGGAGAATCTCATATGAGGAAAAGAAAGTCACTTTACCTGGACTTTACAGTGTGGAAAAGAGAGTAATGTATAATAAGACCAAAGAGTAGGTTGGGGTCAAGTTTCGAAGTGCTTTAAAAGCCAAACAAAGGAGTTAATATTTTATTCTAGAAGTAATAGAGGCATTGGAGTTTATTAGGGGAGTGACATGGCCAAGTCAGCACTTAGGGAAAATTATTTTAGTAACTTTATGGAAGAAAAATTGGGAATGGAGAGAGATGACAAAGGAAGAATTATGAGGTCACTAAAATAATCTAGGTGATGAAGGACTGAATAAAAGAAGTGGCTGTGAGAAGGGATAAAGTGTTAGAGTTGAGAGATATTGTGGAGGTAAAAATGATAAATTTGGCAAGTGATTATGTTTGTTGGAGGGGAGTGAAGAATTAAAAATAGAGCTGAGGTTAAATAATTGAGAATAAAATGGGAAACAGACAAAAGAAATGACACTGACACCATTTATGATAATTTCACCAGGAAGTTAAACCAAAGTAAATTAAGTACTATGATAAAAAGACCAAAAGAGCCTTTGGAAAGCCCTAGTCAGGAAACATTTGACTTACTTGCTATACAGAGAGAGATGGCTGCCAAAGACAATATGAAGTTAGAATATACCTTTGTAAATTTTTGTGAAGAAAAATGATTGGCAATTTAAAGCAGGGCCATTTCGTAAAGCAGAGAGGAGCAATTGAGAGTAAACAAGTCTAGAGAAGGCTTGGCAAGATATCTAATGAAACAAAGTAATTGAAAAGTCATTCAAAGATGAAAATGGAAAGAAAAGCACAAATGCAAGAAAAGTGGAAAAGATTTGCAAAAATAATTTGAAAAAAACCTTTATCTTCTCTTTTATCAAGGCTTGAGGAAGCTCCACACTTATACTTTAATATCATAATCTCTTAGGAGTTTATAGGGAAAGAAGATATGGTACTAAAGACAGAAATGATAGGAAAAGCAGTCCTATTGGAATTTATATACAAGATATTATCACAAAGGGGCTTAGACTCCATCCACTTACCATCTTGGCCCAGAAATTATCAAGGTAGAAATATCCACCATTACCAAACAGTTAACTGACTTCCAACTGATTAGAGGGAGCGGGGAGGTGAAGGAGTACTCCACAAGCTCCTGCTCCTCCCATCCAATCAAGCCTGCTTGTGTTTCTCCAAAGTCCAGGGATTAGGGAGACTTCATTGTCACCGACCACTGTCATTTTATAGTTTCCCTAATCCTACATATCTCATAATTAAAAGAGGTAGAGAATATAAAATGCCATTTTTCTTATTTGTTTATTGATTACAGAAAAGCATTATCCTGGGTAATACAAAATAATAATGCTCTTTCACATCAAGATTTTGTATATACCCATTAAAATTGGCCATGTAAGAACAAAACTAAACCTTAACTTGCAGGGTGAGCTGAGTGGCTCAGTGGATTGAGAACCAGGCCCAGAGATGGGAGGTTCAGATATGACCTCAGACACTTCCTGGCTGTATGACCTTGGGCAAGTCACTTGACCCCCATTGCCTAACCCTTACCACTCTTATGCCTTAAAATAAAAAACAAAACAACAACAACAACAAAAAACTAATCCTGTTCAATGGCCCTCTCAAAATAAACATTGGTAGAAGCATAGAACAGCAAGCTATGTGCTCACCAAAAGAATGCGTTACTGTGATGGCAGAGATACACTCTAGAATCCAGGCTGAGGAAGGACATAATCCTTGTGGATGGTAAGATTCTCCAAATGCTGGTATTTACATTCTCTTATTTGCATCAAGACATTTTGGGACCTTGTATGAGGAATCTTTAAGAACTCAAAGGAGATTAGATTGATAATTTACATAGAAAAGATCAAATGGACAAAAATGTTTATTGTCCAGATTTCAACATGTGTCTAAATGGCCTCGTATTGAGATTATTTAGGAAAGACAAACAGATGGATATTGAGTTGGGTTCAGAGTTAAAAAAAAATAAATGGAGAGGGAGCTGGATTGTCTTCAAGAAATTTCAGGAAACTTGTGGACTCTAAGCTTCCCATATTAGCAAATGGTGTGGTATGGGATGAAGATGTGGAACGCCATTTCTTCAGAAGAACTAAAGATAAGTATCACCAGGAGAGTAGAAAGGTGCATGGTAAGTATGAGTAGGCAGCAAACTTTCAGTAATGAGGAGCTCTAAAGAAAAAGAGGAGCAAAAGATGTTTTGAAAGGATGGTATGATACAGAAAGAAGATGAACCACACAGGAAAAGATGGTCACATGGTGAGACCACATTAGGAAAACTGGTGGATGACCAGAGTGTTCCATTGGTTTCTTTACAATATCAGGAGAGAGAAGCAAAAGCCTCCAAGTGAACACCAATGATGAACTTTTTGTAGGACATAGACAAGAACTGCACGAGATGGGCAGGTATGGATATATGACAGAATCTGTAGCATCAGAGGAAACTCTGAAGTGATGAGATCAGAGATTCATTTAGTCCTTAGTATATGTTTAACTATTTACCCCAGAAATGGCAAAACTAAAAATCCTCCAGGAAAAAAATGTAGAAATGGTCTTTCCATATTGTTGTTTATTACAAAATAACTACAGCTTCTTTGCAATGCAGGGGGCATCCTAGGCAGTATTCATATACATGGGTAAAAATAAAGGAGGCATTAGGCAGAGCTATTTTCTTTGCCATGAGAAAGCAAATATATGTACTAGATATTTTGCTGGGTATCTGGACATCTGGATTCTAGTTCTGGTTTTGATGCTAACTAGGCAGCTAGAAGAGCATGATATAGAAGAAAGGGCAGGATTTAGAGTCGGTGGGTATTGGCAACTGGGTTGCACAGTGCAGAGTGTTTTATACATACAGTCAGGAAGACCCGAGTTCAAATTTGTCTTCAGAAACTTCCTAGTTGTGTGACTCTGGGCAAATTACTTAATCTATCTCAACCTTTTTGCTCATCTTTGTGGTTGTGTTTAGTCGACTAGTTGTTTCTGACTTTATGACTGACACCATTTGGGGCATTCTTGGCAAGGATATTGGAGTTCTTTGTCATTTCTTTCTCCATCTCATTTTATAGATGAGATAACTGAGGTAAGCAGGGTTAAAGGACTTGTTCAGGATCACACAGCTTTCTGAGCCCCATTTTGAACTCAGTTCCTCTTGACTTCAGGGCTGGTGCTTTACCCATTGTACCATTTAATTAGGGATAACAGAACACCAACTTCCCAGGGTTGTTGTGATGATAAAATGAGCTAACATTTGTAAAATGCTTTGCAAATGTAAATATAAGCTTTTATTGTCATCATCTTCTTGTCTCAAAGCAAACCGGGTGTAAGTTCTTTGTCCTTTTAATGATTATAGCCAAGATATTTATATCACTTTTATGGTTTGTAAAAATTATTTCATTTTATTTTCCTGACAATAGACTTGTGAGGTAAATGATATCATCTTCACTGAACAGATGTGGATTCTGAGAGACATTAAGCAATTTGCTCAAAGTAACACAGCAACTAAATTTCTTTTTTTTAAACATTTATTAATATTTATTTTTTAGAAAAGTTAACATGGTTACATAATTCATGCTCTTACTTTCCCCTTCACCCCCCGAGCTCCCCCCCACATTGGCTGATGCGTATTTTCACTGGTTTTAACGTGTGTCATTGATAGTTGCATTGGTGTGGTAGTTTCGAGTCTACATCCCCAATCATGTAACTGAATTTCTTAGGTGGGATTTGAAACCCAGTTTTGAGAAATTAAGTCCAGAATTAGATCTATGGCTAAATGCTCTCTAAAGTCCCTTAAAGCTCAAATCAGATGGTCTTATGAGGCCATTGAACACGTTGTTTCCTTTTACTGGATCCACAAATGATGTTGCCTTCACTGCTTCTCCATCATCTATTATCTCTCTTTCCTCATCCTCATTCCCAAATGTGGGATTCTTTTTTTGATCCTACCTGGATTTTGATAGGTGAATTATTACCTTATCCCTGATGGAATCACCCTTTCCAACCCCCAGTCCAAACCATGCTGCTGTGCGCAGACTTTTCCTACTCCCATGCCAGTTCTCTTCTACAACTAGTCTTCCATCATCACATTGAGAATATAGACCTTCTTGCCTGTATTAATAAACCCCAGCATTTAGTACAGTAATTAACATATTGTAAGAACCTTATATTAAATGTTTTTGCTGTTTATCTATCTCTCTGTTCCTAAAATAAGTTTGACTGGGCAAGATGATTTCTCAGGTACTTTTTAATTTGGACATTTTACAAATTTAAGAATGCTAGTTTGATGCCCATTGCCTTTTCACATTGTCTATGTAGTCCCAAACCACAAGAATAATTTACCATTTCAGGTCAAACAATTTATTTATTTATTTTTAGCAAAGGGAAATTTTGTTTGTTTGTTTTGTTTTTGGTGGTGGCATTGTGTGTTAAAGCAGTGATTTATTAGATATCTGTGACAATATTCTATAAATATCCTCTCTATAAATACTCTATAAATGCCTCTTGTACACTGATCTCCTCTTCTGGCCTTTCCTGCTTCCACGGGACCCTTCCTGTGTGAAGGGGACAGAGAAATGTCCTTCCCTTTGGGTCAGGCTCCTCACCTGGCCTCTTCTTGACTAGAGGGGAGAGAAAGATGCCATTTCATCCTGTTCCCACCTCCCGTTTCTTGGCCTGACCTGTTCTTGACTGCCTGGGAAGGAGAGAATCAGCAGTCTTATATGCTTCCTCTGCCTGTCTCCCAGATTGCTTGCAGGGAAAGGAGAGAAACACCATTATATTAGCACTACCTATTATTCTTCAACCTGAGCTACTTTATACCTTGAGATGATTCTACTTTTTTTGGATAAACCACTAGGAATAACCTTTCTGAAATCATTCTTCAGTGATAATCCTCACCTGGTCATACCTTTATAATTCCAGTGGTTTTGAACCCCCAAAAGTCATCATTCAAACTCTCTTTTTTGTTCCCCACTGACCACTTCCTTCTTTCCATTCTCCTCAACACAACATCCCTAATTTCCCATTTTAAAGTTAGCCACCTCTTCTACTGTGTTTTCTAAAATACTTGCTCCATAGGTTATAAGCTCACCTTCTTAAATTGTTTTTTTTTCCCACTCTCCAGCTTCTGGTTCTCACTGAGACCTAACTCCTTCCTTTTTATATTAACTTTCTGGTCTCCTTTTTGCCCTTGATTGCATTTTCATTTATTTCTTCCAAATTATTAATTCAAGTGGAAGAGTTGGAATCCTCCTTGATCCCCAATGCCATTTCCAATATCATCCTCTATCATCATCACTCAGTAACCTATCCTCTTTTGAGATCCACTCAATTCATATCTACTACCCAATCAAAATTCTAGTAGCTATTGCTTACTGGCCTCCAAGTCACTCTCCTTCTTTTCTCAATGACTTCATTGCCTTGTTCACTGTCTTTCTATCTTCCTCAACTCCTCTCCTTATACTAGGGGATTTCAACCTACATATTGATACTTCCTCAAAGTCCCTAATATCACATTTCCTCATCTTACTTATTTCATGTGAAAGGAGAGTGACTTAGAGGCCAGTAAGCAATGAAAATTAACCTTCCAATCTTCCTAAATTTCCTATTACTGTTGAGGGTATCATTATTCCATCAGTCATTCAGACTTGCTATTTAGGTATCATCCTTTGTACCTCACTTTCTCATTTTCCATATCCTATACTGCTAAGTCCTGCTGATTTTATCTTTACATCTTTCATATATATTCAAGCCTGGCCTCCTACACTTAATAGTTGTGTGGCCCTGTGTATAAATCACTTAATCTCTGTTTGCCTGAGTTCCTTCATCTGTAAAATGAGGGTATCAGCCTAGATGGGTTTACCAGTCTCATCCAACCCTTGATCTATGATCTTTTTTTTTTTTTTGATCCTTACAAAAATCCTGCAAGGTAGGTGCTACCAAGTATTATGATGATGATTATGACTTTATAGACTCTCTAGACAGAGAAACTGAGGTTTGGAGAAGTTAAGGGATTTACTCAGGTTAAATTAGTTTGCCAGCTTCAGAAGTAGATTTTAATAGGAAACTCTCTCCATGCATGACATTATACCTTCTCACTAATGAATAGATTAAATAACCAACTGATTTTTTTGTATCTTAATAAAACAGAGAGAAATAATCCTTGTTTCTCTTTGTGGACTTCAATAGAAATAAACCCTCAAATATATAAAGTTCTTTGAAGTTGACCTTACACAGTGGCCACTGGGTGTATCTCGTTCTATTGTATTGATCATGAGACCCTCCTTAGTGTTTGCAGTTTCCTTTTAGACCCCAATCAGAGAACATATACTTACACTACTCAGTCTTTCCCTTTCCTTCATGAAACCCTTCCCAATCAGAGGAGCAAAACCAATCTAACTCAAGAGACTTAACACCCTGCCTTCTGCTGCAGCAGATAGCTAGCTACCCAAGTTATTCTGGTTTTGTAGCACTTAGCCGTCAAACACTAATTTCACTGTTAAGATGTTTGGAGCAATTATAATGCTAATTGAATTTTGCATGCACTATATGGCATATATTTAATATATGCATTTTTGCTACAGCTGTCTATTAGCAATTAATTGGGACCCTGTGTTGGCTAAATTAAGCATATTATGTTGAAAAGAGGTACCTAAATTAGAGGCAATTCCAGGTATAGCAGGGGAGAAATTACATGGTCTTATCCAGCCATGTGGCTTATAATTTAATGAGTGCCTAGAGTGTGCCATGTGCTGAGCTGGCTCATTGGCTTCCTCTCTTCCCCTCCCTAAAGATGCTCTCCTCTTTACCTGGCTCCCTAGTCAATGTGCTGCTGCAGACATGACTATTTGGTACAAAGGGCAGTGGAAATAGGCTTACTGCAGAGAAACTTCTAAACCACTCTGGATAGTTTGGGAGGAACAAGAATGCACCACACAATGAAACTCTGAGCCGTGCTATGAAGGGTTACTGGAGATGAACAGGTTATAGTAGAAAATTCTGACAAAACATTATCCTTTGGAGAAGGAAATGGCAAACCACTGTAATATCTTTACCAAGAAAACCCCATGGACTTGGTGTGCCATGGTTCATGGGTTTACTAAGAGTCAGTCACAACTGAGCAGCTGAACAACAAAAGAATGTACCCAGTTTCCTTACAGATTTTTAGAATTCTGAGTTTGCTTTAAAGCAGGTTTAGGTGTGATCTTTTACAGAGGGGCCTTTCTGCTCTCTCCTTTCTCTCCCTTACCTCCTCAAGGAGGGGAATCTTTCTCTTGAAATGACTTTTCACATACTTCAATGCACGAATGGCACATCTTCCCAAAAGAATATGAGCTCTTTGAAGGTAGGGATCCTTTTAATTGTTTACTTTGTACTCCCAGCACCTACCATGACTCTTTTGACTCAGTAGGTATAAGCTATCACTTCTTAAACTGAACTAAATTGGAGAAAGCAGACTTTGAGAAAAGTGAGCAGATAGAATGATAGACCAGTGGCATTGGTTGATAGCTATCAAACATCTTTCTTTCCCTTTGTAGAGAACTGGCAATCTGGATGAAGACTGGCTATTTCCAGGGCCATGGCAATGACCATAGAGACCATAATTAGGGCTCAGGATCTCAAGACATAGCCTAGTCTCATGACTTCCTTGTATATTCATTCACCGATAATGAAGTTGAGATACAGTGGAAAGGACATTCATTGAATGTGATGTTGAATCCCAGCTCTGACACATGCTAATTTTGACCATGATGATATCAATGACACTTCTACTACTTACCTCCAAGGTTTACTAATAGCTAAATAGTCTCTTGGCTTGTGACCCTGGACAAATCACTTAACTCTGGTTACCAACTCTTTTCTTTTCTGTCTTTAAGTCTACTAAGACAGAAAGTAAGAGTTTAAAAATAATAGTTAACTAGCCTTTATGTAGTGTTTTAAAATTTACAATGTACTTTACATATAAACTTGTTGCATCCTCAGAACAACCCTCTGAAGTAGATATCCTTGTTACTCTCTTTTTATAGATGAGGAAATTGAGGCAGGAAGCTGATAAAGTGAATTGTCCAGGGTTCCAAAAGTAGTATTAAGTACCTGAGGTCAGATTTTAACTCATGTCTTTCTGACTCCAACTCTTGTGCTCTATCCACTGTGTACCCCAATACAGGAAAAGAACGTGTAAATCACCTTAACATATTCTAGAAATACGAAGTGATCATTCATCCATTTAGAAAGTACATAGAGAGCACCTCCTGATATGCAGTATAGCCTGAAGCCCTCTTGAGAAGTAGAAAATAAATCGAAGGTCCAATTGTTGATCTCCTAAGGATATATAGACTGTATACACAAAGCAAAAGGGAAATAATGACAAGGGAAATAGGATAAGCAATGGTGAAATAACCAAAGGAGAAGTAGTCTACCAATGCTGGATTCTTTCCCCAAGAAGTAACAGGGGCACCATTCTTTACTAAAGAAGATATATGGGTAATGCCCAGAGTATTACTACTACTAAGCATGGACCCCAAGGAGGTCAAAGACAGAAAGAAAAGCCTCAATTATGTCCAAAGGAACATAGTTTATATTTCTGTGGTAACAAAAAAACTATAACCAAATGGATGCCTATCCACTGATAGATATTCAAGGGATCTATGATTTTTATCATTGTAGGTGAACTCCTGATATGAGAATTTTCTTCATCCATGTGAAGATGTTTTTGGTGCTTTTCTCTTGAGGGGAAGAGAAGTTAAGTGATTTGCCCAGGATCATATAACCAGCTAGTGTCAGAGGTAACATAGGAGCCCAGGTGTTCCTGAGTCCAAGCCCAGCACCCTACTATGTTGCCTTCACCTTGATTGGAGAAAAGCTAAACAAACGGCTGGGTGGCACAATAGATAAAAGTGCTCCTCTTCCCCAGTTCAAACCTTACAAGCTGTGCAACCCTCTGATTTCAGACCCTTATTTACTGTGTGACCCTCCACAAGTCACTTTATCTTATTTGTCTCAGTTTCCTCATCTGTAAAATGAGCTGGAGAAGGAAATGGCAAATCACTCCAGTATCTCTGCCAAGAAAATCCCAAATGGGTACATGAAGAGTCAGACACAACTGAATAGGACTGAACAACAACAAACAAGCATAATATGTGATTGGGATTGGATAGTGTTGCACTGTCAGGAATGATAAATATGAGGAATTTAGAGGGAAAATGTGGGAAGATGTTGAATGGATGCCAAATAGGCAGAAGAGAACAATATTACCCAATGTTCATGATAATATAAACAATAGCTTTAAAATGTCAGCATTCAGATCGATGCAACAACAGCCAGGCTTGACTCTAGAGAGGACTAAAGATGAGAAGGCCCTTTCTTCTTCTTTAGGAAGGTGTTGAATGAAGCATATGTTGTCAGATCTGGTCAATGCAGCCACTGGTACTGCTTAACCGAGCATTGATTAAGTCAGAGTGATGTTGGGTGGGGTGGTGGTAAAAATATTAAAAAGTAAAATGATATAAAAAGCACCAATAAAACATTAAAAAAAGTTTACCACTTGCCCTTCTCCCTATAAGCATAGGTCTAGTTAAACACTTTCCTACCCCCTCACCCCCATTTTGTGAGTCTCCATGAATCACAAGGCTTATCTTCCATGCCCAAAGCCTCTGGTTGGAAGACTGGAATTCTTTTTGTTTTTCTGAAGCCTAATAACCCATTATGAACAGCCATTCTTCTTCTGTCTAAAGTGTAGTTCGCTACTGTATGCTATGTGGATTTTTAAATTCTATATGGCTTAGCCATTTTTCCATATTTATCCTCTTTTGACTGGACCACGCAAAAGTTATTTGGATATTGTTCTTTTCTCTCCTCCCTCAATAATCCCTCCCTGAAAAGTTTAGGTGGAAAAAGCAATATATATATAACTATTTCTCCTGCTTTGATATATATATATATCAAAGCAGGAGAAATAGTTTTTAAGAGGGTATTAAGTTTTAGTACTAATCTCAAACATGCAGAGGTGACACTCTAAACCCACCACCATTTGGTATGTGCCCACTAAAGCCATAAATTTGGAGCTCAGGGGGATCTTAGAGGTCATCTACTCTCACCTCTCTTTTTGAAGGTAAAGGACCAAGAAATTTAAGTGACTTGCCTAATAACCCAATATATCAAGGAATTTGAACCCAGGTCCTCTTGTTGGGTTTCAGCCTGAATTCTTGCTACTTGAACCAGAGTGATTTTTCTGTATATGATAACTATGCTGGGAGAGAAAGTTAATCAAAACAAAATCCCTGCCTTCACAGATCTTATAGCCTAAATAAAAGAGAGGACACATTATTCAAATTAAAAATTAACTCTCTAGTAATTATCATAAGGAACAGATTAGAATAAAAGTAAGGGGGAGAATATTTGATGCAATGCAAATTAAAGAAAGGAAAATTTAGCTAAGTTATTTGGTCTGAGTGTCCTTTTCAGGAATAATAATAATAATAATATCTAAAAATAACAATATTTATATAACATCTATTATGTACCAGGCATTGTGATAAGTTCTGTACAATTATTATCTCATTGGGTGGGGATAGATGCTATTATTATCCCCATTTTTCAAATGAGGAAACTGAGGCAAATAGAGGTTAAGTGATTTCTTTAAGGTCACATAGTTAGCAAATGTCTGAGGTAGGATTTTAACTCAGGCCTTTCTGATTTCAAGCTTTATCCACTGCCTGAACAGTGGTCACAGGATTGTAATAGCTATACATTTTTTTTTTAATTTGGGTTGGAATCTGGGGAGAATTTTCAGCCCAGGGTGTCAGTGGCATCTTGAAGCTAACTGGACCACACACAGGGATCATATTCAAGGTCTTGGTCTCATTAGAACTGTTGCCCCTGGGGTTGCAAACCTAAGGACCTCCTTTCCATTTCTTTGTCCTTTAACTAAAGGACATCCAAAGCAACTGTGGCTCATATTAAAAACAATTAACTTGAACGACAATAGCTTTTATAGACTATTGTCATCAATAAATAGTAAAGGAATTGCTGGAAATTTTGAGATTTTCTGAATATATATTTGACTAGCTATAGTTAAGTTTACTTTCTATTTCTTCGAGGGTCAAAGACAAATTCCCATGTCTGATAATTAAAGATCTTCAAAATCTTACTCCAACCTGTCTTTCTGAGTCTGATCACACAATACTTGCTCTTATGTCTTCAGCATTCCAGTCAATCTGACATGCCTGATGCTTCATGTATCCGGGGATCTGCTGGTAAATATTTAACAAACCAGCTCTCTAGAAAATTTTAAAAAATCTATAGATGACCTACTTCCAAGTTTAATCGCAATGATGAACATATCCTCCATTATTTTCTCAAGTTTGGACAATTAACTGAACAATAAGTCAAGCCCTGATTTGTAGCATTTTCCAATTTCTGAAAAATAAACACTCACAATGAAAATTTCACAATCAGCCCAAAGCTGAGTAAGAGCAAGCTCTAGTACCTTCATACCAATAGCCATCTTTATGCTTTTGCTGTCTGTTCCCCTTGTCTAAAATATTCTCCCTTTTCACCCTTATTTCTTAGAATTCCTAACTCCCTGCAAGCCTTAGCTCAAGTGTTAACTTCTATTAGATGCCTTTCCTCATTCCATTAGTATTCCCCATTCCTTCCCATACCCCACTCCCAAATATTTTGTATTTAAGCTGCAGATTTTTGAATTGACTGCTCTATATACATTTTACTTTCTGATAGTAGTTTCTGGAGGGCAGAGATTGTTTTGTTTTGGTCTTTGTGCTTAGCATAGTACCTGAGGGATAGAAAGTGCTTAATGCATGCATGGGGTTGACTTCATTGTCCAATTGATGTTTGTTTAATTAAGTCCAATTGGATAGTGATGTGTATATCAAAGAAAAGAGAAATCCCAAGTTTTAAATAAATTTTGACGCTGGAAAGAAAATCTGGAGCTGCCAGGAATCAGAGGATCTGAATACGAATCCTGACTCTAGTTTTTTACTAGTTCTGTAACCTCAGAGCAGTGACAAAGTTTCTCTTGATTCTCATTTATAGAATGAAAGGCAAATCTTGATCTTGTGGGTCAGTTGTACCTTTTAAATCTTTCATACAGAAGATATTGGAATACCTTTAGAACAAATATATGTCAATTCAGGTATATAAAACCACTTCCCCAGTGACTAGAATCACAGATACAGAGCTAAAAATGACCTTTTAGGATTATCTTATCCAAGGCCCCCATTTTGTAAATGGAGAAATTGAAGCCAAGAGTGATTCATGAGTAGTAATTAGCAGAGGCAGGATTCAAACCTAGGATATATATCTCTAATTCTTTCCACTGTAACACTTTAGTAAAATCCCCTGACTTGATATATTCCATGAATGCTGAGTTGTTGTTTAGCCATTTATCCACATCTGACTGTGACTCCATGAACCATAATACACTGGGCCATTCTGTCTGCCATTGTCTCCCAAAGTCTGGCCAAGCCCTTGTTTTTGTTTCTGTGACTCTATTGACCCATCGTATCCTCTGCTGTCCACTTTTCCTTCTGCCTTCAATCTTTCTCAATATTAGGGTCTTTTCCAGTGAGTCCTGTGAAGGCCAAGACCATGCCTTAATTAAATCTTTTACCTTTCCAAATACCAGGAAAGTGCTCTCCTCAATTGCAGATACTTGTAAAGGTTTGTAGATTTGACTTGAATAAAACATATTTAATTTTGTGATATTTCAATGAAAAAGGGGACTCTTCAGTGTTGTTTTCTCTGATCCTCCTCTACTCACCTCAGGAATACATCATGATTGAAGCAAACTTTTTTGAGCTGAACTAGGATACCAACCACTATCTTTAAGATTACTTCTTTGGAAAAATGAGTTTCAGAGCCAAACAGCTGATTTGCACACTTCTTAGACACCAACTGTTTGTTTCCTGGAGACTCTTTTTATAACATGTAACACCGGGAACATCAAAGCATTGATGTGTTATGAATTCCTGAACCATATACATTCTAAGCTTACATTAATTAAAGGATAATTAATGAATGCATACTTTGTGTGAGCAGGCTATTATAATTCACTTCATTTGTATGTGGCATAATGGGTAGAGTGCTGTGTTGGTCTTGGAACAGGAAGACACCAACCTTGTCTCTGACACTTAATAGCTATGTGACCATGAGCAAGTTAGTCAATCTATATCTCAACAGGCATTTGTTAAATATGTACCATGTGCCAGATGCTATGCTAAGTGCTGGGGATACAAAAAAAATGGATAAAGATGTTTTAATGTCTAATGAGGGGGCAGACATTCTATTGGGGGAGATGAAATACAAGCAATTACGTAAATATGAGATCTATAAAGAATGAATGGAAGGCAGTATAAGAGGAGAAATTAGTGGACCAGGAAAGGCTGGAAACTAAACCAGCAGAGAGAAGGAAGAGAGCATTCTAGTCATGGGAATGGCCATGGAGATGGCATGTTATAGGTGAGGAATATAACATGTAACTAGATTGTAGAATGTATATAAAGCCTTAAGAAGCCTGGAAAGGTAGGAAGGGTTCAGGTTGTGAAGGGTTTTAAATGTCAGAAGATTTTGTGTTTGGTCCTGGAGGGAATGGAGAGTCACTGGAGTTTATTGGATAGAGATGGGGCACTCACGGTCAGACTCAGGACAATCACTTTGACAACTGGGTCATGGATAGATTGGGGGCTACTTGTGGTCCTGGGACCATCCAGGAGGATATTGCAATGATCTAGGAGTGAGGCGATGAGGACTTGTACATAAGTAGAGAGAAGAGGATGTATAGAATCAATATGTTGTGAAGACAGAAACAATCCTGACAAAATATGAGAAAAGTGGGGTGAGTGAGAGTGAAGAGTATAAGATGCCATGGAGATTGTAAACCGAGATGACTGGATGGATGGATATGCCATTGACCATTATGGGAAAGTTGGGAAGAATTGGGAAATTCTTATTAGGAATTAGGAAATTAGGAAAGATAATGCGTTCTACTTTAGACATGTTGAGTCTAGGACATATAACAAAAAGTAGTTGAGATGTTGGATTTGGAAACTCAGGAGATTTACTAGGGGTAAATCTTGGTCTTGGAGTCATTTTTTTTTAAGGATAATATTTTAACTCATGAGAGATCACCAAGCAAGAGAATTTAGAGGGAAAAGAGGAGAGGGCTTAGGATAGTCTGTTCACTTACCCTCCTCAGGCCTCAGCTTCCTCATCAATAAAACAGGGATAATTGTATCTATGGTGCCTACCTTGACAGGTTATTGCAAATATCAAATGAGGTAATATATGTAAAGAATTATAAAAATGTCAGTTATCATTACAAAAATAGATAAAAATAATCTCTCCCAGAACAGGACATGGAGACAGTCCCAGTTAAGTTGGAGACAATTTCCCTGCCCTTAATCCACACCAACTTTCCAGTTTTCCTATTGTGATGCTTTGCTTACATAGAACATATGGGGATCCCTTCAGCCTCCATAAAAATCGTAATAGAAACAAAGGCTGTGCTGGGTCTGAATGGCCTTCCCTAGTGTACATCACTGGAGGACCAGTGGTGAGTGTCACTTCCCTGAGGGACCAGCAAATTCTGACTTTCTTAATACACTCTGCTGCTGCCTTATCTAGGCTTCTTGTTTGGCCAGAGCAGATGTGGCTGCCTTTTCCTTCTTTTTCCCAACTCCTCCCTCTCACCAGCCCCCCCTTCCCTGCAAGCAGCCGCTGGCTCCCCTACCCGAAGAGCCTGGCCCTCGTGGAGTAAACACATCCAAGGAGCTGTTTGGGAGGTTTGGGAGGGAAGGCAGCTCATATTTTATTCCCACGTCTCGGTGGGTGGTGGTGTCAAAGCACCTCCTATGGGGCCACCAAACATGAAAAAGGTACATAAAAGAAATGGCAAAGACTCTTGGGGGTAGAAGCCAGTCCAGTCATCCTAAATCATGGGAGATGTGTGTGGGGAGGTAGAGAAGAGACTGTCCAGTCATCTTAAATCTCCCTAGGGCCTGCTTGCTGGGAAAAAGCAGTTCTTTAATTC
This sequence comes from Gracilinanus agilis, assembly GCF_016433145.1. Lineage (NCBI taxonomy): Eukaryota > Metazoa > Chordata > Mammalia > Didelphimorphia > Didelphidae > Gracilinanus > Gracilinanus agilis. The sequence goes on along the minus strand of NC_058132.1, from coordinate 624,619,677 downwards.
AAAACCCAGACTGAAATGCCTGGAGCTCCTTGGGAAAAGGAAGAAGAAGGAGGCAAGAGAATAGGAGGAAGATCATGAAGGAGAGGATGGGAGAGAAGAAAGGAGAAAGAAAGGAAGAAGAGGAAGAAAAGAATTGAGGATCTGGAGAAGGAGGGATGGTTAGAGGAAGTTATATAGGAGGGGGGCAAGAGGAAGATGAGGAGGGGGAGGAGGAGGGAGCGCAGGCTGCTGGCCCCATCCAGCTTTGCATGGGGAGCCCTGGAAGGTCAGAGCAGCCTCGCTGGCTGACTGCCAAACTGTAATATTTCCTTTTGCTGTTGTTCAGAAAGGCATTCAGGGAAACAATTGAGTACAATGAGGGCCTTCCTGTTCCGGCCTCAGCGTGTGAACCACCCAGTAAACTGGGAATGAGTCATCCAGAATGAACTGTGAATTTCCTTTTCATTTGTAAATAGGCCCTCTCCACTGAGGCAGCTATGGGGGAGCTGGAAAAACAGGGCCCCCTAGGCTGGGTAGGCTGGTCTGCAGGCCTCCCCCCTGCTCTCCCCCAGAAGCCACTTCTCCCACCTCTGAAGACCTAACAGGATTTCCCACTGAGGGAACAAAAGTCCGTGTTTGTACAAGAAAATGTCACTAGCAGATTGTGTGTGTGTGTGTGTGTGTGTGTGTGTGTTGTCCCAGGTTCCAAGCTGAAGTTTGGGGGTGGGGAAGCCACTGGAACCCGGAGCTGAGAGGTCTAGAGATGCCAAAATTGCTTGGGAGACTCTATGACTTGGGGCACGAAAATAGTAAGGGTTAGCACCCCCATGCTTGTAGCTGGATAATTGAGACACAGCCAAGCACTTGTGCCCTCCAAATAAGGCACAAGTGATTCACTGAACTGGGGGAGAGCAAACTGCATTCACAATTACGCAAAGGAAGCCAAAGGGAGATTGACTTTAAAATATATGTAAACTAGACAGTCCAGGGCATTGTACACAATGAAATCACCCCATGACATTTTTCTCTAATCCAAATAAAACAAAACTATGATAGTCATCCTAACTTGTTCTGGGTCTTTGGAGGATGGCCTTGCTTCCCTGATACATTTTTCAAAGCCCTCTACAACCAAAGTCAACCTCTTTTTGGACTTTTTCCTCTTACTCTACACTCAAGCCAAATGGTACAATCCTTTCATTCTTTGTTTTCTTCCTGACATTGATGACAGCATCAGCAAAGGCAGGAAGAAAACATCTGGAATGGATTTTCTCACCTAGCTTCCCCCACATCCCCACCTCTATGTTCCTTCTAATGTACCTTCTCCCATGAATCATAACCTGTTGAACTCTCTTCAAGGCCTACTTCAATGGTCTCTTTTCCATGAAGTTTTTCCTGATCTCTTCCTCTTCCTCTTTTACATTTTCAATGAAGGGTATGAAGATGTAAAAGAGGAAGAGGAAGAGATCAGGAAAAACTTCATGGAAAAGAGACCATTGAAGTAGGCCTTGAAGAGAATTCAACATTCCAATCAAAGAACCATGAAATTTGAAGGAAAATTCAATTTTCCTTCAAATTTCATGGTTCTTTGATTGGAATTCTCAAATTTGTTTATTTTTTGTGGTGTCAGAGTTCATAGTTTCATAGAATTCAATCTGAAAGGGACTTGTGAAACCATCTAATCGAAACCTTTCATTTTACAGATGAGGAAACTGAGGTCTAAAATGATAAAAAGATCTCAGGAGTCCTAAGTATCAGAAATGACATTTGATCAAACAACTTCAAATCTATTTCTTTTTTTCATCATATAACAGCTGCCTTATTTCTTTATGCAACTTTCTCCATAAAGTATTGATTTTTTTTTTAAAGAAGAAGTATGGTGGGTGCAATATCTACTTGGGTATTTGTCATGTAGGCTAATTATTGTCTTTGTTTCCTTGACTACAGCATTTAACCTTTTAGTGCTCCAAGATGCTAAGTGGTAGAGAAGGTACCAATCTACATGGGTAGTTTCCTTCCTGGGAAGACTCGATACAAATGATATCATAGAACCAAACCATATCTTCTTGTGGGGAAAATGGGGATATGTGGACTATATGAGATAGTATAATTAGATAAACTTGAAATAGGTTCATCAATTAATTAGCATTTATTTTATTAAATGCTCACTATGTACTAGGCACTGAATGATTGGACTCAAAGGGTCATCATTAATGACTCAATATCTATTTGACTGGAAGTCTGTAATGGGGTGCCTGAGGGATCTCTGCTGGGCTGTGTGCTAATTTTTACCAATGATTCAAATAAGGACATAAATGATATTCTTATTAGATATGTCAGTGACACAAAGTCAGATGACTAACATTGTATGTCAATCAAAATTAAAAAGAAAACCTCATTAGAACATTGGGTCATTTCAACTCCTCAAATGGATTATTCCAGTGCTGAGCCAGCTCAGATAGGCTGCTGATTGTGAAATTTTTAGCATGAACATATACTCCTCACAAATCAACAAATGCTTCAAATCAGGGCTTGATTTTGCTTTGATTGTCTAGACCAGTGATTCCCAAAGTGGGCGCCACCGCCCCCTGGTGGGTGCTGCAGCAATCCAGGGAGGCGGTGATGGCCACAGGTGCATTTATCTTTCCTATTAATTGCTATTAAAATTAAAAAATTTAATTTCCAGGGGCTCTAAGTAATATCTTTTCTGGAAAGGGGGCGGTAGGCCAGAAAAGTTTTGAACCACTGGACTCTAGACTTAAGGAAATGATGAAGATTAGTAATGCAGACTAATTAATAATGTTACTAGTGCAGATTAAATTTAAAAATGTGTCATACATTTTAAGAGAGTAAGTTGTTAAACTTTTACTTGCATAACCCTGGTAAAGGTTTCTCCCTCTCCCCACCCAATAATACAAAACAGAAACTGAATATTCCTGACTACTCTTGTCTTCCTTGGGTTGGTTCACCCAAAATGCTTGAGGCTTTCCTCATGGTCTCTTGACATCATGAAGATGCCAGTGGCACACATAGGCTGTTCAATGGAGAATAACCATTATTCACCCACTTGGTTTTCTTGTATTGTGTTAGATCAGACTCTTTTGAGTGCTTATGACTCTCTTCCAGAAGGCCCTGCAGTAATCCAGGCTTGATGCAATCAGCCTGATGGTATCCACAAACAAGACCACCAAGAGGACCTAACCATCCTTAGGGAATCATTTTTCAACTTGGACTTTGTGTTGGAACTTCTCCATTTCATTGGTGAACAACTTTAAGGAATTTATAGCTTTCTTTTATATCTTACATCTGCTATTTTCAATCAGAGGTTTGTTAAACAATTTTGTTTTTGGTGTTATATCTTTTAATAAATCTTGAGTAATTTGGATGTTTAGATGAAACCATTATTTTTCGATGAGATTTTTTTTAGGTCACATTTTGCTTTCCTTCATGAAATACAGTGTTATAATTAACACACAACAAGCACAAAATACAATATTCTTTACTGCAGTGGTTTCAGACTTAAATAGAAATGGATCCTAGGCATCAGTATACTGACTAAGCCAGTCAACCACAAATGAACATTATTTATGTTATAATATGGGCAGCAGGGTAACTCAGTGAATAGAGTAGAGTGCCTGGAATCAGGAAGAACCATCTTCCTGAGTTAAAATCTGATCTCAGACACTTATTACCAGTGTGACCTTGGGCAAGTCACTTAACCCTGTTTGCCTCAGTTTCCTCATCTGCAAAATGAGCTGGAGAAGCAAATGGCAAACCACTCTTGTTTCTTTGCCAAGAAAACCCCAAATGGGGTCAAGAATATGTGGGGACACAACTGAAAACAACTGAACAGTGACAACAAATGTATTTTTACTTATTTTTAAAAAAGAAATATTTCCTAATAACATTTTAATTTTTGGGGGGTGGTGGTGGTGGTGGGAAGTTGTGGTGGTTACCTCTGCTCTACAGTATTTAGTTATTTATATAATGACAAATATATGTTCTACTATGGAAGAGTACTGCCTGTTATCTACCAATACCTCCAGTGAAAATGCCCTCTACCTGCGAGTAGATAATTCTCATAATTATTTGTGTAGATGGAAAGTAAACATCTAGGTTGGTTTTTAGGATTGTAGGATTGCTGCTCTTTGCTTGACATTTTTTTGTTTTGTTTTTTTGTTTTGTTTTGTTTTTATTTTAAACCCTTGTACTTCGGTGTATTGTCTCATAGGTGGAAGATTGGTAAGGGTGGGCAATGGGGGTCAAGTGACTTGCTCAGGGTCACACAGCTGGGAAGTGGCTGAGGCCGGGTTTGAACCTAGGACCTCCTGTCTCTAGGCCTGACTCTCACTCCACTGAGCTACCTAGCTGCCCCTTGACATTTTTTTGACATTAATAAGTTTCTACACTGTTTTTCCACATCTTATTCAGTTACCCTGTGAATTGATTTCCTCAATGTTTTCAAAATTGTGTCACCTTTGTGTGATCTTTTATGCATAGTGGATCTAATTCTGCTGCTTTTCCCATCTTCTCCTACTATTATTAATGCCTCTTCTAAAATATATCTGGCACTATGATGTAAGAATCTAAGTGTGTGATGTCTCTATTGTCTGCAATGGTAAAAAAAATTGCTATCAAATTCTTTGCAAATTGTCTCCATTTTCCTTCTTTTTTGTGGCATAATTCCCTATTCTTCTATAAATGCCCTTGGGAAAACTTTTCTTTCTTGAGTTTCTCTTTAAATTTGTCCTCTTTATTTTATATTCTGAAGGGTTGTTGCCTCTGGCTACCACATATTTCTGCTTGGCAAGTAAGTTAAATGTTTGCTGACTAAAGCACTTTTTAGTCTCTTTCTGTCTTCTTACTATGGTAATTGATTTATATTGTTTAAGCTGTTGTGTGGAATTATTAAAGTCTCTGTCTATGCCCTTTCTTCTATCCATATCTCGCTTTTCATCATAAATAATATTTGATTAGGTCAGGATTGAGTTATTTCAATTATACCACAGATTTTTTCTCATTTTTATTCCTTTTCTAGGCTTGTACTGATTTTGATCTTTGCCCTATCAAGTCTGTAGTCTAAATGTATTGAAATAGCTGACTCAGGAATCACTCCCATATCAATGTGTCATTTTCTGTCCTTTAAAATATAATCAATTTCTATGTGATATTATTCTATGCTTGCCCTGTTCAGTAGCTACTGATTCTTTTCTTGGAAAAAATAATCCTGATATACAGATATAAGGCTTCTGTGTAACATAAAAGTCTGAACTCTCTCATTTTTTATTTTTAATCTGTTTTCCAATATAGTTTCCTCTTCTCTTCTATTTCCACCTTTGCACTGAAATTAATGAGTGTCAAAATATATGTTGATTTAATTTAGTGAGTCTCACCAAGTTTCCTGTGTAATTTCTTTGCCTCTTTATCCTTTACATTGGATGTTGATGACTAAACTACATTTGTATTCATGCTCATCTTTTTTTGAAAATAATTATCATGATTATTACATTAAAAGAGGACTAAATGCCCTACAAAATGATGTTTCCTTTTAAATTTGGTGCAAGATAAAATCAACACTTCCAGCCATTTGTCTCTACAATAAAAATCTGGGAACCATTGTACCATTTCAATTCAACTTTCGTCTTTCTTCTGTTTTCATTTAGATAAAAACAAGTCTCCTCATGAGTATGCCTCTTCCTTCAGTCATTAGACTAGAAATTCACATTTAGAACACCACAGCTAAGTTAAAGTTTATAAGATAGAATAAAACCTGTAATTCTCAGTACCCTCCGTGCCCCTCTTTCCTTTATCTCTGTCACTGTCACTATAGCAGCAGAAGGAGTGTATACAGTTTGTTGGTCATTCAGTACTCTGCTTTGTGAATTACATTGATCAAAGAATTCAGCATCCAGATGGAGGTATGCATTGCCAAATGGTAGTCATGAAAAAGATTTGAGAGTTTTATTGGACCACAAGTTCAATATGAGTTGGAAGACTGATAAAGCAGCTAAAAAGGGAATTCCAGTTTGGGTTTCATCAGAAGACATGTAACTTCCAGGATAAAGGAGATAATGATATTCCTGATACTAGTATGATTACATCTCAAGTAGTTCCATTTCTTTATGTTTTCAGAACATTGTAAGCACTTGATAAATGTTTGTTGATTGATTGGTAAAGTAAATTGAGAGAGCAAGGGAATAGAGTATTATTTCTTTTTAAAAATTAAAAAAAAAACAGTCATTAGCAGGTACTTTTTCACTCCTTCCCACATCTTCTACCCACTGAAAAGAATGAAATAAATAAATAAATACAGAATCCTTGTACTAAATCTGCTTAGTCAAGCAATACAAATTCTAACATTGGCTAGGTCCAAAAATGCCTGTCTCATTCTTTACATTAGTCTATCACCTCTCTGACATGAGGTGGGTGGTGCTCTTCCCTGGTCCTCTGGAATCATAGTTGTTCCTTCAGTTGATCAGAGTTTTAAATCTTTCATAATGTTCAATTTCACAATATTTATGTCATAGTCTAAACTCTACTCATTCTACCTCAGTTTATACAAATCTCAGGCCTTCTTAAAACAAATTTTTCTTCATTTTACATAGCACAACATTATTCTATTACATTCTATTACATTCATTCTATTACATTCATCCACCATAATTTACTTTATCATTTCCCAATGATGGAATAGTTATGCATTAATTAGATTTTAGTCCAATATTTCATAACATCTTTCATGTCATTCTTCAGAAAAAAATGGAGTTATCTGGGCAAGATGATAGTATAATTAGGTGAATTTGGAACTGGTTAAAAGTCAAGGTACAAAGAGTAGTCACTAATAGTTAGATGCCAAGATGGAAGGAGGTTACCTTCCTCTACACAAAGCCTTTTATGATTTCAACAACTGATAGTACTTTGCCTAACTACCTTGACTTGTTTTTATTTTGCATTTATTCTTTTTCTCCCTCCCTACTCTTCCCTCCCTTTCCCTTCATATTTTTATATACACATATGCATTTTCCATAAGAATGTAAGCTCTTTGAAAATAGAGATTCTTTCTCTTTCTGTCTTCTTTTCTTGCTTTCTCTTTGTCTCCATAACTTCCAATTCATTGACCCCTAAGTGCTTTCCCAGGCCATCACCTATGCTACATTTTCTTTCTTTCAACTCTACATCATCCTGTTTTCTTGAATTCTTCTGCTCCTTACTCCACTCTCAATCCTGTCTTGCCAAGCCTTGGTCTTGGGTTACTAAACCATGTACTATTTTTACTCATTTTTAATGTTATTAAACAAATCTGGAAAAAAATCATGGAACCATGATGAATAGGTCCTTTATAAATTTATGCTACATAAATGAGTCTTCACTATTGCAAGGAAATTATTTAACCTCTCCCTAATTGGTTCATTATTCCACTTACAATAGCAGTTTTTCCAAACATTTACATCTCTTCTCAACTTACCATGTTTCTCTTACACTTTCAGTTGAGAAGACCTTGCTATATATTTCACTAGAAAAAAATTCATTCATCAAGATCTTCTTCCTCTCTTGTCTTTTCCAAAAAGAAGTGTTAACTTACAGTGAAACGGGCTACATTAGGTGTCCCCAATGAAGGTCTTCAAGTAGCAAATGTATAAGCACTTGCTAGGGATACTGGTGGAAGGAGTTCTTGGCCATATATGGCTGAACTAGGTTGCTTATAAAGTCCTCTTCATCCTGCAGCTCTTTGAATGTTAACAATTAAACAATGTTAACTTGAAGAGGATCTTCAGTGATATACTGAAGTACTTTGCTTTTAGCCATATCCTTTCTGGCATTTTGATCAATCACTTGGAATAAGACATATAGTAGATGACATATTTATCAAATATGTGGGTGATACAACATTGAGAGGCAGAGATGATAGACTGAAGGACAGAGTTATATTCAAAATGATCTTGATAGATTGGCATAATGGGATCAAACGAACAAAATGTAATTTAACAGGGATAAATGTATTTTGCTATTGAGTTAAAAGATAAATTATCTAAGTACATAATAAGAGAGGCCTGGCTTAATAATATTTCATGTGAAATGAAATACAGGGGGTTTAAGTTGACTACAAGTTCAATATAAGCTCATATGAAGCTGCTAAAAACCCAGAGGAATCATTTTTTGTTAAAAGATCTTAGTACTTAGACTACAGAAAATAAAACTCTCACTGTGTTTTAGTTAGGACAAATTTTAAGATAGACACTGACAAACTGTGACTGTGGTGATAATGGAATATCAAACCATGCTATTACAAGAAATAATGGAAGGCAAGGGAATTATTAAGCTTGAAGAAAATAAGATTGTATTATTTTTTCTTTTCTAGTTTTTCTAGTTTTTTTTTCTATTATCAGTTTTCTCTCTCCTATCTTTGTTTCTTGTCACCACTGGAAAACAAAAGAAAAACAAAAACATATAACAAATAAGCATAGTTAAGTTAAACAAATTTCCATATTGGTCATATCCAAAAATGTACGTTTCATTATGCATATTTATACATTACCTCTATGCAGGTGTTTGGTTAGTTTTTTTTTATAATCAATCTTCTCGAATTATGACTGATCATTATGTTGTTTAGAATTCTTAAATCATTCAAAGTTATTTATTTTCGCAGTGTTAATGATATGGGATAAATTGTTCTGATTCTGCTTATTTCATTCTGTATCAGTACGTATGCGTCCTCCCAGATTTCTTTAAAATCCTTTTTCTCTCCCTCCCTCCCTCTCTCCCTTCCTTTTATTTCTTTCCTTCCTTCCTTCCTTCCTTCCTTCCTTCCTTCCTTCCTTCCTTCCTTCCTTCCTTCCTTCCTTCCTGCCTTCCTGCCTTCCTGCCTTCCTGCCTTCCTGTCTTCCCTTCAAGACTTCAGTTAATATCCTTCTTCTTTGACATTTATTGGCTGTGTGACCCTGGACAATTCATTTAACTTCTCTCCATATCTGTTAGTTTCTTATTTACCTAATGGTTGGGTTTACCTTTCAGGATTGTTTCTAGATTAAATGAAATAATGGATATATTAAAGCTCTTTGCAAACTTGAAAGCACTATTAAAGTGTCAATTATTAGTATTGATCAAAGCTAAAGATCTCACAGACTAACTGTTTCTCATATGTTCTCTTGCCAATAGAAACCTTTTTCTCTGACAAATAAAACAACAAAAACCGTAGTCATGAATAATGGAAGAAATGCAGTTGCTTTTAATGAGAATAGATCTGGATTTTTATTCACTATCTAAAGTAGACTATGAATAAATCCCAGAAAACAATATGATCATCCATAAATATTGAGGCTATTAAGGCAGCAAAGAGAAAGGTAGCATTGAGTAATAGATGCAGAGCTATCTGGAGTCAGAAAGTCCTGAGTTCAAGTTCTAACTTCCAAATATACCAGCTGTTTGACCACTAGTAAAACACTTCATCTTTCAGTGTTTCTGAAAGTCTTCTAAGACTCTGAGTTGCAGAGGTTGCTTCGATTGAGACAGTTTCCTGGAGGAGAGTTCCCTTTCCCCAGAGATGTGCTGTAATCAACCAATTGTTAAATTTTCAGTGTGAGCATTCATACCTTAAATTGGCAAATGCTTCAAATCAGAACATCATTTATTGTATACTTGATTATCTAGACTTAAGAAAGTGATGGAGGAAGTGTTAATGATGCAGATTAATCTGAAAAGTTTGTCATACATACTTTCCCCCTCATCCTGGAGAGCTAGTTGTTAAATATTTACCAGTGCACTCTGCTGAGACCAATGCAATCAAAGATATAGTAGAAATAAAATAAAACAAATCAGAGTGCTGAGGTGTGGAGGAGTCACAGTTAGCCTCTGGCAAAACTACAGAGTAGATGAAATTTGTTTTTGACATTCTAAACCTTCATGTCAGTGGCATATGACCCACTTGGTGGAGCTTACTCCCTCCTTCAATCACAGACTTTCAGCATTCTCTCCCCTCTTTCTTCTTTAAAAAGGGAAAAGATTTGATGAGATCATTGACCCTAAGATAATGATGCCTGGTCAGGCTCAAGTGTGTTAACCCATCCTCTTCTATGGGATAGAACCTGTGTCACACTATCCCCTATGACACTGATGCTTTTCTCCTTATCTGTCTTTAACCCAAGTGTCATAATTTCCAATTTGTTCTGCTAATAATTAGAAGAAAGTATTTGAACACTTAAGGTCCCTGTCAGTCTTATAAACCATCCTTTTTATCCTCCCCTGTCACTCTATTTTCATTAAAGATTAGGGTTGGGAGGGGGGAAGATTCTCTTTATATTCCTATTTTTCCAAAACTATTTGGCTCCTTCTGCTCTAGAGATACGATTAGGAGGCCATGTGCCCAAGAGTGCCCAATATCTTTTAGTACATAGAATTAAGTGGATGTGGCATTGTCATACCCAGAGCTGGCTCTAGTGTGTGAGGACATGGGATTTTTCTATACCTTCCCCATTGCTCTCACATCTACCCCTATCCTGTGTTAAGATTCACAACACTTTATAGATCTGCAGCCTCATGAGTGAGCTTGAACTCTGAACAACAGACCATAGAATCAGAATCTACCATTTTTTTTAAATTAAAGAGAAGAGCTAAATTTGAATGCAACAATGAAACATCAAAGTCATTGGTACATGTGATAGCTCTCTCAAACAGCTGTTGGTAATTTCATCCCTCCAATAGTGCTAACCTGGAGAAGTAGTCTCGGCACCAGGATGCCATCAATCAATGGGAGTATCCCAGAAATCAGAGCCCCATCATGTTCATATGATATCATGGCAAAAGGCATTACATAGCACTGGGTGGGTGAAGGGAGAGGAAGAAGAAGCTGTGATCCAATGAATCTTTTCTTGCTAAGGGAGAGTCTTTAAGTCATCATGAGACTCACTTTTGGATTTGGATGTTCCTCTTTTTCATTTTGCATATGATTTAAATCTCTAGTTATTGTTTTGGATGGAATAAAAAGCTTAACATTATTTAATAGAAAAATAAAAAAAAACTTCCATATACACACATGTACCAATGTGTAATATATAAACACATGTAGATATACTCAGATATCTATACATATGTGTGTATATATACATATATATACACACATATGAAATTGTGTTATAGTGGAAAGAATGCTAGTTTCTGAGTCAGAAAGACCTGGATTCAGTCCTACCTTCCACACATATTGACTGTGTGATCCTAGGTAAGTCACTAACCTCTAAGTGTCCCAGACTCTAAGACTAGCAATGTCAGACTCAAATATGAATGGGAGGCCATTAAACTGTAAGGATACTTGTCCTTGTCCTCATTGTCCATATTGACTTAGAAAAACATATAGTAACATTAACTATCTTCTATTGTATTTTTGTTTATTTTGTTAAATATTTTTCAATCATATTTTAATCTGATTTGGATTACAATTTGGTTTGGTACCTTTGCTCTAAATTTGTAAGTGTCAGAGCAGGAATTTAATTGAAGAAAGAAATTTTCTTAGAAGTGGTTGGATGTTCTGTTCAGGAATGAAATCATGGATTGGGTACCAATGGAAGCATCTCTCTCTCTCTCTCTCTCTCTCTCTCTCTCTCTCTCTCTCTCTCTCTCTCTCTCTCTCTCTCTCTCTCCTCTGTCTGATTCTCTGTCTCTCTATCTTTCTGTCTTACCATATCACTCCCCTACTCCCCCATTCAATAAAATAATGGCTCCATTTGAGTTTAGATTAGGGTTTCTCTATTTTTTTAAAGTCCTTCAAAATCTTATCCTAACCCCTCTTTTGAGATTTATTATATATTTCTTTTTTTTCTCCCACTCTTTAATCCAACCAAATTAATCTTCTCTTTGTTCTTCAAACATGCCATCTATCTCCCATCTCTTTGTCTTTGCATTAACTATCCCTTGTGCCTGAATTGTACTTACTTCTGATCTCTACCTCATAGAATCTCTCATTTTCTTCAGTTCTCAGCTCAAGAATAATTTTCCACTTGGATTCTTTTTGTTGTTAACTAAACTACATCTTCATTTATTTGAGTATTATTTTTAAAGTTATTGAACTATTTTTTCCTTTTTTTTTCTTTTTTAGAATATTTTTCCATGGTTACATGATTCATGTTCTTTCCCTCCTCTCTAAAACCTCTCCCCCTTCCCATACCTGATGTGCAATTCCACTGGGCTTTACATGTATCATTGATCAAGACCTATTTCCATATTTTTGATAGTTGCTCTGGGGTGGTCATTTAGTGTCTACATCCCCAAATCATATCTCCATCAACCCATGTGTTCAAGCAGTTGTTTTTCCTATGTGTTTCTACTCCTGCAGTTCTTCCTCTGAATGTGGATAGTGTTCTTTCTCATAAATCCCTCAGAATTGTCCTGGGTCATTGCGTTGCTGCTAGTAGAGAAATTCATTACATTTGATTGTACCACAGTGTATCAGTGTGTATAATGTTCTCCTGGGTCTGCTTCTTTCACTCTGCATCAATTCCTAGAGGTTGTTCCAGTTCACATGGAATTCCTCCAGTTCATTATTCCTTTGAGCCCAATAGTATTCCATCACCATCAGATACATAGTTTGTTCAGCCATTCCCCAATTTAAGGGCATCCCCTCATTTTCCAGTTTTTTGCCACCACAAAGAGTGGGGCTATAAATATTTTTGTACAAGTCTTTTTCCCTATGAACTCTTTGGAATATAAACCCAGTGGTGGTATGACTGGATCAAAGGGCATACAGTCTTTTATAGCCCTTTGGGCATAGTTCCAAATTGCCATTGGATTCTTTTCAGATCCTTCTAAATGTTAGAGTTCTCCTTCACTAGCTACATGGTATTTAACTGCTTTTTATGTATTCAGTTAATATTAATATATTTACATAGTATCTCCTTTAACAGAATTAAAGCTTTTTAATGTCAGGAATAAGTTTACTTTTGTCTTTTTATTGATGGTGATGAGCATAGTAACTTCACATAGTACATGTCTAAAACAATATTTGTGCAAATAGATAAATATATGGCATCAAATATGATAACTTCTGTGTCTCATCTTGCTGTTACTGAACTGCTGGAATTTGTTTCCTTCCATTTACACATTTCCTAAAATGCCACATACCCCCAAAATCCAAATTAAGAAGCATCTTGTTTGATGTGAACACATTTTGGGGAGGTGAAAGGACTTTATTGGTTATTTTTTCATTAGCATGAATTAATTCAATCAAATGGTTTTTCTTTTAACACCTTCTAGAAATCATGTGTTCAATTGTTCCAGGAATTTTGATGAAGGCAGAGTATGTTTCCCTTTGATATGTAGAACACTTTTGGTGATGTTTCAGGGAGGATCGAATATGAGCTCCCTAAGAACCTTTGAGAATGGATGCCAAGAAGACAGAGATGAATAAATAAAAAGAACCATGTCTATGACAAACTTTATCAATTTCAATGCTTTCCCTAGGTCTGGTCTTATGCTAGGGATGGGGATAAATAACTTTGCTTCTTCTTCCTTCTTCTTTTCTACCTCCCTCTTGTACACATAGCTTCCCTCTCCCAGGAACCATATGTTCTTATTATTAGTAGTATTTCAGCTCAGCTATACTTTGGATTTTATCTTTAGAAGACAGTCTTGAGAACCTAACCACCATTTATTACTGTTTCAATGGGAAACCTATTCTAATTTCCAAATAACTGACTTGAAAATGAACTTTTGAATCATAACTATTTCAGAAGTTGAGGACAGACTATATAGAATTTCAATGAAGGACTCAGTCCTAGACTTAGATCAGAATCATAGTTTTGTTTCTAGGCAGTTGTCATAACTCCTGCTCTAATTCTTTTCCCAACCCCCACACTTGAATTTGCATTATGACCATGTCCATTTGCTCATGTTCTAAAAAAGTGATTGCATTTAGGAAACATTCAGACAGCAAGATGGGAAAGACAGACAAATGCACAGTCAGAGATTCCAGAAGCAGGAACGAGTGATCCCAAGGTTTTAAATATCCAGGAATCACGTGTTGGAACTGACATCCATTATAGAGCTGTTGTAGGGTGGAAAATGCCATAGACTAAATTGTTTCACTGATGGTCTCCAAAATAGATGTTCAAAGGCAAAGATCATGAGCTATACTTTTCTCTTTTGGCCACTGTCACTTTGGCTTTGACTAGACTCAAAAAGGAAATGGGGAACTAAATTGGGATAATTTATGCAAAGATTAGGAATCAAGAAAAACTTATAAGGGGATAAAAAGCCAAAAAAGAATACTGGCCTGGTAAACAGAGGATCTACGTTCTATTCCTACTTCTGAAAGCTTAGCACTTACCAGCTATATGGCTCTGACAAAATCACTAACTGAGCCTCAGTTTCCTTATCTATAAAACGAGAGTAGTGAATTATATTGCTCTGAGGTCTCATCTAACTCTAGATCTATAATTGTATGATCCTTTGATTAATAGGAAGACTGACCTAATTGACAATCTATTTTGACTAAGTGCAATGGACAATTGCATAGTCAAAGGGTGGGAAGCAATTTGCTACTTTAAAAAGGAACTGAATAGGATTTTTTCCACTTTTAGCTACAGAATCATTTGGATGAAATAACATGATGGAAGAAACCCCTGCCAAAATGAGACAAAAGACATGTTTAACGGATACAGAATCTCTACATCATATACCCAGCTATTTCTTTATTGAAAGTGCATGTGTTTATACACGAACAAGTTTAATCACCACTCCCTGATGGTGAATCATTGGCTAGCTATCCCACTGTGAATTGAAGATTACAAAACAAGTCAACAAAATTTAACTTTTTATTGGTCATTTTCTAGATTATTTTAGAACTATATCTTCCTAAACTATCCTCTCTTGATTCTTCATAGATACTCTCTTTTATTTTTTTGGTTATGAGCTAGTGATTATCAGCAAACAAATATTTAAGAGAGTTGTAAAAAGAAAATCACATTTGAAAAGATGAAAAAATGAATGAATAAATTTTATAGAGTTTATTAAATTGAACAAGATAAGAACACAATTGACCTGTCTGTGACTGTAGGTCTTTTGGTACTATCAGTGTTCACTGATGCAATATCTGGCTGTATTTTCACTTGTTTTACCTCCCTTTTGATAAAATGCTTTTTGTACTACTCAGACACATAGACCATTTTAGAAAATTTATTGGATTGTAGCATAATAGAAAGATCATTGAAACTAGAGTTAAATGACCTATGTTCACTTTACTTTAACAACTTGCTAGACATCAGTTTTCTAATTTTTAATTGGTATTATTTCCCAACCAATGATTCTCAGATATTAAAAAAAATCTTTGGATCACTCATTCCCACTTTCTGGCATTTCTGATTATGTATTTTGCACAGGTCAGGGGTTGATGTGAAATCTTAAATGAGATAACGTATCGAATGTTTTGCTGTTTGTATCCTAAGGTTATATTTAGAGCAGTAATGGAGACTGGAGGTCATCTAGTATAAACTCTTCATTTTACAGATGAAGAAACTGAGATCAATCAAGGCAGAATAGGCAGTAAATGAAAGAGCTGGGTGGCTTTTCATCTTATTTCCCCTTTTCCCTCTTATTCTCTACCTACTTTTTGAGGTTATTAGAGCATAAAGCAAATAAGGTCGAGGTGGTGAATAGACTGGCATAAAGGCCAATTTATAATATATCTATTGGAAAGCTACAACACTTCTGAGTCACCTTTAGGGTGAGTGATAAACCAAAGTCCCAAAGCTTCCTTTTTGTTAACCAGTGTGGAATAGGGAAAAGTATACAACATTTAAGATCAGAGGATCAGGTTTGGATCCTGGTTCTGCCACTAACTACATGTGTGTCTATAGGCAAGTTATCTTCCTTTTCTGACCCTTCCTTTCTCCATCCAATATAGGGAAAGTTGAATTAGATGATCCTTCAAGTCCTTTCCAATTTTTTTTCTATTACTTCATATTTTCGGTTCACTCAGAACCCTTCTTCTACACTCCCAAATTTTCAATATTATTGCCCAGATTTTCTATGGGGTCTCTATCAAATAGAGTGGTATCCTAATTCCTTAAAAAGAATTGTCTTTTCTTGACACCTTGATTCCAGTTTTTTGGCCTTCTCTATGATATTTTTCAGCAATTATCTTCATCTGTACTATGTGTCTTCATTCTCCTCATCTTTGCTGGCTTCTCCTCATTTGATGACAAACATGCTTTGTTCTCCTCCATCCAAATATAAGATTGGTAAGTAAATTGAGTTAATTAATGACCCGACTCTACTTAAAGTAACAAAGGCAATATTTTATTCCTTATATTTTTTTTATCAGGTAAGGATATTTCTGTTGAATCAATCAATTCATCAATCCATGAATGGCATTAAACTAATGGATTCCCTTACCCCTCCTTAATGTTCCATTGTTGACCTTTTATGAAACAGTAAATTGGTTCATAACCTAGAATTCAAATATCTGGCAGCCTAAAAGATAGAGAAGTTCTCGGTAAGCACCTAAGAAAAAATTCTCAATCAATGAGGAGTAGCACCTTTATTTCATCCCCCTCATGATAAGATAACCTTGTGAACTTCAGAGGGTCAGAGGATTGGCATTTCTCATCAATATACCAGTTGTGTCACTGGAACAGTCATGACTAATAGCAATGTGGTACCCGTGCTAGAAACCAAGGACAAAATGAGGAAAGGAGGCTTTCAGACTATAAGGAGCCCAGCAGAAAGTGATACCAAGCCCTAGAGGAACACCATGAGGTTCTAACCAAAGGATGACCAGGAAATGTGTTATCCCATTGCTTCATTTATTCTAAATTGGGACCCATTTTTTTCCCCTTGGATTTTGTACTTTTGAGAGAGTGCATCATAAACTTTGAGTGTGGGTAGGTTTGTACCATCTCTACGATTTGAGGAAATACCAGTTTCTAGAAGATGATTGTCTTGCTGGTTAATTGATACAAGCTGATTAACTGATAAGAGAAGAAAACAGACCTATTGGGGCTCATGAGCATTAGAAGATTTTCTATAGCATTAGAAAGTCAACCCATTAACACATTTGGGGGTACCTTTATAATCTTAAAAGAGGAAATAGAAGCTATTGTCTGGGGACCCAGCCTGCTAGTGTGCCAGTGTTAGTGGAGGTTAAGAAGAGTAGTTCCAGAGCCTGTACTATGCTAAAACTAACTAACAAATCTTTTCCTGTGTCCTTCTATCCTATCTAGCTATTGTCCTAACTTTTTCTTCTCTTTTCTCGTTGAAACTCTTGAAAAGTTGTCCTAACTCAAGTGTCTTCAGTTCTTTACCATTTTCTCCTCTATTTCTTGCAATCTACTTTATAAAAAATGTTATATACTTTCCAACATAAAGTAGAATAAGTAGAGTTAAATAGAGTTGTACTCTACTTAAACTTCAACCTCAATAGATAATAAGTCTATTGACCTTTTTTTCAGCACTTCCATGATCTCAAGAATGTAACCAGGACTACCTTCTGAGAGTAAAATGACTAGGGTTGGCCCAAAAGAAAAGATAAGATGACTCCTTTCACTTCTTTGTAAAAGTATGTAATATTACCTATAAACATAAATTTTTTTGATTTAAAAAACCTGACATTGTTGATCACCTCTTCCTGAATATTCTCACCTTCTCTGACTTCAGAAACACCATCTTCTCACTTCTTCCTCTGTAACCAATGAGATTTCTTCACTGATCCCTCATCTTATTCCTGGCCCCTGAAGGTGGTGCCTCCCAAGATTCTGGCTTCAATCTCTTCCCTGAAGGAAATTGGCTAGCTTTTTGCTCTCAATACATGTTCTCATAGAATAAGAGAAGCTAAGGGACAATGAAATAAATTAGTGGTTTTAAACCCACAACAAAGAAAAATACAGGGCAGTAGTTGATAAAAAAAATCACCATTTAAAATAGTCATTGAAATACACTGAAATACAAATCTAAGCTTCTGGGAAAACAGACACTATGTAAATAGAAAGTATTATTGCTACAATAAGTATTAAATTAAGTTAATAAAAACTAATTTAAAAGTTTGGCTAAGTTTGCTCTCTATAGGCCATAATGGAGTTTGGATGCTGGTGAGTTTTCCCCAAAGAAAATTGGTTGAATACTGTGATAAATTCTTTTAGATTCCCCCCTCCCCCCCCGCCCCCTTTACCAATGATGTGATAATGCAGGGGGATTGAACTTTTGTTTTTTAATTTACATTTAAATTATTTCTTTATCTTAAAATAAAATTGTTTTTACCCTGAATTTTTATATTTCTCTTACAACCAAACAGAAAAAAAACATCTCTCTCCCCTTTCCAGTGTCTGAGAATGGAGTCCCTGATTGCAGTTAACAGATTTGTTAAAGCCAAGTCAGTCTTCTTCAGATAAAACAAAAATGGATAGGGGCCAAATTTCTGGGATA
The DNA here is from genome assembly GCF_016433145.1 of Gracilinanus agilis. Taxonomy (NCBI): domain Eukaryota; kingdom Metazoa; phylum Chordata; class Mammalia; order Didelphimorphia; family Didelphidae; genus Gracilinanus; species Gracilinanus agilis. Next base: position 624,601,299 of record NC_058132.1, on the reverse strand, counting down.
CAGATATTTTGTAAAATAGCCCATTTAAAAAAATCTGTCCATTATTTACCATATCTCTAGAAAGGTCAAATAAGATTAATTTTTTTAGTTGACCAGAACAATAGAACAAAGATAGATGACAGGATTTTCACATCTCTAAGTGCAAATATGGTTATGTCAAATCAAGTATCTATAAAAATATGATCTATTCACCTCATGGGAGTCAACATCATATTTCATATCCTTCCCTTTGGTGTCATTGTGGGCAGTTCTCTGTCTTTCAGGATAATAGATTTACAGAGATTGCCAAATGTCCATTAAGGCCCTTCACCCAATTTGCAGAGATCAGTCATTGGAACAAATTTTTTTTTTATTCCTGGGAAGATACTATAAAAAGTCATAGAATTTTTTTTTGTCAGCTTCAGTTATATACATGCTCAAAGTGTGTGTGTGTGTGTGTGTGTGTGTGTGTGTGTGTGTGTGTGTGTGTGTGTGAGAGAGAGAGAGAGAGAGAGAGAGAGAGAGAGAGAGAGAGAGGAGAGAGCTTTCAGGTATGGAAATAATTGGTAATAAGAAAAAATATAACAACCCTAATTTTCTGAGGAGCTCCAACAAAAGCTTCAATCCTGAAGGAAATGCTGATTGTCTAATGCATTTACCCACCTATCTATTTACTCACATAAACCCACCTATTAATTTAAAAAATAACCAATTTCCCTAGTTAGACACATGCAAATTCTCCAAGTCTGATTGCAGGGAGATTTGGAGACAAAAGGGAGTGTATAAAAGTTAAGACAAAACCCAAGACTATTTAATGAAGATGACATGCATGGAGTATCAAGGCAAACAAATGGGATTTTGCACACTGTGATCTAGTGGTTCTGGTGTTGGTGGGGAATCTAAGGGTGATCTCATCATTTATACTCAGAACTCACCTAAACAAACTGACTATCATTAGGATAGAAGCTACACTTTGTTGGCAATTAATGTGAGTTTTAAAGGTGTGAGATCCATGTTTATTTCTTAAAAAAAAGCTGTGGGGGAGATCTTTAAGAAAACACTAAAAACATTAGGCAACTTATTTCTGTATTTACATACTCTCCTCTTCCCTAAACAGATATTTTTTTCTCTTTACAAAACAGCTGTTCTTACCCTTAAACTTCTTCTTGGGAAAACATGGTGGTCTGGTTCCTGTGCACAAACTCTAAATCGTGAACCCAGATGGCTGACCTCTTGGCATATTGGAAATGTTAAACCTGGAAGAAAAAGCAAGTCTGGGTTCCTTTACTTGCCACCATGAGTAAGTCATAGGATACTGCTCCTCCAAGCATAGACCCTCTGAGGAGTTCGAGATGACTTGATTCAATGAGCTAGATGAGAAGCCCCTGTGTAATATTTTGGGGTGGAGAACTTACCTTACAAACTAGTCAGAAGAATCCAAAAACATACATGCTTCAATAGGGATAGGTTTTTAATTTTTATGACACAGTTTTCCATTTTTTGAGCTCTTTCATAAAATTCTTTCTTCTTTCTCTTTCCCCTTTCTTGCTAAGTGATAAAGGACAGCAATATTGGATTTATGGATAACAGTGTAGCTAAGATAACTGCTTATATAACCTTGAGCAGCAGTGTGGTTCAGTGGTGAATAAATTTAGATAATCACCTTTGCCACTACTTGTGTGATCTTTGACAATTCATCTATTCCCTTTGCAGCCTCATTTTCTTCCTCTGTAAAATAACGAAATAGGTCTAACTGACTTCTCTTCTCTTCATACTCCAGATCTATGATCCAGCAAGTCTGGCAGGCATTTTCCAAACTATTCCAAATGAGAAATAACACATATAATCAATTTAACAAACATTCAGTATCTACTATAATATTCGATAGACACTGACCTAATTTAAGTGTGGGTGGTGCCCTTAAGGAATTTATACTATATTAGGGATTGTCTCATAGACACAAGTAAGGAAATACACAATAAAGATGAAGAAAGTTTAAGAGAGACTCACTGGCATTAACTGGTAAGATAAATAATAGACACATAGGAGATAATAATTAAAGGTAAACAACCAAATACAGGAGAGTGATTAACCCTTTAGGAAGACAGAAATGGGAATACTTGCTTTATGGTGGAGAAAACTGAGGTACAGAAACAGTGGATGGCTTTTCTCTTCACATTCAGTAAGTCAGAAGACATATACAGAGTTGGCCTGTCTGAGACTTGTTGAATTCTTGATCTTTATGAGATTACAGTACTTTTCTTCCTGCTTCCCTCATTGTCTACTAGTTGCAGTTTCAACTTGGGCCTTGACCTTCAGTTTCTTTTCTTTTTTTTTGGAACGTTTTATTTTTTATTTATTTAATAATATTTTAACATGGTTAAAAGATTCATGTTCTTTCCCTCCCCTCCTCCTACACCCTCCCATAGCTGGTGCACAATTCCACTGGGTTTTACATGTACCATTGATAAAGACCTATTTCCATATTATTGATATTTGCACTAGGGTACTCATTTAGAGTCAATAACCCCAATCATATCCCCATCAACCCATGTGACCAAGCAGTTGTTTTTCTTCTGTGTTTCTACTCCCACAGTTCTTCCTCTGAATGTGGATAGTGTTCTTTCTCATAAGGACCTCAGAATTGTCCTGGACCATTGCATTGCTGCTAGTAGAGAAGTCCACTACATTCGATTGTGCCACGGTGTATCAGTGTGTATAATGTTCTCCTGGTTCTGCTTCTTTCACTCTGCATCAATTCCTGGAGGTCTTTCCAGTTCACATGGAATTCCTCCAGTTCATTATTCCTTTGAGCACAATAGTATTCCATCACCAACAGTTACCACAATTTGTTCAGCCATTCCCCAGTTGAAGGGCATCCCCTCATTTTCCAATTTTTTACCACCACAAAGGGTGTGGCTATAAATATTGTTGTACAAGTCTTTTTCCTTATGCTCTCTTTGGGGTATAAACCCAGCAGTGGTATGGCTGAATCAAATGGCAGGTAATCTTTTAGCACCTTTTGTGCATAGTTCCAAATTGCCATCCAGAATTGTTGGATCAATTTGCAACTCCACTAGCAGTGCATTAATGTCCCAATTTTGCCACATCCCCTCCAACATTCATTACTTTCCATTGCTGTCATGTTAGTCAGTCTGCTAGGTATGAGTTGATACCTCAGAGTTGTTTTGATTGACCTTCAGTTTCTAAGGAGCATTGGCAAGAAAATAATTCCTAAGTTAAAATTAATTTAAAACTAAGTGTACTTATGAAATAGATGAACTTTCATGGATATAGATCAGTAATGGTGAACCTATGGCATGGGTGCCAGAGATGGCACGTAGAGTACTTTCTATAGGCACACTGATCCCCCCCCCCCCCGACCTCTCCACAGAATTTGTTACTAGAAAGGTAGAGGGACTGAGGCAGAGCTGCTCTCCTCCCCCTCTTCACCACACCTGATGACATTTTTCCACATCACCCACCCCTCTGCCCAGCAGCCCAATGGGAGTGCACAGGAGGTAAGGTGGGTGGCTTCTTAGTGACAGAGCTGGAGAAGAGGGGAGTACTTGGACCACTCCCCTTCCCCTCTCTGCATTTGCTGAAGACATTCCTCACTTCACCCATCCCTCCATTCAGCAGCCCAAATGGAAGCACTTCTTCTTTCCCCTTGTGGAGTAAGGAGGGGGAGTGGGGTACACCAGATACTCAGAGGGGGGAGCATGGTGATTAGTCTCTGGGCACTGCACTCAATCTGGGGGGGAGGTGGGGGCAAAGCCTGGTACTCCATCCCTAAAAGGTTTGCCATCACTGATATAGATTGTCTTACAAAATCAAGTTTTAATAATGATTTTAGGGGGAAAATTTTGATTAAATCCCTCTTCTACTGGAGATCAATATTTTTTATTTTGTAAATTTTTTTATAAAAACTCTTACCTTCTGTGTATTGGCTCCAAGGCAGAAGAGTGGTAAGGGTAGGCAATGGGGGTTAAGTAACTTGCCCAGGGTCACACAGCTGGGAAATGTCTGAGGCCAGACTTGAACCTAGGACCTCCCGTCTCTAGGCCTGACTATCAATCTACTGAACTACCCAGCTGTCCCCTGGAGATCAGTTTAAAGTGATCAGAGAAAGAGAATTTTGGGTTAAAACACATTTAATATTTTCATAGGACCTATAGGATTAGAGGGAACAGTTGGAAATATGCTGCCAAGCCCTAAATGCTTACTGTTTCCCTTTTTATGAGATGCTCTCAACCCACAAATTGAGGTACTTAGAAAAGCATTCTTCCCCTCATAAAAATAAATTCCTATCATCATTTTCTTGGCTGGGGTACCCTGTGCCCAGTCATAAACAATGTGGGTTTTCCCCAGGGGTTGGTATTGTTAGTTTTCACTGCAGCCATACGAAATAGAAACGACTGAGATTCAAGATTAAGGCAAAAAGTGGATTTTTTTGGTCTTGGAAACTGGATGTTTTGCATTGATTTTAGACCCTAGACCAAAACTGCAAATGAAATTATTTCCAATAAAGAAATCACTGCAAAATCCAAGGAAACATACATTGAAGAATCGGACACAAATGAAACAGCAATGGAGACCAGCCAATTGTCTTTGTACCTTACTTTGTAGTATAGAGTGATTGTTGTCATACCCAAACTGGAAATAATATGGGGCTGGGCTTTGCCCCAGGCTTTAACATCAGAAGAGGTGTCAGTCCTTCTTACAACTCCTTTTTTACCCAATGATGACTTTTAGATCCATTCTTTGTCACCATCACTCAGCAACCTCCTTTAAAGTTCATACAATCCCATTACTCATTACTATTACAAAGAGACCTTCAAATCTCTCTTATTCCTCCTCAATAAACTTAGTACCTGACTCATAGTCTTTTCTACCCTTTACTCTTGTCCCTTTCAGATTTCTAGCATCATTTTATAATAGAAAGAATTTTTGATTTGGAGTCAGGGAATCTGGATTCAAATCCTGGATATCATTTACTATCTGTGTGATAGTAAACTTCAGTTTCTTTTTATGTCAAATGAGGAGGTTTAATTTAGGTCACTGTTAAATTCTTGTCCAGTTTATAATCTATCACCTTGACTTTCCAGTTCATTAACCCCTCTAACTCCCATGACATCTGTCTCTAGTCTACCTTGACTAGTGAGTATAGACTGTCCATGTTCATTGAACTTAATATTTTCTTTTCTACTTCATGAGTTATATTCTCATTAACACTCCCACTGAAAGGTCATGACTGATATTTGGCTTGAGATCTTGAAAAGGGGAGTGTACCACAAGTCATTAGATTATCTGTATGCTTCAGCTTTTTAATTTGCACTATCCATTTCAATAGTTATCTCTATTGAGCATTGGCTATGTTCATTTAATTCAATTCTATGAAGGACCATCAGAAGTATTAAGTGTTTCTAGTCAAGAACTTTGGTTAAGAAGAGAACTATATATATATATATATATATAGTAACAGAAATATTATATGATAACCAACTGTGAAGGACTAAACCATTATCAGCAAAGCAAGTCTCCAAGATAATCACAATGGACTTATGAGAAAAATGCTATCCGTAACCAAAGAAGACTATTGGAGTCTGAGTGCAGATCTCAAGGCATGCCATCTTCCACTATATTTCCTTCATGAGATTTTTATTGCATGTACTATGTCTCTTCTATCATATGGAATATGGTAATATGTATTGAGTGAAATTACAGGTATAATCTGTATCAGACTACTTACTGCCATGGGAAGGTAGGAAAGGGGTAGCAAGAGAGAAAATACGAATTCTAGAAAGTCAGAAAAAAATTGCCAAAAATTTGATTCTACATATAACTGGGGAAAAAAAGAACCTTGGCTAAAAAAACCAAAACAAAACAAAAACAGGTTGTGATATATGAATTGTGTATGCTGGTCACAATTTTATAACACCAGGTGTCCTGTATATTACAATCAAAAGTATGCAAAAAGATTTGAATATTGTGGATGAAATACTCAACCCTATTAAAGAATTTAGATTTTATAAATCAGTTCATAAATTTGCTGAAAAGAATTTAGTTCCTTTAAAAACTGTGTTTCCCAATGAAGAATTTTATAGATAGTAAAATGTCTAGCTCCATACATAGATAGTATATGTATGTGTTAGAGATTTGTTTTACATTCTGTTTTTCCTGGGTGGCCATTAAATGACTCGTGGCATTATTGATTTTATTCCCATTGGAAAATGAAATTGGTGCCTTTCAATCATATTGTTCAGGCAGGGTAGGAATGGTTCTGATTGATGCTTGTAAATCTCCTTCCCTGATAGCATTTCAGGGAGGTAGCATGTGTCCCAGAGAATTCTTCTGATATCTAGATCCTTTTTAGTCTAACCTTGTTGTGGCATCATTGGTCTTTAATACAAAGTGAGAAACCACATCATTTTTTTTGAGGTACATGGACTTAAGAGTTGTCTGATCTTCCCCTGTCAAGGTCTAGTCTCAGATCTCTTTGATCTCTTACTTACCTGCCTTACTTGAGTGTTATAGGGATTAATTAATTAATGTTTGTAAAGAGCTTTGAAGATGAAAAGCATCATGTTAATGCCATTATTACTATCATCATCTCTTTGCCCCCCAGCTGCTCTGGATTTCACTAACCTTTACATTCATGTTCAGAGGCATCTCCTCATTCCATAAAGCTGTGTTGGAACTTGTATGGGTGGATTTTTGGACCTTCAAAGAGTTTTGCATTGGAAAAGCAAATGGAATGGCAATTTTGATTTTCATTGAGACCAGCAGATTTGTAATAATTTGTGTATGGAAACAATACTCAAGACAGCATTTCATTCAATATTAAACCCATATGTCTGGTAGAACTTCATGAGGTTGGATTAAGAATATTTTCTTATCACATGTGGGTTTCTGTGGACTAGGGTCCTGAGCTCTAGGTTCACAGAGACTAATTACAATCTTGGAGTTCATGCTACAATTTCTTTTCTTTCTTTTTTTCACATTGCTCCCTTCAAGAGTTTACTCTGGGAAAATCACAGTATAGAGTGAGCTGCCTTCGGTTCTATGGAGTGGAACAAAAGGATCTCCCTGGATTCCTCAAAAGTACCCAATGTAATGAGTAGATTAAAGAACAAGTCACAGAAACAATTAATTATTTCATTAAATGAAATGATAATAATGACACAACATACAAAATCTTATAGGATATAGCAAATGCAGAAATTAAAGGAAAATGTATATATCCAAATGCTTATATTAATTAAATAAAAGCAGAACAAATTTAAAGTCCCCAACTAAAGACAAATTTAAAAATCCTACAAATAAAGGTGAGATCAATAAAATTGAAACTAAAACAATCACTGAATTAATAATAAATCTAGAACTTGGTTTTATGAAAAAAATAAAATGGACAAACTATTGGTTAATATGATTTTTAAAAGGAGTAGAGAATACCAAATCATTATCATTAAAGATTAAAAGGGTGAATATACTACCAATGAAGATGAGATTAAAAGTTAAAAAATTATCAGGAATTATTTTGCTCAATTGTATGCCAACAAATTTAACGATGTAAGTGAAATGGAAGAATGTCTATAAAAATATAAAATGCATGGATTATCAGAGAAGGAAACAGAATATCTAAATAAACCTATTTTAGAAAAATAAATTGAAAAGGCTATAGATGAACTTTCTAAAAAAAGCATCAGGACCAAATGAATTTACAAATATTTAAAGAAGAGCTAATTCCAATATTAAATAAATTATTTGAAATAATAGAAAAAGAAAGAGTTTTACCAAATTCTCTTTGCTGAACAAATATGGTGCTTATACATAAAAAAGAAGGAGCAAAAACAGAGAAGAAAATTTATAGGCCAATTTCAATAATTAATATGGATATAAAATACATAAATAAAATGCTCTTTAGGAGATTGCAAAAATACATTGTGACCAAACAGGACATATGCTAGAAATGCAGAGCTGATTCAATATGAGGAAAACTATTAACATAGTTGATTATATTAAGAAAAACAAAGATCGCATGATTATATCAAGAGATGCAGAAAAAAGCCTTTGACAAAATGTAGCATTCTTTTAAAAACACTAGAAAAAATAGATATAAATGGAATTTTCTTAAAATGATATAAAGCATCTATCTAAAACCATAAGCAAATATTTGTAATGGGAACAAGGTAGAAGCCTTCCCAATAAAATTAATAATGAAACAAGAATGCCTATTATCACCAATATGATTTAACATAGTATTAGAAATGCTAGCAATAGCAATAAAAGAAGAAAAAGGAATTGAAAGAATAAAAATGGGCAAAGAGGCAATAAAATTGTCTCTTTTTGTAGGTGATATGATCGTATATGCAGGAAATCCTAGAGATTAAACTAAAAAGTTAATTGAAACTAGCAATAATTTTGGTCAATTAGCAAGATATAAAATAAATTCACATAAATCATTAGCATTTTTATATTACTAAAAATCCTGCAAAAAGAGATATACTCCATTTAAACTATAATAATATATAAAATCATATATTGCATATATTTTACATGAACATAATTATTAAACACTTTATATCCAAATAAAATCTAAATAATTGGAGAAATATTAGTTGTTTGTGGATGGGTAGAGCCAATATAATTAAAACAACACTCCTAACCAAACTAATCTGCTTATTCAATGGCATTGTAATGAAATTACCAAAAAAATTTATCTTATTAAGCTAGAAAAAATAATAGCAAAATTCATTTGGAAGAACAAAAAATCAAGAATATCAAAAGAATTAGTGAAAAATGTAAAGGAAAGAGGCATAGAAGTACTGGATTTTACGCTGTATTATAAAGCAGTAATTATCAAAACTATTTGGTACTAAGGAAAAGAAAAGTAGATTAGTGAAACAGGACAGACATACAACCAACAGTAGTAAAATGTTATAATAATCTTGCATTTGACAAAAGTATAGATCCAGGGCTTCATATAAGAAGCCACTATTTCATAAAAATTGCTGGGATGACTGGAAAATAGTTTTGCGGAATCTAGGTATAGGCCAGTGATTCCCAAAGTAGGTGCCACCACCCCCTGGTGGGTGCTGCAGTGATCCCAGGAAGTGGTGATGGCCACAGGTGCATTTATCTTTCCTATTAATTGCTATTAAAATTAAAAAAATTAATTTCCTGGGGGCTAAATAATATTTTTTTTCTGGAAAGGGGGTGGTAGGCCAAAAAAGTTTGGGAACCACTGCCAATATCTTACACCATCCACTAAGATAAGATCAAAATGGATACATAATCTAGATACAAAAGGAGACATAATAATCAAATTAGAACAGGGAAAATATTACCTATTAGATACTTGAATAGAAGAGCAATTTATGAATAAATAAGAAATGGAGAACATTGTTTGATGTAAAATGAATAACTTCAAGTATATTAAATTGAAAAAATTTTGCACAAATAAAACAAATGTGCCAAGATTAGAAGGAAAGCAGAAAATTGGAGAAAATTTTCATAGACAATCTTGGATAGAAGTCTCATATCTGAAATATATGGAGACATTTATCAAATTTATAAAAATAAGAGCCATATCCTAACTGATAAATGGACAAAATATAGGAACAGATGGTTTTTGAATTCAGAAATCAGTCATATATAAGTATATTAAAATGCTTTGTCACTATTGATTAGAGAAATATAAACCAAAATAAGTCTGAGGCTTCATCTCATAACCTCTAGATTACCTAAAATGACAAAAAGGCAAAATGGCAAATGTTGGAGAGGGTATAGAGAAATGACAACACTAATGTGCTGTTGGGAGAATTCTAAACAGATCCAAGTATTTTGGAAAGCAATTTGGAATTACACGCAGATAGTTATAAAACTGTCTATACCCCTAGATACAGCAATTCCATTGCTAGGTAAGTTTTCCAAGGAAATCAAGGAAAAAGGAAAGTAACAAAAATATTCCAAATTGCTTATAGCAGCTCTTTTTGTGTTGGCAAAGAATTGGAAATTGAAAAGATACCCATCAATTGGGGAGTGTCTAAACAAATTGTGGCATATGATTATGATGGAATACTAATGTACCATAAGAAGTGATGAGCTGGCTAATTAGGAAAAAAAAACCTGAAAAGAACTACACAGAATAAAAAATAGTGAAATGAGTAGAACCTAGACAAAATCATACACGGCCATACATAATTACAGAATTCATACTGGAAGAGTAAATTCTTAATGTTACCTGTAGTTAGTGAATTGAAAGGTGGAAACCTAAGTCTTAAGTTGTATGAACATGTTGGTCTCTCAGACAAAGGCTCCTGTGATGGCAGGAGAGTAGGGAGCAGATGGGACACTTGTAGATAGGATTTATTATGTAGATATGAAGAAAAGTAAGCTAAACATATAAGAGAATTGTATTTCATTTATGTACAATCTTCTTTTAATTTGTATATGGAAATCAATGTTTTATTTGGTTTTGTAAAATTTGGAATTAATAAAATAAAATAAAAGATTGGACCTTTGAATAAATATCAACAAGATTACAGTTACAAGTGGTTATACCTTTCATGTAGGATTTTATTGTTTATGAAAAGAGAAATTAGGAAGTTATATAAAAATAAAGTAAAACTAATATAGAGAACTTTGACAAGTTTATAAGAATAAGTCATTCCCCAATTGATAAATGGGCAAAAATTTGAATAGTTTTTGGATGAAGAAATCAAAGCCATATGTTTATATATGAAAAATGCTTTAAGTCACTACTGACTAGAGAAATATAAACCAAAACAATTCTGAGATATTGTCTCATATTCATCTGATAAGCTAAAGCGACAAAAGGGAAAAATGACAAATATTGGAAGAGAGGTGGAAAAATGAAGATAGTAATGCATTTTTGGTGGAACTGTAACCTGATCCAACCTTTATGGAGACCAGTTTTGAATTAGGCCCAGAGAATAATAGAACTGTGTGTATTCTTTAAAATTCTGGTCTCCCCAACACTGGGGTCATGTGCGTATTCTTTTTACGCCAGGAGTCATACTGTTCACTAAGTTCCTTCCTTTTGATTAAAGTTGAAGTTGGGGCTAGTTATGAGGCAACCTTCAAGATTAGGTTTATAGAGGAAACTGCCGCCTCTCATCTTATCATAGAATAAATGAAATTTAAGAATTGGAGGAGACATCAATAGTCATTTAGCCTAATCATTATATGAAAGAACCCCCACCATCTGATAAATGATTGATTGTCCATTGTCTGCTTGAAGACTTCTAAGATGAGAGTTCACCATTTTGCTGGGTAGCCCTTGCTGCTTTCTGAGAGCTCTAAACACTAGGAATTTTTTTCCCTGATATTAAGCCTATATTGGGCTCTGCAACTTCCATTCATAGTTCTTGAGTCTACCCTCTGGGGCCAAACAAAATGTGTCAAACCCTTGAAGAATTTGTACGTAACTATCCTTCTCTGCCAGAGTCTTTTCCTCTTCAGGCTAAATATGTCAAAGTTCTTCAACTGATACTCTTATGTCATAGACTTAGGCTCCTTCACCATCATAATTGTTATATTGATATTCTAACAATTACATAACTCCCATTATGTTCCAAGAACAATGCTAAATCCTTTGCAATTATTACCACATCTGATCTTCATTATAGCTTGGGAGGTAGATGCTAATATAGATCGCTATAGAACTTACTGAGGTAGATCCCATTTTATAGTTGATCAGATCGAGGCAGTCAGAAGTTAAATGACTAGTGTGGTGTCACACAGCTAGTTAAGTGTCTGAGGCCAGATTTAAACTTTGTTCTTCCCGATTTCAGGTCCATTGCTCTGTTCATTGTACTATCTATATTCCTCTTAAACCGTGGTGTCAAGAAATGAACAGAGTACTCTAAATGAGGTGTGATCCCCTCCGTGATTATAGTTGCCACATCACATCTCTGGTTCATATTGAGTCCACTGAAATATCCAGATTCCTTTTAAAATAACTGTTATCCATCTATTCTTCCTCATTATATAATTTTCCTATCCAAGTGAAAGACTTTAAAACATTTACCTAATGATTTAATTTAAACATCAAAACATAACATAAAAAAATCTCTATTGAAATTTCATCTTATTAAGATCATTCCAACGTATGAGTCTGTCAAGATGATTTTGGATCTTGATCTGCCATCTTGAGTGTTCCAGCTTTGTATTATCTGAAAAATTGATGAAGATATCAAGTAGGCCTTTATTTAAGGCATTGGTAATAATTTTAAACAAGCGTAGGGTCAAATACCTTGGGGTCTTCCATTGACAGCCTTCTGCCACATTGACACTAGAGCATTAAAAATATTATTTGAGTTTGGTTATCCAACAAGTCCTGAAACCATCTGATTATATGATTCTTACCCATGTCTTTCCATATTCTTCAAAAGACCAGTATGAGACATTTTACTTGCTTAAACCTTAGGTAAACTAGAAAGCCCTCTCAGATGTCAAAAATGAAATTAAGTTCCTCTGTCATGACTCCTTAAATGAAACCATGCTGATTCTTTGTAATCACTCTAATTAGTATAGGGTTTACTAAAAACATTGTCTAGGGGCTATCCTTTAGGGCTATGTGGGTAAGGACACAACCACTTCTGCCATGTGCTTTTGCTAAAACATAGCTCTTGGTAGCATGTCTTCCATTCTTCCCATATTAAGGATTTCTATCAAAGAAAGAAAAGAGGGAACGAGAAGGCCCTGCCTCCTTCATCAAACTCCTGAATATGTATTTGCATAGATATATCAATCTTAGAGTTGGCAGAAACCTTAAGAAATCATCTATTTTAGTCCCCTGCCTTCAGAACGATAAGGTGAAGCCTAATTTTTACAGATGAGGCATTTGAGGTTGAGAGAGGTCAAGTGATTGCCCAAGGTGATAGCTTTAATGGATTCATGTCTCTAAATCTCCTGTAGCATTAAAAATTCAGTCTTGAATAAGACAGATATCCTAATTAGTCAGGCTCTGATTGTTTTCATGCCTCTCTTCCAACTAAGTTATCACTCTCCCCCCAGATAGGTTTCCCTGCTTATTGCTTCCCTAGATATAAATATATATTTTGAGAGAATCTAATGCTTTCACAACCTGTCTTGTGTCTTTTTATCTTAATATGAGTTCTAATTAAGGATGAGTAAAGAACATTATTAGTCTAACTTTCCCCCATTTTACCACTACTCAAACCAATGAGCTAGTAGGTATTGGAATCAATAGTGCTAAAAGAATTAATATAAGTCAGTTGGACTAAATGGTTTATAAGGACCCTTCTTACTTGAAATCCTGTGGATCTGCATTAATTTGGTAGATACGTAAAGGTATCCTTACTTCCATTGGAGTATTTGTGACACTGGTTTGAGTTTTTGACAGTACTTAAGAGCTTTGGTTTGAAATGCTTCTGAAATCTATTATTGGCCTGGAGTCCCTTCTGAGTGACCCCAAATTATGATAAGATTATAGCACGATTTGTTGCAAAAACACTAAATTCAGAAGGAAAATGTCTGAAGTTGAAGAGTTGAATCCTAGCTTACTATCTCTGTGAGCCTCAGTTTCTCCTTTTGTGAGTTCAGGTAGTTGATTTTATGACTTTTAAAGTCTCTTCCAACTCCATATTTAGAAATTATTCTTTGAGTTCTGATGGAATCAGAGTAGCTAGAGCCCCTTTGGAGATGATGTCAAAGGATTTTTTGGTTTAGCTCTAAAATTATAAGAACAATTTATCATTCACATTTATATAACATTTTAATATTTATTAAATGTTTTTCTGTTCAGAAGAACTGTGTAAAGTAAGTGGTGTAAGCATTGTTATCATCATATTGAACATCATAAACCAGAGGCTTTAAAGGTTAGGTGACTTCTCCAAGGTCACATACAATTAGCAAGTGCTGGAGTAAGGACTTTCATTGAACTCTCCTATGATTATAAATCTTGTGTCTTTCCCCCTATGCTGAATTGCCACAGCAATCCCATCAAATTGAGTTTAAATAAAAATAATCAGATGTAGATATGTGTGCATTGATGGTCCAATCCTATGGCTTTCCTATATATTGACCTGTGACAATAGGCACTTTTTTCCATTTTTTTCCATTTTGTTTACAGTATAATTTATATTGACATGAATTTTTCAGAGCATTCTGGGATTGGTTGCAATTGTCACAAGTCATCTGTGAATATTATTTAGAAAACATTCTCATCAATAGAGGATTCTTTGTTTTGACTGTGGCTAGTATAACTCTGATTCTTGTCAAGCATGCTAGGTATGCCTATATCTCCTTTGTGTTAGACTTTGATGTAATCCTTGTTTGATGGATTCTTAAAAAAAAGATATTTCCGTAGTCTGATTTGTCATAGAGTCTATTATGTCTGGTTTCTCAAATACACTCAGTGGATGGTTGGACAGAGTATCAGAATGAGCACTGTATCAGAAGTGCAGCTGGTCCTATGTCTGAAAGGCCTTCTTATCATGGATTTAACCTTATAACTGATCTCTAGACACCAAGGCAGAGTACCAAATCCTTCTACAGAACACCAGACATCCACGGAATGGATATACAGACACACATTCTTTCCTTGTTGACTTTCTGCCAGTTGGTCTACTGCTGAAGGGACATGCCTTTCCTATCTCCCAAAGGCTCATCTGGGTCCTATTCTTTTTCTTTGAATAATCTAAATTATCTAAAAGCACAAAAATTGCCAGTCCATCTAAATATACCAGTGATCATTAAAAGTCATTCCTTCTTTCAAATCCTGGTTAACATTATCTGTCTTCCTCCCCTTCTCCCTCTCCTACCTCCACTACTCAATGCTAGGCTATCCACCCTGCTCCCTTCCTCAGCCTGACTAAGCCACTTCCTCTGACCATGGTGCTGCCAGTTTCTCTAATAACAGTGCTAACAAAGCCTAATATAATTTTAATGTACACCTAAAAGATATCTTATCGGAAGAGAGGATTCAGGATTCAGTTCCCTCTTGAATTGTACTGAATAACTGCATAACTACTTTACTTAATAATATATTTTTAAACCCTTACCTTCTCTCTTAGAATCAATACTGTGTATTGGTTCTAAGGCAGAAAAGTGGTAAGGACTAGGAAATAGGTGTTAAGTGACTTGCCTGGGTCACACAGCTAGGAAGTATCTGAAGCCAAATTTGAACCTAGGACCTCCCATCTCTGGGCTTGGTTCTCAACCCACTGAGCCACCTGGCTGCTCCCTGAATAAAAAAGCCAGTAAATAGAGAGAATATGACCTTAGAGTAATATAATGGGGAAAAATTAAAATCCTGGCTGTGTGTCCTTGGTCAATTCCCTTAATTTTTCCAAGTCTCAAATTCCTTATTTGTAAAATAAGAGTATTTTCCAGTTCTAAATATATGATCTATCTATCTATCTATCTATCTATCTATCTATCTATCTAGTTACATTGTTTTGTCTGTTTTTGAGTTGTATAAAGATATGATCTACTATGGTAATAAGTTATCATTTACACAGCACCTTAAAGTTGGCAGAGCACTTTAAAATATTATTTCACTTTATCTTCACAATAGCACTTAGAAGTTGGTATTATTATTATAATTACAGATGAAAAAATTAGGCAAAGGTTAAATGAATTGCCTTTGGTTGCACCGCTAGTAAATGTCAGAGGCTGAATTTGAATTCAGATTTTTCATACTCTAGGTCCAGTCTAGCCACTGCACTACTTAGCTGCCTATTGTAGAGAAGAGTTTGTGAAAGCCTGCCTTTTTTCTCATATTTTCATAAAGAATATCCTTGATATATATATATATATATATACACAACCCATCCTCATAAAGATTTTATAAAGATGAAAAAGTAAAAATATGGATCAATAGTTGCTGAGATTTCTATTCCATTTAAGGGTATATATTGGACAGGTGTTACTGGTGTATAATGAACTGGGAACAGAATTAAATAAAATAATAGGATCATTAGTTCATTGATTAAGATGGCCTTAGAAAATGTGTAATCAACTTCTTCATTTTACTGATGAAACAGAGGTTGAAGGAATTAAGAAATAGGAAGAAATTGTGCTAGATTACATTAGGAAGAAATATACATTTCCATCAGTTAATCTGAGCTACTCACTCTAGAAATATTTGTCTTTTTAATATCATACCAGTGGTATTTGGAGAGTCATTATGGCATCCTGGATAGAGAACTAGTTTTGGAATCAGGAAAACTTGTTTTCAAATTCTGTCCCTGACACCTCTTGGCCATGTGATCCTGGGCAAACCATTTAACCCTTTAGCATTCTAGGCAGCTCTCTTTAAACTATAGGTCACAGAAAAGTGCTTAACTGCATAGGGAAAGGGATTTCTTTCATCAGTGACATCCCAGGTTCAGTTTCTAGCTCTGTTCTTCTGTTGATACTATGTGGCTAGGAATCACGAAAACCTCAATCTCATAATAATAAAATAACTAACTCCCAGAGAACAGAAAGATGTCCGGCCAAAAAACATAGCCCTAACATGTCAGCAGTAGTGATCCTCTGTACAGGAATTGGTGCAAAAACCATAATCAAAGACTTGGAGTTTCTCAGAGTTATTTTGTTTGTCTTCAGTGTTTCTTGATGCATTTTAGCAATTATATTGACAAGGTGGAATATGACCAGAAGAAGATAATCAGGATGGTGAGTGGTTTTGCAGTTACTACAAAAAGGAAGGTTGAAGGAAGTGGGTGATGTTTAGCCTGGAGAACAGATGACTTAGGGGGACATGATGGTTAGATTCAAATATCTGAAGGACTAGCCTGTCAAAAAGACAAATAACTTACAAAGCTTGGACTTACAGAATAATACTGAGATTATTGAGAGGAATTTACAGGAAGGTAGATTTTGGCTAACTATGAGGGAGAAAGTCATAAAAATTATAGAGTAACTCTGAATTATAATTCTGAATTACTTAAGAATTATAAATTAATAATTCTTCACTGGCGATTTTTTTAAAAAACCTTACCTTCTGTCTTGGAACCAATACTGTGTATTGGCTCCAAGGCAGAAGAGTGGTAAGGGCTAGGCAACGGGGGTTAAGTGACTTGTCCAGGGTCACACAGCTGGGAAGTGTCTGAGGCCATATTTTAATCTAGGAGCTCCCGACTCTAGGTCTGGCTCTCAATCCACTGAGCTACCCAGCTGCCCTCTTCATGGGTGATTTTTAAACCAGAATCTGACTAACTACTTCTTAGGGTCATTGTAGGAAGAGTTTATACTATTGCTATGAGTTGGGCTATATGGCATACTTGGTTCCTCATAACTCTGAAATTTTACAATTCTATGGAAAAGAGTTGGCTAGTGAAATAAAAAGAATTAGACAATAAGAATTGGACAGTGAGGGTATTGTTGTCAGGGATCCATGATTGTTGGCTTCTAGTACTTTTGTCGGGTAATTCCAGGAAAAGGCAAGAACAGAGTCTACTCTAGAATAGGTTATATATTGATTGTTTGGGTTTTGCCATTTGAATCTCCAGCACTTAGCATGGTGCCTTCTATAAAATAAGATAATAAATGTTTGCTGAATTGATTGATGTAAATTACCCTGATTCTCTGATACTAGAAATGGATACATCTTGTGCTCTCATTGTAGGTAAAAAAAAAAAAACAACCCAAATCCAAAAGAAGGTTTCTGGCAAACTAGATAGAAGGGAAAACAAGAATTGGTAATAATATCAATGAGGACTGATACAGTACTTTGAGGCTTCCAAAACACTTTGCAAACATCTCTACACACAGATGCTATGCCAATTGACAACTTACAACTACCTTGGGAGGTCAGTGCAAATATTATTCTCTTTTTATAGATGAAGAACCTGAGTTTGAGATAAGTCAAATAATTTGCCGTGTGTTATGTGCTAAGTAAGTGTCAGAGACAGGATTTGAACTCAAGTCCTCTTGATTCCACATTGAGGGCTATATTCACTATGCCACCTAGTTATCTCTGTTGAATAGCATGACAAAGCATGGGGAGCATAACCCCATTGCTAACATCACAGATCCACTAAAAAGCAAAAGATAAAGACATGTTTATTTATTTTTCAAAGAAATCACTACCAATGGTTATTATCATTTGTATACAAAAGTATGGTTGAAAAAAATGAACCATAGTTTGCATATATGGAGATTTCCTATGGCTTGTGATTTCAGGCATTATTTGGTGGACCTGCTATTTATAATTTTGCTTTTGGCTCATGGTTGATCAAATGATTTGACTTAAACAGACCCAACTCATCTTACTATCAACCCATTCTAATCAGTCTGACGATGTGGTTTCGCAGACAGCCATAGTTGGGTTGCATTATTGAAAACACCCTTAATTGCATCCACAGGGAATTTCTTCTGATTTTCCTATATTTGAAGTTTGGATATAGTCAACTTTTTTTTAAACTTACTCTTAATTGGTCATCCAAAATATTGGGTGGGGGGAATATAACCAAAGAATTCCTAGATACTTGGTTACTTATTCTTTAATGTGGTGACATTACTTTTTTTGAATTTACAACTTCAAACAAAATAGTAGAGAAACTTTAGGAAGTTTAGCTTAAGAAGGAAATTTTCCCTGTATCCCCATTTCTTTCCCTTGCTTGACTTCTCTCAGAATCTAATTAATGCTCTTATTAAACTGTTCATCTTTGTCTAGTGCTTGCTATCATAGTATTTGACAGTGAGAAAGGGCTTCAGAAGTCATTTTGTCCAACCTGCAAAAAATCTTCTCTGTGATCATCTAGACTTTGTTTGAAACCTCATGTGAAGGAAACAGCACCATTTTGTAATGTAGACTATTTCACTTTTAGATAGTTCTATCAGGAACTTTTCCCTTACATCAATTCTTAAATTTGCCTTTGTGTAACTTTACCAATTCTCCTAATTCTTCTCTTTGGGCTCAAGGAAAAGAAATATTGTCTTTTAAATATAGAGATACTTTTAAAATATTTTAGAAGGTGTATTCATTAAATATCTATTCAAATGCTGTGTTTACAATTTTTATTTTAAATTTTATGACTTCATTTTCTTTATGTATGAATCATTCATTCATTTCCCCCTTAGCTTTCACCTTTACTCACCAACTCAAAGGAAGAAAGAAAAAAAGAAGGAAAGAAGAAAGGAATGAAAGAATACATAACCAAAAAAGCACAGGCCCAATAAGCATTCTCATCTTGGTCATATCCAAAAATGTATTTCTTATTCTGCATTTTAGTCTTTACCTCTCTGACAGGAGGTGGATGTCATTCTTCTTCAACTGTTCTCTGGAATCATAGTTGACCATTTAGTTGATCAGAGACTTAAGTCTTTTAAAATTGTTGATTTTTATAATATTGATATACATTTTTCTGGTTCTACTTATATTAGTCTCTCTCAATTTCTATATTCACATCTCTTTGGAACCATATTTTCTTTGTTTCTTAGAACTTGATAGTATTCCATGACATTCATATATCATGATTTGTTCAGTCATTTTCCAATTGATAGTTATTCATTTAGTGTCCATTTTTTAAATCACAAAAATCTGCTAAGAATATATTTTGCATATATTTAGTATCTTTCTATTTTCCTTTGATTTCTTTGGGGTAAAGGCCTACCAGATGGATAGCCTGGTCAAAGAGTATGTGTACTGTTTAGTAACTTGTATTTATTCTAAGTTGATTTAAAGACTAGTTCAATCCAATACTACCAATAGTAAGTACATCCATGTACCTATTTTAAGTAGCTCCTAAAACATTTTTCATTTTTTGCCAATCTGATAGGTATACGTTAGAACCTCAGAATTGCTTTATTTTGCATTTTTAACTGTTAGTCATTTAAACATTTTTTCACATGGCTAATACACTTCAATTCTCCTTGATGGCAACATTCATGTCTTCCATACCCCAACCCCTGGCAAGTCTTTTCTCTAGCTTTGTCATATGACATACTTTCTCTTATAACTTCTATATCCTGACTGTTATCTTCCATATACTTTCCAGCTCATAACTAGTCTTCCCAAAATGTAGAGTTCAAAATTGCTTCTTATTAGTAGCTCTATCAATAAAATCAGATTGTCTGCTTCTTAATCCTGGATTTATTCCTTTCTTAAACATATTTTATTCCTGGATACAATTCCAAAGATGGCATTGGTTTTCTTGGCTGCCATCTTGCTAGGCATGGTGGTACACAACTGTTATATCTGCTACCTGGGATGCTGAGGCTGATATATTTTCTTAATATTCAATTTTGAGCTGGGTTGAGGGTGATTGGGTATATATACCAAGCTGTACACCAATATGGTGAGCCCCTTGGAGTAGAGGACCACCAGATTATCTAAGAGGAATAGACCACTCCAGGTTGGAAGTGAAGTAGGTCAAAACATCTCAGCCACTCAGTAGTAAGATCAGGCCCAAGATTGGTCACCATAATTCTGGCCTATTTAAGAACAGAGTGCCAATTTCAAAAAAATAAAAATTGACTGCCATTTCATGCAGTTTTCTCAAACTGAATGTTAAATCCTCTAAATCAGGGACAGTGCTGATGTAGTATTACTTTAGTATTTGTGTTTTCATGTCTTACTTAGATTAGGAATGGTTGTAATTAGAGGCAGCTAAGTGGCACAGTGGATAGAGTACCAGGTTTGGATTCAGGAAGATGAGTCTTCCTGTTTTCAAATTTTGCTTAGTAGAGGTGTGACCCTGGGCAAGTCTCTTAACCCCTGTTTGCCTTAGTTTCCTTATCTGTAAAATGACTTGGAGAAGAAAATGGCATGCTATTGCAAACTGGTTTCTTTTCTAAGAAGAAAATGGCATGCTATTGCAAACTGGTTTCTTTTCTAAGAAGAAAATGGCATGCTATTGCATACTAGTTTCTTTTCTAAGAAAACTCCAAATAGGGTACAGAGAGTTGGACATTTCTGAAATGACTGAACAACATTCTGAAAAAAGAAAATAATTGACTGACATCTCATGCTGTTTTTTCAAACTGAACTTTCAATCCACCAAATCAGAAATAGTGCCGTTGCTCTGTAGTTTCTGTATTTGTATTTTTATGCCTTCCCTAGGCTAGAAGAGGAGTGGTGGTAATTAAATCTTTGGGTCTATGCAAGACTTCAGGGATAAAGAATACTCTTTTGAAAAATGGTAAATTGTTCGAATATAAGATTTTATTGCCTCCTTTGTTAATTGTTTTTATAAACTCAAGAGCATAAGATTGCCCACGGCTAAAATAAAATTTTAAGAATTGCTTTTCAGATAATTTATAAACATTATTTTAACTTATGTTCCTTTTAATCCATGACCTTTATTCAACAATCAATAAATTGACAAATTACAAGGGGAGATAAATAATATCATATTGACGTTCTTACGATAAATGAAACCAAAAGCCATAAGGACATTCTCTTTCAAGAAGTATAGAAGTAGTGTAGTAGATTTAATGTTCAATCAAAGCAGAAAAGAAGCATCATTTTTTAAGACTGCTGGGTCATTCTGCCTTGCAGTGTTCTGATAGGTATAAACCAATAGATCATCATGGAGGTGATTGTAAATTATGTATCACTGAAGCACATAGAGAAGGTAACAAAGAGGATAGAGTGCTGGCTTTGAAGTCAGCAAAACTCAAGTTCAAATCCTGCTTAAGAAATTTGCTAGGTGTTAGACCCTTGTGAAGTCACTTAACCTTTATCAACCTCAGTTTCCTCATCTGAAAAATGAAGGAATTGAATTCCTAGTCACTGAAGTTTCTAGGTGGTATAGTAAAAAGAGAGTTGGGCCAGTGTCAAGATAATCTGAATTCAATTTATGAATGACTTAGCTATTCCTAGCAACATAGTAATCCAAGAAAATTTTCAGGGACTCACAATGAGTCATTTAATCTCTGACTACCTTGGTTTCTCCAATTGTAAAATGAAGATAATAATAGTACTCATCTCCCTGAATGATTGTAAGAATCAAATCAGGTAATATTTATAAAGCATTTAAAAAATAAGGACTTAATAAATACACTTCTTCCTTTAAATTCTCAATATATGATCCTATAAGAAGAGAAATTCTATTTGGAATTGACCAAACTAAATTAAATGTTCACCAAAACAAAATATATATGCATATATATTCATCCTCAGATTTCAATGAAAAGGTAGGCACATTTTCATGTTGAATGATATCGTTAGAGATTAAGAAATATAAGTGTTCCAAAGCTGGTAGGTTATGCTGAATTCTTGCCTTTATATGTCAAGAATTCTTTGTTCGAAATTGAATTAGAAGGCACTGAATTTGGCAAGACCAAAACAATTTCAGAAACATGAAATTGCCTATATCTTAGCAGGCAGAAGATGATTGTTTGCCAGTGCGGGAGCCATTTAAAAATCACATTCTTATGTGTAGTCAGACTATTGACTACTTAGAGCAAAGGTCAAAATAAATGACAAATTAGATGAGCAGATGTGAGAAGAAGAAAGCAGTTTTACAAAAACTATAACTTCATCTATTTAAACAAGGTGTTGATACTGAAAAAGGGGGAAATGGCTAAATGTGAGTATTAAATTTTGTTCAGAAATTTTTTAGAGTTTAATATAAAACCATTCCTATAAGAAGGGAAATAAAAAAGGGCAAGAAATTATCTTGTCCATAAACACTTGATCTATCTCCTAGCTAAATAGGAAAACATTGCAGCCAAAGCACATCTGTGGAGTACAGGCTCATTTGCCAAATCCAAAAGAGGAAGATGACAGTGGCTCCTGACCCAAATCACTTCACCTAAGTTCAGAACACAGTGGAAAGAAAAGTGAGATTTCAGAAATCTACTTGAGAACATTCCTAGAGGAAACTGGAAGGAAAACAACAAAGTTATGAAATAGAACATATTTACCGGAGTTTCTGTCATGATCTCTCATCTCCAAGGACTGGAATCACCATATTCTAGGACTTGATGTGCTGTGTGAAGAAATCAAAATGACATTTAAGATGAAGTTGAAAATAGCTCCGAGATTCATTCAATTAGGAATACAGAGAATAAATCCATACTGAGTATAACATGATTTTAGAGGCACATAGTGTTTCTTTCTTAAGATATTATTGAAGAGGGGAATATTCCAGGAGAAGGCAAAATATAAGGAATATCATTGGTCCCCCTGTTCCCACCCCCCAAATAGCAAACAAAATCACCATAACCAGGAAGGCATCAACAACTCCTAAATGAAGCATCATGTTATAGAGTAGATAGAATTTTAGACATGGATTCAGAAGCTATTGGCTTCATATCCTTCCCATCATACTAAGACTCTGGGGCCTCACAGTCAAACTCCTCAATCTCTTTGCACTATTGTCCTCACTAATAAAACAGAGGTTAACAGATTCTTAAATTAAATCATAAATATAAAGTGATTTTCAAACTTTAAAGTTCTTTATAAATGTTGATTATGATGGGACTGCAAGGTGGGACAGTGGATAGAGCTTATAGTCAGGAAGATCTAGGTTCAACCTGACCTCAGATTCTAGCTATGCAACTCTGGGCAAGTCACTTGACCTCTGTTGCCCTCAGTTTCCTCATCTGTAAAATGAAGATAATAATAGCACTTTACCTTGCAGGGTTGTGATAAAAATCAAATGAGAAAATAATTGTATAGTACTTAGTACAGTTTACAAATATTAATAAAGGAACATATTAGTAAAATAATAAAAATAGTTATTTTAGATATTTAAATATTACAATATGAATACTTCATTTGTACATTAATAATTATACATATACATTTTATTGCTATTATTACAAACCCATTTCCTTATTTCTTGTTCTCAGCAAATTGTTCACAAGTCTGGTCAAGGTGAACATAGGAGACATTTGAGTCTATTCTTGATGAAAATATGGTAAAAGAATAGTCAGGCTTTCACAGGCAATATTCTATATGAAATCACATTTTTGGAGTATGACTGATTATTTATCTTCTATATAATATATATTATTATATCTTCTCTTTGACATTTTTTTAACTTCCTCATAACCTGGATCTCTCTTACTCTCTTCACACTCTCTGCAATCCAATAACATTGGCCTCCTTGTTCTTCCTCTTGAATCATACTCAAGTTCCTGAATCAGGGCATTTTCTGTGCTTGTCTCCCATCCTTAGAATTCTCTTCCTCTTCCTCTTTGTCTCTTGGCTTCCCTGACTTCCTTCATATCTCAATAAAATACCACCATCCAGAAGACAATTTTTCCGATCCTTCTTAATGTTAGAATAAGAGATAACTAAGTGTGTGGCAATGCTGCAGACAGATGAAATCAGAGGGCACTACATATGTATTGGGGAAACTATCGAGTTCAATTTTGGTTGTGCTAAGTCGGGGAATCTTTGAAGACATTTAGATGTAGTAATACTATAAGCAGTTGACATTGTGTGCCTGGAACTTAGAAGACAGATCAGAACTGGAAATTCAGATATAGGTGCTATCATCATGGAATAAATGTCTGGCTAGAGAGAGTGTAGAAAGTGAGGGCAAAGCACCCTTATGAAACACAATAAAAGACTCTGGAAAAAGATAAGGATATAGAGGGAAAGTCAGAGAATGAGAATTTAGAAATGTAGAGGGATGGCCAGAAGTATAATATCAACATATTTTATCTTTAAATGCCATGAATATACACTTTTTCTTTTTAAAAGTTGAAATAAGTAAAAAGTTAAAGTTTGTGAAGAGAACATGAAAGCCAGCAGACAACACACAAAGGCTAGAAATATGTTGATATCTTAAAATTGACCTACATATAGGTGTGACCAAATACTTAAACCGAATTTTACAATAAGGTATTATAAATTTCCCACAAAAGAAAAGGAAAAAATTCAGATTTCTCTGGTAAAAAGGAAGGGCCAAAATTTTTACATGGATTTTCCAGGTTATAGGAATGCTGTACCCCTATATGTGTGTGTACATGTATATATGACAAAGCATAATGTACAAAATACTGGTATATATATTTGACAAGTGTATACAAATATACATGTGCCTATATATGTCTATAAGTATATGTATAATTTATAATTTATTTATCTGTGTACACTCTATTTCTCTTCAAAACAGAGTGTATTGTCTAGGAGGGAAGGGCCAACTTTGGTTTGCCATCGTATCACTAATATTTAGACCAACACCGGGTAGTTAATATAGTTAATAAAAGCATATTGACTAACTGAATAATCTTTGTTTATTGGATCATAGAAGATCAATAGATAATATCTGGAAAAGGACGGGATATCAGAATTTTGCCTAACTCTTTGATTTTACAAATAAGGAACTTGAGGCTCAAGATATTATTTAATTTTTCCAAGATCAGTCATATAAGTGCCAGAAGTGGCATTGGAACCCAATTCTGTGACTTCATAATCAGTGCTAGTCACCAATGTAAAAGTTGCTGGCCATAAACTATAGTGTTTGGGCTGGTTCCCAGTCTATTTGTCATGTCATCCAGGGACACCCTGTCAAGGCATTTCCAAGCCAAATGATCATGCCCATTTCATAGAACTTTTGGACATAATGATGAAGGATGCAATTTCATTCTAATATGCTGCTGATTTTTTATATTTTTTATATTTTTATATATTTTTAATATATTTTTTATAGCTGGGTTAAAATTCCCCAGAGAAAGTAAGGTATAGTGGAAAGAGTACTAGATTAGGAGAGACATATGTCTTACATTTACTGGCTGAGTGACCATGGACAAATAATTTAACCTTTGGAATTCTTAATTTTCTTATATGTGAAACAGATATTATAACAGCCACAGAATTATTTTTTAGGATTGTTATGATAATAATATGAAATAATAGATTTAAAGCATTTTTAAACCTTAAAGTCCTATATAAATGACAGCAATTGGTTATTATTAACATCCATTCTAATGGACTTTAGGAGATTAATAATGAAACATTTTACATCTTTCCTTTCTCCCAAGCCAGCATTGTTTCATTCTATGAATGAAGTTACTTTCAGCCCTTCACACTTGAAGAATACCCAGTATTGGATTTCTAAAGTGCTTTTTTATTTTTTTAAATCTGAGAGGTCCTTTACCAGGGGAGACTATGTCCTAAATTGGTTCTATTTTGTTCCTGGCACACTGAGATCCTTAATACAGTATCAGTACTGATTTCCTCATGACCCAGCGCCAGTATTGCCTAGCACTGACCACATCATGGACTTGCTGCTTGATAACAAAATCATGATACTCAGTTCCCAGTTTCACCACTTTATGATGATGAGCCAAGGATTATCCCTACCTGACCCAGCTGAGCGTGTAAGAGCAAGTGTTCCACATGTGCCCAACACTTCTGAAACTGATGAATAGACACAGACTCAGTGTCAGTGTCCAAACATTGGGTATTGTCCATCTTCAGTCTGGTCATGACAATGTATATTTGTGTGTGAGTGCATGCATGTACCCATGAGTCAGAAGGCTGTCACTGGAGTAGGGAAGAACAAGGGTATTTTAGCATCCTCTGAATGTGAGAGAGCTAAGAGAAAATGAACCGAATTTCTGAGGGAGGCTGTGTTCTTTTTTCCTCTGGAGGTCATTCAACCTGAAGAGAAACACCCATCTGTTCAGGACAGTTGAAGGTCTAGTTTTGTTGAGGGCTTGAAATGCATCATCTTTGGATATTTCTCCAGCTTCATCATTTCACCACTTTTTCAGGGAAACCAGGGCACAAATGCCTTACCTGAAGTCACAGAATGAATGAACATGTGCTTAGAGTTTCTGATGTTGATTCCTGGGCTCAGTCCTGGAGACTCAGAGGTGGGGTGTTTAAAGCATCAGAGGAACCATTACAATTGAGAATAAATTAAAAAAAAAGGTTAAAAAACAAAGCATTGGAAATCACCTCCCCATCATTACTATTATTGATTTTTTCCAATTGATAGATTAAAAATTCATTTACATGTAAATAGGACAGAAAGGTTGTCCATTTGCATTTATATTAGTGAAGTTCTTTTCCTCATTAATTATTTATTCTCTCTAGGCTTTCTGAAAAGGTAGATACTGTGGTCTCTTGATTTACAATGAAGGGGACAATCGAAGTCCAGTTCTGAAGGTTGCACATTTTCACAGGCAAGGTAGACTGAAGCTTAGTTTGTGCTTTATAACTTGTCTCATTTTGTGCTATTTTCCTGTAAGGCAGTAAAATATTAACAGCAATCTGTCACTCTAAGCAGCAGCAGTACAGGTCCTGGTGTAGCACATTGGCGTAGAAATGAAAAGATTGGGGCTCTATTCCTGCTTCTTCAATTAAGTAGCTTAAGCTACTGTAAGCCACTTAACCTCTGGAGCTCAGTTTCAAATGAGCAAACTTGCACCTACAAAATACATGCCACTCTTCTGGATAGAGATAGGGAAGTAATAGAAACAATAGATTTTTTTCAAATGGAAGGTTTTCACATCTATAGAATGAGACAATTAATTAATAAGGATTTATTAAATGTCTGCTATGGACTTGGAAGACCTGGCCTCAAATTTGGACCCAGAAATACCTTGGGCAAGTCACTTATCCTCAAATGCCTAGTCCTTATCTCTTTTCTGTCTTAGAATTAATACCAAGATAGAAGGTAAGAGGTTTTTTGGGTTTTTTTTAAGTGCCTACTAAGTGCAGGGAACTGGATAAGATCATCTCGAAGGTCCCTTCAGGTCAATCAATGGTTTCTCATAATGGTTCTGAAATAGCAGATTTTTTTAAACTATGAAATTTATCATTCATTGTTAAGAATGAACATAATGGCAGCGTAGTGAGTGAGTATAGTGTTGGACTTGGAGTCAAGAAAATACGAATCAAGTCTTACTAGCTGTGTGACTTTGGGTAAGTCACAGAATCTCTCTTGGTTTCCTCATCTGTGAAATGAGATCATTGTTCTCAGGGACTTCAAGTTTCCTTCTAGCTCAAAACACAGGACCCCATGGTTGCTTATGTGCTCATTCTAGGTAGTTACCTGAGACCGTGGAAATAACCTGATTATTCCCCCCACTAAAATCAGCCCTTAGTATCCAGAGAGGACTAAACGCTCAGTCATTAGGAGAGTTGAGAACTTTAACAGTATTTGACACTAAAGTGAATATTCTGAAGTTTCGATCACCATCTACTGTAGGACATAAATTGAACTTGGATGTAAGATGCCCCAATATACAGGCTAACCTGAATTCTGTTTTGATCTTAGTTTGTAGAATAGGATGTCTTTTATGTACCTGTTACAGAACTTTGCCTGATTGCTGCTCTTTTAATCTCTTAAAATCAGTTTTAGTCTGTTAGTCTACAGGCTAACACAGTCTCTGCTTCCCTCCCATTGTAGTAGTTATTTCAATTATTAATACAGCCAGTATAAGAAGGGACCTAGGTTTAGAGGAAATTTTTTTAACCTTAAATTGTCAACATATGGTACAAAATGCTTCTCCTCTAGAGGAAAATAGCCATAATTTATTGTGATTTCTTAGCTCAGTTTTCATTATAGCCTCAGGTTGGGAGGTCTTATGGATTCTTTTACAGACTATCTAGGGATTTGTTTATAGGAAACAATCTGTACGGTATTTGTGAACTACCATTTACCAGGTTCATAGAGTGACAAGAATTAGGGGCAGCATGGTTAATAAAGAATTGAAAGAGTCAATGGACTTCAGAGTCAAGGGATTGGAGAGTCAAATCTTTGCTTGTCAGCTTCCTTCTGTG
This sequence comes from Gracilinanus agilis, assembly GCF_016433145.1. Taxonomy (NCBI): domain Eukaryota; kingdom Metazoa; phylum Chordata; class Mammalia; order Didelphimorphia; family Didelphidae; genus Gracilinanus; species Gracilinanus agilis. The sequence continues at coordinate 624,572,627 of NC_058132.1, read as the reverse complement.
TGACCTAGGGCAAGTTCCTTCAGTGTTCTGAAAGTTACCAAATATAGGATTGAACTGAATATTTCCTAAAAGTCTCTTCTACTTCTAAATCTAGGGAAAACAATGGCCACATCAAATAAGAAAAGGGACTAAACAGTTGGAAATGTAAGAGGGAAGGAAGGGGTCTAAAAAAAACAAGTGAATCATGTGATCTGATCCAGGTGTTAATAAAGTTATTCAGATAGTAAGATAAAGGTTTTCCTAGAGAAGGGAAAGAATGTAAGTTAAGAGACCTTTTGGGAGGCCATTATAATAGTCCAGCCCAGACTTATTTATTCATTCATTCATTCATTCATTCATTCATTTACTTATTTATTTATTCATTCATTCATTCATCTATCTATCTATCTATCTATCTATTTATTCATTTATTTATTTATTCACTCAGTCATCCATTAATTATTTATTTATCTGTTTATTTATGTATCAAGCCATTTATTTATATAAAATGTATTTATTATAAACGATGGCCACAAGGTACCAGCAGGCTAACTAAGCATGAGGTCCAGCTTCTTGTTGGTCCAATTCTTAGTTAAGACTAAAAATAAAGGTTAAAATTAAAAGCATAAGTACTTCTAAATTACCCTTATCATGTCTTGGACAATAGTTTTTTGTCAACTCTCCAGTAATATACCCAAAAAGCATTGGTACTGATTAAAAGCTCAAACTCTCACTAATACAATATTTTATTGTCTCTTAGGGATGAATGGGTGAATAGATTATGAGTAAATTTTTTTTAATTTTTCCTTTTTTATTTTTATTTTGAATATTTTCCCATAGTTACATCTTTCATATTATTTCCCTCTCCCCCAGACTCCCCTAACCCCTCCTTAGCCAATGCACAATTCCACTGGGTTTTACATGTATCATTGATTAAGACCTAATTCCATATTATTGATAGTTGGACTAGAGTTATCATTTAGTGTCTACATCCCCAATAATATCCCCATCAGCCCATGTGTTCAAGCAGTGGTTTTTCTTCTGTGTTTCTCCTCCCACAGTTCTTCCTCTGAATGTGGCTAGTTTTCTTTTTCATAAGTCCCTCAGCCTTATTCTGGATCCCTGCATTGCTGCTAGTAGAGAAGTCCATCATATTTGATTGTACCACAGGGTATCTGTCTCTGTGTACAATGTTCTCCTGGATCTGCTCCTTTCAATTTGCATCAATTCCTGGAAGTCATTCCAGTTCACATGGAATTCCTCCAGTTCATTATTCCTTTGAGCACAATAGTATTCCACCACCAACAGATACCACAATTTGTTCAGCCATTCCCCAATCGAAGGATATTCTCTCATTTTCCAATGTTTTGCTACCACAAAGAATGTGTCCAGCCTAGATTTAACAGGGTCTTGATTTAGGGAGAGAGAAGTAGGAATGGAAAGGGAGAGAGGGATGTGCAAGATATCATAAAGGTTGATTTGACAGGACTGGTTCAGTAGTTGGATATAGGAATGTGAGAAAGAAGAGAAAGTGGAGAAAAAGAACCTGTACAAAATAAAAATAGCAGATAGTTGCGAGAGACTTCCGGTTAAGATGGCGGCAGAGTAAGGAGCAGCTGCTCGATCTCTCCTGACCGAACCACACAGAACCCCTCAAGGGGAAATAAAAACGAGTCCAGAGGAACGAAGGAACCCCACAACAGGGCGCAGCATTGAAGGTACGCAGAATCGGGGCACTTCCACACTTTAAAGGGGTGAAACAGTTCACACTAAAACACGAGAGGAAGAAGCCCCTCCCCCACCCCCCACACC
>NC_058132.1:624488575-624565837 GCF_016433145.1 Gracilinanus agilis | reverse complement strand
TGGAATACTATTGTGCTAAAAGGAATAATAAACTGGAGGAGTTCCAGGCGAACTGGAGAGACCTCCAGGATCTGATGCAGAGCGAAAGGAGCAGAGCCAAAAGAACATTGTACACAGAGACTGATATACTGTGGTAAAATTGAATGTAATGGACCTCTGTACCAGCAGCAATACAATGACCCAGGACAATTCTGAGGGATTTATGGTAAAGAATGCTACCCACATTCAGAGGAAGGACTGCAGGAGAGGAAACATATAAGAAAAGCAACTGCTTGAACGCATGGGTCGGGGCGGACATGATTGAGGGTGTGGACTCGAAACTACCACACCAATGCAACCACCAACAATTGGGAAATTGGTCTTGATTAAGGACACATGACAAAACCAGTGGAAAAGTGCGTCGGCCATGGGTGGGGGGAGTGCGGGGGGTGAAGGGGAAAATAGGAGCATGAATCATGTAACCATGTTAAAAATGATTATTAATAAATGTTAAATGAAGTAAAAAAAAATAAAAATAGCAGTTCTTTTTGTGGTGGCAAAGAACTGGAAACTGAGGTATGCCTCTCACTTGGGGAATGGCTAAACAAATTGTAGTGGTTGATTCTAATGGAATACTATTATGTCATAACAAATAACAAACAAGATGATAACAGAAAACCAGGAAAGTCTTCTATGAAGTGATAAAAAGTGAAGTAATCAGAACCAGGAGAACATTGTGCAAAACATTGTACACAGTAACAATAGTAATGTATGATGCTTAACTGTGGATGACCTATCCTAGTTCCTCCTGACCTAACAGGGTCCCTACTAGCTGTTTGTATCTCTCCTATCTTCCCTTAAATTGTCTAATATCTAGAATAATTGAGAGAGCTCTGGATTTGTTATGAGTAGTAGTCAGATGGTATGACTATATTACTTGTTACTTGTGTGATTTTAGGCAAGTTACAAACTAAATGGGCTTCAGTTCCTTATTCATGAAGTAAGAAGGCTGGGATAGATATCCTTGGAAGTCAATTATAGTTCTAAATCTAGGATTCTATGATCCTTATGGGCACAGTACCATGAACATATATCTCTGACTCTTGGCTGGAGTATAAGATCCTTGAGATTGTTTCCCTTTGTCTTTGTATTCCAAGTGACTGAAACTATGTCTGAAACACAGTAGAAAATTAGTAATAAATATTTGTTCACTAATTGGTTGATTTCCCTGACACCTTTTGTTCACTTTTCTACAAATTTTTATATATCTTCCTTCTTATTGTACCCAGGATAGAAATAGGTAAAAATGAAAATATGGGCAGTACAGAACTCTAATTCTGTTGCTATGGAATGAGAAATTCAGTCTGCATTGGGGATTCTAGAAAGGTTTCATTAGTAAGAGACAATCAATCAATATTTATTGTGTGTCTACTATGTGCCTATCTACGACTGTGTTGGGTATTGAGGGGAATACAAGGAGAGTTTAAATGTGGCTTGGTGTCCTCGAAGAACTTACAGGAGAAAATGTTGCCTTAGACCAAAGCTAGTAAAAATAAATTTTAGGTTTACTTTGAGTGTCTCTCTTATTTGTAGCATTATATTCCTTATTTTGGTATAGTCGTACCTTAAAGCATTCCAGTTCAATAGTGAATTTTAGACATCTGCCTTAGTAGAAAAATTAAAAAGTAGAGAAATATCCCTAATTTGGCTTACCAGCCATTTCTTTGCATTTATGAGAACCGATCTGAATTTTCTGTGCCTGGTGAGAACATGAGTCAGACATCTTTGCAGCTATGGAGCTGGCTACTTGAATTTTTACTCACAAAATAAAATGTGCTTTCATTGTTTGAGCTATTTTCTGTCTCCCCTACTTCTCTGACTTACAATGAAAAAATGGAGTGGTCAAGTCATGGCAATTGTGGGGTCAGGTGAGGCTAGGAAGCTTTGCAACCCCAGGATTTCTTTAATAGTTGCCTAACCAGAGAGAAAAAATCATCACAATAGGTATTTGGTTAGCACTTGGCCATTAATTCAAATACTAGAAAAGGAAAGTGTTAACAGGTGATATAAGGAAGTAAGGAAAAACATGAAAGAGCAAGGGATGGACAGAAAAGGAAAGGTAAAACCAAAAATAATGAATGAAAAAATTAGGTGATTTTAGGGATAAAAGAAAAAGAAAGACTCCCTGGGCTGCATTTTGAGTGGGTGTTAGGGAAGGGAATAAACATTTATATGGTACCTACTATGTACCAGACACCATGCAAAGTGATTTATATAAATATTATTTTAACTGATAATCACAACGACCTTGGGAGGTAAGTGCTGTTACTAGCTCATTTTACCTATGAGGAAGCTGAGGTAGACAACTTCATTGACTTACCCTAGTGTCTGTAATATTTGAACTCTAATCTTCCTAACTTCATATATACTATAAATAGGAAGTGATTTCATGTTCATGGGTCCTTAAGCAACTGGAAGGGTCAATAGAGTTGTGGTATGAGAGGGGGCCCTTAAAAGATGTTTGTGCTTCTAAGGGAAAGAGATTAATACAGTTATGAGGGACAGTGTGGACAAAGACACAGAGGTAGGAGATACATTTCTCTCATGTAGAGAAAGATCAAATATACCATCTTGGTTGGATGCTAGCAGGCTAAAGGGAAAGAAATATTTAATAAGCGTAGAATGGTTGGCTGGAGCCAAATTGTGAAGGTCAGTGCCAATGACAGTTTGTATTTTTATCCTAGAAGTAATCAGGAAACACGGGAGCTTCTTGGTGGGGTGAGATGGGGTATATCAATTTGGTAGCTGGGTCAAATTGTATTGAAAAAGAAAGAGCTAGAGGCAGAGTCCTGGTTAGAGGCTACCGTAGTGGAGCTCGGACTTGAGTCAAGGTCTTCAGATCCCAATTGTCATGTTCTTTCACCTTTCATTCATGGCTTTTCATAGGAAAAAAACACAGGAAAAGAGTTGTCCTCCACTGTTTTTTAGGATTCTCTGAGGTGAATTTATTAGCACAGGCCTTGACTATATGGAAACTGGGAGAAAGGTTTTATGTGTTCCAGACAGCACATAGAAGTTCTTTCTCTTAGATGTTATATGAGAACTGAAGAGTTCTGTGGTAGGTAGAATTGATACAACATGTTTCAAGCATATTGGAATTTCTGAGTTTAATGGAACCGTAGAAACCATTTAGCCCAACATTCAACCCAAAGCAGGAATCTTCTTCATAATAGACCTCTATTTCAATGTTTCCAGGTAGCATGGAAGTACTTAGATTCATTAGACCTGAGCTGAAGTCTTGATTTAGTAATTATGTGATCATGGGAAAATCATGGAGTGTTCAGGAAAATTTAGTATCTCTAGTATGAGGACTTGCTGAGCAATTTTCAGGGCTATTCATCCTCCTTTGGTGTCCATCTTTCACTCAACTCTCACCAAAGGTTCCAACAAGTTGTAGCATGTGCAATGGCCACATCTCAGTAAAACTGCTTCATCAGACAGTCTAAGCCAGATTGAGAGTAACAGACAGGTCTCAAGTAAACTGATGAGTTAGGGAGGATGTCATGCCATTTTCTATATTACACTACTTCAAGCATTTGAAGACTTTTCCTAGCAGAATGGGCAAAAGGAATGATTTATTCCAATGGTCATGAAGGCAGCTGAAGCAGGATCAGTGGAGTGCTTACAGCATAGTCAGAAGTTAAAGGTGAAGCCATTCCCCAGTTGAAGGGCATACTTTCATTTTCCAGTTTTTTGCCACCACAAAGAGTGCAGCTATAAATATTTTTGTTCATGTCTTTTTCCTTATGATCTCTTTAGGGTATAAATCCAGCAATGGTATGGCTGGATCAAAGGGCAGACAGTCTTTTAAAGCCCTTTGGGCATAGTTCCAAATTGCCATCCAAAATGGTTGGATCAACTCCACCAACAATATATCAATGTCCCAATTTTACCACATCCCCTCCAACATTTGTTATTTTCCTTTGCTGTCATGTTAGCCAATCTGCTAGGTATGAGGTGGTATGTCAGAATTCATTTGATTTACATTTCTTGAATTATAAGAGATTTAGAACACTTTCTCATGTGCTTATTGATACTTTTGATTACTTTATCTGAAAATTGCCCATTCATGTCCCTTGCCCATTTATCAATTGGGGCATGGCCGAACAAATTGTGGTATCTGCTGGTGATGGAATACTATTGTGCTCAAAGGAATAATGAACTGGAGGAATTCCATGTGAACTGGAATGACCTCTAGGAATTGGTGCAGAGTGAAAGAAACAGAACCAGGAGAACATTATACACAGAGACTGCTACACTGTGGTAAAATTGAATGTAATGGACTCCTGTACTAGCAGCAATGCAATGATCCAGGACAATTCTGAGGGACTCATGAAAAAGAATGCTATCCATATTCAGAGGAAGAACTATGGCAGTAGAAACACAGAAAAAAAACCAACTGCTTGAACACACAGGCTGATGCTAATATGATTTGGGATATAAACTCTAAATGGCCACCCCAGTATAATTATCAATAATATGGAAATGTCTTGATCAATGATGACACATGTAAAAACCAGTGGAAATGCATGTCAGCTACAGGGGGTGGGAGTATGGTGGGGGTGGAGGGGAGTGTAAGAACATGAAACATGTAAGCATGGAAAAAAATTTCTAAAAATAAAATTTTTAAAAAACAAATAAATAAAATACTATCTACCATCAGAGAAAGAAAAAAAAAGAAGTTTAAGATGAAGTGAAGACTGCTAAGTCAACTACTGCATCCCAGGTCTTTGCTAATTGGTTTGACTTTTTTCTTGCTACTGGACTTTAATGTCTAAAATAGAGAGTAAGGATAATGTCTTTGTGCAACTTTGCTTCATCTAAGTCCAAGTCAAGTACTTGTCAAGACTTTGTCCTGTGATATTATTGATCCCTTTTGAAAACAAAGGACGAAGAACAATCATGGGAAAACCACTCACTATTTCTGAGTTTCAGCATCTTTGTCAACAAAATAAAGATAATGTTTTCAAAATATAAACCACGAATAATTATATAAATGTCAGCTTTTAGTCCAGAGACAGATAACTTGCTACGTTAAAGCTCAGCCTGTTCACTTGTTGCACAGATCTAATTTGTACAAAGCTCTTTGTTATGTTTAGGAATGGCTAAACAAGTTAAGGCATGTGAAAGCTATATATAGGTATATGAAAAAACATTAGATCATTATTGATTGGAGAAATGCAAATCAAAACAACCCTCAGATATTATTTCGTACTTATCAGATCAGCTAAAATGCTAAAAAGGCAAAATGGCAAATGTTGGAAGATACATTAAAATACAGGTGGTGGAAATGTGAACTGATGCAACCATTTTGGAGAGTAATTTGAAATTATGCCCAAAGAGTTATAAAATTGTGTTTACCTTTTGGCCTTCAGCAATATCAATATTATATTTATTTCCTTGGATGATCAGGGAAAAAGGAAAAGAGCTTATATGTTCTAAAATATTTATAGCAATTCTCTTTTGTGGCAAAGAACTAGAAATTGAAGGGATGCCTATCAACTGGGGAATGGATGAACAGGTTGTGGCATATAATTGTGATGGAATATTATTGTACTATAAGAAACAACAAAGATGAATTAGACAAATAAACAGAAAAGGAAACACTTACATGAGGTAAAACAGGAAGAACCAAGAGAACATTATATGCAGCAAAGGAAATATTATTTGAAGAATGATTTGTTTGTGCATCTCTCAAGAAAGAACTAACATAATAGCAACAGAGCAAGACTTAGTTATGTATATATGTATATATATATACATATATCTTTTGGTCAACTGATGCTTCTTCTAGTATGAAGAGGTGAGGGAGAATGGGAGATACTTGTGATTTTTAATGTAACAAACAAATTTAAAGAAGGGGAAAAACTGAGAAGACTTATGTGAATTTATCAAAGTAAATTGAGGAGAACCAGGAAAACAATTTACATAGTAATAGCAACATGGCAAAGATAATTATAAAGGATATAGTAGCTGATCAACACAGTCTAACCATAATTCCAAAGTATTCATGATAAAAGTATTATCTAACTCTGAATAGAGAACTGATGGATACATTTTCCTCTCTTTATTATTTTCTTCTTTTCAGAACATGTATAATGAGAAAATGTGTTTTATATGACCATATTAATAAAGGATTTTGCATTTTTCTCTTCTCAATGACTGTGGGAAGGGAGAAAGTGTAGAAAGAGAATCTGTAAGTGAAAATCCAGTAATACTGGATGGAAAAGCTTCTCAAAATTCTTCAATATGAAATCATATAGTTTCAGAGTAGGAAAGAACCAGAAATAATCAGACATATATTTTTTTTAAAATTTACTTTTTCTAATACAGATAAAAATGGTTTTAAACACTCATTAAAAAATTAATTCCAAATTCTCTTGTCCTCCCTCCCAACCCTTCTCCTTAAATAAGGAAGCAGTTTGATATAGATTATATATATATGCAGTTATGCAAATCACATTTCCATATTAGTCATGTTGTGGGAGGAAAAAAAAAAGACCTGATCAAAAAAAATCCAAGGAAAAATAAAGTTTAAAAAAAACATGCTTTGGCTTGCATTCAGACTTTATAATTGCCTTCTCTGGAGGTGGATAGCACTTTTCAACATAAATCCTTCATAACTGTCTTGGATCATTGTATGGTTAAAAAGAGTTGTCATTCACAGTTGATCATTATTCAATATTGCTTTATTCATTTGGTCATTTCTGCTTTTTAAAAGTCTTCACTTTAGTAAATTTTTGCACATCTTTTATGATTTTTCCAATTATGCCTTTTAAGAAGTTCTTTGGGACAGTGCGTTACATTGCCTCTTTTACCCTTTGGCCTGTTCCATTTTTTAAGATGCTATTTTCTTCACTATTTTTTGTGCCTCCTTTATCAAGGTGTTTACTCTTTTTTTTTTCTCCATGATTTTCTTGCATTACTTTAATCCTTTCCCCAATTTTTCTGCTACCTCTCTTATTTGATTTTGAAAATTTTTTTTATCTCTTCTAGGAAATCTTTTAGGACCTAAGGTAGTTCACATTTTTCTTTGAGGCTCTGGATGTACTTTTTTTTTTTGTCTTTGTTGTCTTCTATTGGTTTATGTTCTGATCATAGCTGTCACCATAGTAAATTTCTATGGTCAGATTCTTTTTTTCTTTTTATCATTTTCCAACCTATTTCTTAAAATTTATCTTTAGTTTAAGATTGAGATTTATATGCCAGAGTGGAAAGGGCATGGTCCCAAGCTTCAGGGCTTTTGTGCTTCTATTTTCAGACATAGCTCTGTGGGTTTGTAAATTTTCGGTTCTTCGAAGACTAATATGATCTAAGGAGAGATGTAATTACTGCTCTTCTGGCCTTTGCTCTGGTCTGTGAATTACTACAGTCTTTTTTGCTCTGAAACTGTTTCCATGGTCCCTGCTCTTGCTAGTGCTCCCCCTCAGCCTGGGACTATGACCCAGGGCCCCACGTAGGCAATACGATAGAATCCTTCTCCCAAAGTTAGTAAAGAGTCTCCTGACCAGTTGTCTGAATCCTTACCATTTGTGGACTGAGAGTTTGGGGTGTGACTTGCACTGGCATGGTCTGCACTTGACAACACTCTACTCTTATCCTGGTGTGACATACTTTTCCCACAGACCTTCCAAGCTGTCTTGGATAGAAAATTGTATCACCTCATGCTCCTATTGATTCTCCCACTACAAATTTGTTTTGGGACATTATTTTAAAGTTGTTTGGTGGTCAATTTGGTGGAGATCAAGCAATTCTCTATTTTTATTCTCCCATCTTCTCTCTACTACCCCATTCCCCATATTACACACACATACACACACACACATCTATACATATATATTTGAAGAGGACGCTAAAACATTAATTAGAAACTTTTATGACCAATTATATGTCAAAAATCATACAACCTAAGTGAAAAAGATGAATATGTTGTAAGAAACTAGGAAAAAATTAGAGTAAGTTTATCTGAGAAAGAGCTCATTTCTCAAATACAGAGAACTGAATGAAATGTATTTATTTTTATTTCTCTTTTTTACTGTTTTAAAAAATTATTATTCCAAATGTTTGCAAAACCTAACAAAACAAGAATTTCCATGAAAAAAGAAGATATTACACAAATGAAATCACAAATCACCTATATGTTTAGCCTACTTTTCTTCATATCTTTATAATTGTTCTTGTCCACATGTGTCCCAATCCCTCTACACCCTCCTTGCATCCCTTAGGATATCATCAAGGAGGCCAACATGTTCATATAAACTATTTCATGTTTGATCCTTTTTTTTCACTTTCTGGAGGTAACATTCTCAGTTTATTCTTTCAGTATTAGTTCTGTGGCTGTGTATAATGTTCTCCTGGTTCTACTCATTTCACTATTTATTATCTTATGTAGTTCTTTCTAAGTTTTAAGAAAATCAGCCTGTTCATCATTTCTTATGGTGAAAGAATATTTTATAACAATCACATGACACAATTTGTTGAGCCATTCCGCAATTGATGAGCATCCCTTCAGTTTCCAATTCTTTGCCACCACAAAGAGAGCTTTTATTCATATTTTGGAATATATGGGTACTTTTCCTTTTTTCCCCTGTCTCCTTGGCAGACCCAGCTGGGTCTAAGGGTATACAAAGTTTTATAACTCTCTGAGTACAATTCCAAATTGCTCTCCAAAAAGTTTGGATTAGTTCACAGTCCCACCAACAGTGCATTAGTGTCCACGTTTTCCCACATACCCTCCAACATTTGCTACTTCACCCCTTAGACATTTTATTTAATCTTTTGAGTTTGAAGTGATATCTCAGAGTTGTTTTGGTTTACATTTCTGTTATCAGTAGTGATTGGGAGTATTTTTTTACATACCTATAGTATGGCTTTGATTTCTTCATCTAAAAATTGTTCATATCTTTTTCCCATTTATCATTTGGGGGGAGGCTCTTATTTTTATACATTTGTCAAATTTCACTATATGTTTTAGATATGAGACCCTTACTTGAGGAGATATCTATAAAAATTTCCCTAGATTTTCTACTTTTCTTCTAATCTTGGCAGCATTTATTTTATTTGAACAAAAATGTTTTAAATTTAATGTATTAAAAATGATCAATTTCACATTTCACAATTCTCTCCATCTCTTGACTTAAACATTTCTCTCCTATCCATAAATCTGATAGATGGCATATTCCCTGTTCTTCTAATTTGCTTATGATATCTTCTTTTATGTCTATATTTTTATGATTGTTGAGGGACTTGATGTAATTTGTTAGGAAGAGTAAAGCAAAAAGCCCTAGATAGTAGAGGAGTTTTAAACCTTCCTTTGGTATAAACAGGAAGTCAGATAATACAAGTAAATTTCCTGTAGAATCCCTTCAACCAATCACAATATGGTTCTTCAGGAAGACTAGCTTCCTGGTATCAATTGATGTTTAACTAATGTTAACTAAATCAATATTATTAGAATATCAATGATGACCAACAATGCATCTGACTTTAATATTCATTTTCAGTTCTCTCAGTAATTTTTACCAAATAGTGATTTGTTATCGCCAAATCGTGGACCTATGTTTTGTCAAATACCAGATTACTGTAATTTTTTTACTGCTGTTTGATGTATGCCTGTATGTCTCACTGATCTACCTTTCTGTTTCTTAGCTAGTAGAAGATAGTTCTGATAATTACTGCTTTATAATCCAATTTGAAAGCTGGTACTGCCAGACCTCCTTCCTTTATGTTTATTTCATTCATTGCCTTGATACTCTTGATCTTTTATTCTTCCAAACAAATTTTTTTATTATATCACTAACATATATTGAAGTTAAATATGCATCTATATAACTGCTAGCCATTTCTCATGAAGTAATAAAGATTTTATGTATTTTGACCTTTTTTTGACTACTGTTGATATTTTTTGTAGATGGAATATCATCCAAATCTTTTCTTTTCTAGACTAAAACCTCTTCAGTTTCCTCATATATCATGGCTTCTAGTTTAATTCCCTCTTCTGAATACCCTCTCATTTGTCACTGACTTTCTAAAATTAGGCAATCAGAACTCTGTTCAAACAGGACCAAGAGTCATTCTGCTTGGGTCCTAGTCCAAGTCCTAGATGTGCTACTAACCCAACAATCAAATCATTTCCCCTACTCTATGTTTGTTTTCTCATTTGAAAATTGATGGATTTGGATTAGGTGATCCAAGTAAGATCCCTTCTAGTTGAAAATGCCAGTACTCTTTCAATTCTTAATTACTTTTCCAGATTTGGACTGGCAAGTGCAGAGGATGGAGGGACTCTGATGTCTCTTGATGTTCCTTCTATGAACGTATCTTGGGATTACATTAACTTCTTTAGTTAGTCATATCATACTGTTGTTTCAAATGAAGCATGTTGGCAGTTAGAACCTCCAGATCATCTTTCATAATATCTGCTATCAAAACTATTGTAAATAGTTCATAATATTAGCAAAGTTTCAGGGTACAAAATAAATCCACAAAAATCATCAGCATTTCTATTTATATCCAATAAAAATCAGCAGCAAGAGTTAGAAAGAGAAACTCCATTTATAATCACTCTAGGTATTATAAAATATTTTGTAAACTATCTGCCAAGACAAACTCAGGAATTATATAAACACAACTATAAAACACCTTTCACACAAATAAAACTAGATAAAAAACTGGAAAAAATTAAGTTCATGGGCAGGATGAGTTAATATTAACAAAAATGACAATTTTACCTAAACTAATTTACTTATTCAGTGCCATACCTATCAAAATACTAAGACACTTTTTTATAGAATTAGAAAAAATACATAATAAAGTTCATTCAGGACATAAGATCAAAAATATCAAGGGAAATAACGAAAACGTGAAAGATGGAAGCTTAGCAGTACCAGATTTTAAACTGTACTATAAAGCGATGATCATCAAAACAATATGATACTGGCTGAGTGATAGAAGTGTGGATCAATGGAATAGACTTGGGGTAAATGACCTTAGCAAGATAGTGTTTGATATACCCAAACATCCCAGTTTTGGGGACAAGAACCCACTGTTTGACAATTAGTTGGGAAAATTAGAAAACAGTACAGAAGAGATTAGGTTTAGATCAACATCTCACACCTTATGCCAAGATAAATTCAGAATGGGTAAATGACTTAAATATAAAGAGAGAAATTATAAAAAAAAATTAGGTGAACAGAGAGTAGTATACCTGTCAGGTCTATGGGAAAGGAAAGAATTTAAGACCAAGCAAGAGACAGATAACACTACAAAATGTAAAATGTATATCTTTGAATATATTAAATTAAAAAGCTTTTCTACAAACAAAACCAATGCAACCAAAATTATAAGGGAAGCAACAAATTGGGAAAAACACTTTTTATAACAAAAAACTCTGGCAAAAGTCTAATTTCTCAAATATATGAGGAGCTAAGTCAATTGTACAAAAAAAATCAAGCCATTCCCCAAATGACAAATGGTCAAGGAATATGAATGGGCAGTTTTCAGATAAAGAAATCAAAACTATCAATAAACACATGAAAAAGTGCTGTAAATCTTTCATAATTAGAGAAATGCAAATCAAAAGAATGCTGAGGTACTACCTTACATTTAGCAGATTGGCTAATATGACCATAAAGGAAATTAATAAATGTTGGACGGGATGCAGCAAAATTGGGACACTAATGCATTGCCGATGGAGTGTGAATTGAACCAACCATTCTGGAAGGCAATTTAGAACTATGCCCAAAGGGTTTTAAAAGAATGCATACCCTTTGATTCAGCAATACCACTGCTGGGTTTATACCTTCATCAGTAAAGAGCTGATAAGAAAAGATGTTTGTACAAAAATATTCATAGCCACACTCTATGTGCTTGTAAAAAAGTGGAAAATGAGGGAGAATCCCTCAATTGGGGAATGGCTGAACAAATTGTGGTATCTGATAGTGATGGAATACTATTGTGCTGTAAGGAATGATGAACTGGAGGATTTCTATATGAACTGGAAAGACCTCCAAGAACTGATACAGAGTAAAATGAGCCGAACCAAGAAGGTGAAACATTGTGGAACGATACAGTGTAATGGACTTTGCTATTACAAACAATCTCAAGGGACTTTTGAGAAAGAATGTTATCCATATTGAGAGAAAAAACTGCAGGAGTAGAAAGAAGAAAAACAAATGACTTATTTGTTTATATGGATATATGATTTAGGGGTTTGGTTTTAAAAGATTGCTCTACTACAAAAATGAATAATATGGAAATAGGTATAAGTGATAACATTTGTATAATCCCAGTGGAAATGCTTATTGGATCCAGGAATGGGGAGGAGAGGGAAAAAAATGAAATATATAAACATTGAAAAAATTTTAAAAATTAAAAAAAAATTTAAAAATCTACTATCATTAGATCATTTTTGAGAGCTCTTCTCATCCCTCTTCCTTCCTAAACTTGTCTGTTAGAGATCATTTACTTGCTAAGGGATATAACACTGTCTCATGTCCATAAACTTGGCTATATGTCTAGGTAACCACAACATCAATCCTCTAAATGTATGACAGGGAGGTTGTAGATAGGTGATTGATTATCCACCATAGAATTTAAACACTTGAAAATACTTTTGTACATTTATTCAGGATATTCCTTATGCTTATGGCATATTCCTTCAAAGTATCAGTGTGTCACAGTAGATAAAAGTGTTTAACTTTGTCATCAGGATGACTTAGTTTAAAACTTCCTACTTACAGCATTACTCTGGACATGCCTAGATTTTTCTGAGCCTCAGTTTACTTGATGTGAAGTGTGAATAAGACACTTGGTATACATGCTTCATACATTTATTAAGAGGCTTGAATTAGATAATGTACATAAAGAATTTTGAAAATCTGTATGTTAGCTTTATTATTATTAATATCAGCTATTACTATTGTTATTATTATTATTGTTATTTTTGTTGCTGTTGTTTTTCTCCATGGTGAGGAAGAAATAAGCTCCAAATGAGTTACTTAGATCTATGTCATAGACTAATATACTATCACATACTAATTTGGGGACATGATATTTGGGGAGATCATTTTATGCATTTATCACTTATGAATGTTTCCTAGCAACTGTAGAGGTTTCAGTTGTGATAAAAGGATGGTCCTCTAGGTCAGATACTTTACAAAACACCCTGAATTCCATATGATACTGTTCTACCTTTAAAAGAGACTGATATGACATGAACATATAATCTGCGTTGAGCAATTGGGATGATCCAGTGTGGTGTAGTTGTTATAAGGACCATTAAACAATGACTGCTATGATTCATTTCATAGTGTCTAGTTTGTGTTTTCTACGGTCCTTATTATTATGTATATAAGAATGTGTTTGCTTTTTAGAATTTTGTAACTGCAAGTGCAATATTTCCTTTGGGGCATGTAAATGAATTGGTATTGCTTCTAGAAAATAGATTGTATACACACAATTATATATGACTATATTAATAATTAAGACCTCCTTCCCCTTGTTAGTATCTTTGTGAAAATAGTTAACATTTATATAATGTTTTTTAATGTTTAATATTTTTAATGTTTTTGATATTATCTCATTCGGACCTGGAGTTCATTCCTTCTCCTCTATAGAAACTGCATTAGTATTAATGTGTAGAATTCCAGGAGAAAGAGACATTCATACGCATTTCCATTGTGTCTTTGATTCTCAATTATAATTTATAAATTATCAATCAAGAGAACATCTCAAGGCTATTATGGCCCTAGCTGGTGAATTTGAAATTGGCTACTATGTTATATAACGATACAGTTTTAATAATTTCCTATTTTAGTTTTGTCATTCCAGTTGGGTCCAACTCTTCATGATCTGAGTTGGGGTTTTCTTGAAAAAGATTTTCGATTGATTTACAGTTTCCTTTTCCAGTTTATTTAGCAGATGAGGAAACTGAGGCAAACAGGGTTAAATGACTTGCTGGGAATCACACGGCTAGTAAATGTCTGAGCCCAGATTTGAAACCATGAGGATGAATCTTTCTGATTATGGACCTAGCAGGCTATTCACTGTGTTACCTAGGTTCCTTTTACTTCTTACTTTCTTTTATTGTCACTTGTGAAACTAGCTAAGGTTTCCACACAATTCCCCAGGTATAACTTCATATATAAGTGCCCATTTGCACTCAAATGTCATCTAGCTCCTGGGGTTATAAATAAGGACTTTCATATCCATCTTATTAGTCATTTAATGAATTGGAAAGCATTTTCAATCTCATACTCTTAAAGATCCCAAAGTATAGAATTAGAAAGACTGTTAATAGACAAAACTTTGGTTACTACCAATCCCCATATTGGAATTCACTGAAAAGAGGACATATTTTTAATGTATATGAAAAGTGGGGAATTTTCTGTACAAAAGAAAAAAATGGGAAGCCATTTTTAAAGAAGTCATCATAAATTCCTCTCTCCAGATTTGGAGGACAACAGCAATTATCACCACTTGCCTCCACTCTGTGGGCCATACTTCATGTTTAGATTTCTATTATTTTAGGAATTTATGATTTTGTCAGTTTAGAAACTTTCTCCACCAATGTGCACCCTAGTGTCTTAGTCTGCAACAAATATTTGCAAAGCACTAAACCAGTGATGGGCAAACTACAGCCTGTGGGCCAGATGTGGCCCTTTGAAATGTTCTATCCAGCCTCATGACATTATTCCTGATCTGAGGAATACAATGAGTAGGATACAATACAATGAAACTTCAAAAGAGTTGCCTTAGAAACAGACTGAAAGATGAGCATTTCCTTTCCTTTGTCCCCCTCTTTAAAAAATTTGCCCATCACTGCACTAAACTAATCTTAAGAGATACAAAAATTCAGATAAAAAGGGTCCCTGCTCTCTAGGAGAATATGAAAGATCACAGCTTCAAAGGGAGATGGGACCTCATTTGACGGGTGAAGAAACTTTAGTCTAGAGAGGTGACTTGTCACAGGTCACAGAAAGATTATATAACAAAGGAGGAGATTTGAACTCATGTTTTTGAACTCCAAATCTCAGTCTCTTTCTGCTCTCCCAGGCTGTGCCTTGATGATAATTCATCTTGCTGAATAGAATATCAGCTGCTTGAGGGCTGCCATCATTTCATTTTTGCCTTTGTAATCCCAGTGCTTGACACAGTACCAGGCATAATTGTTGTTGTTTTTGAGTAATTTTTCAGTCATATCTGACTCTTTATAACCTCACTTGGGGTTTTCTTGGCAAAGATAGATGGAGAAGATTGTCATTTCCTTCTAAAACTCATTTTATAAATAAGAAAACTGAAGCAAGCAGGGTTAAGTTATTTTCTCAGGGTCACACAGCTAATAAGTGTCTGAGGCAAGATTTTAACTCAGGAAGATGAATTTTCCTGACTTCAGACCTGGCACTCTATCCATTGTGTCACAACTACCTGCCTCACATAGCAAACGTACTAAATAAGTGCTTAATTGATGATTGATAATTTACAAGATCAGATATAGTGAACTACCAAACATAGTACCAGATGAAATTATGATGGACATGGTGGAAACCTGATGATGGGCAACTCTGTAATTAGCCAGACTGATCTTCAGATATAAACAAGCATTAATTAAGCACTTACTGAGTTCCAGGAATTGTGCCAAGTACAACTGAGAGTATAATGCAAAATAAAAAAGAATACTTAATTTCCAGGAGTTTACACTCTAATGGGGGAGATAACATGTAAATAATTGTAAATTACATGCATGTAAATGGAAGATTTCCTCAGAGGAAAGGAAAGGAGATAGAGAGGAAGAATAGAGGGATCAAAAAAGCTTTGTCACCTTTTGGAATTGTTAGGAACTCCCAGAACTTGTTCTCCCCTGTAGAAGTTGGGCTCACTTGGGCATGGAAAAAGCATCAAAGATACTCATGGAGGAAAACTCACAATTAACTCTGGAATATTCCAATGAGCCACAACAACGGACACTGTACTTGGTTTCTCTTTTAATGTGTTCTTTTTTGGGGCACACATAGAGAAATCTATGCCATCATGTATGTGTTTGTTCCTCCTTATTCAACTTGTCTTTGTGTGTATGTGTACCTCAGATCATGTGTAAACCAAATTCGAAAGAAAAATCCAGGATCACATTTCACAACAGGTAAATGTAGCAGCTAGAATAATTGGTGTTGCTGCAACCACTTCTCTGGATAAATAAACATTACTTATTGGACAGTTGTATGAACATTTGAACCCCAGGCAAACTGGAGCAGATCAGGGGCTCACTGAACTGAACTATTTATTTTATATCTAATTTTCCTGTGGCTGCAGTGTTTGATTACCATAAGGAGAAGAGAAAGGCATTTAAATCACAGAAGCCAGCAGCATTTCTAGCTAGAGCTTAATTTTATTTAAAACCTCGTATCATTATAATTCCTGGGAGATTCAATGATGTCCTAGAGGAACTGTAAACAATTATAAAGAGATGGCGTTCAATCTTGCCATTCGAGTAATCCTATCATTTGGTTTCCTTCTTTTCTAAGTAAAGAATTCAGTAATGCTATTTTCCAAGATAATTTCTTACAGGGAGTTTTTCATTTTAATTTGCCTTGGTGATTTATATCCTGTAAAAAAATAATATGTTACACATGAGCTGAGTGTGCTCCTGAATAGGACTCCCAAACATCATTAGATTAGCCCTAGACAGCGATGGTAGGAGATGATGGTGTCTTCCATGATAAGAAACACTGGACATCGTAATGTGATAATAGAATTCATTATGAGTAGAATGGGAGTATAACATAATGAAACCATAATTGGATTGGAATTCAAGGGCCTCAGTTTCCTCCTTGGAAATGACTAGTTTGGATTAGATGATCTCCAAAGTATCTTCCAGTACCTTATTCTGTGATTCTAGGATTCTAGGATCAGACAAGTGGCTGCTTTTAAAGTATAATTCTAGTGTATGGCAGTTGGGTGCTGGGGGTTCTTAGTGGGAGGAGAGGGCTATTGGAGAGCAGAAAGAAATATATCTTTGTGGATCACCCTAAGTCCCAAGCTGATGATACACCAAACCCATCACCCTCAAAGGTCTCTTAATTTGACGAGCATTAGCATACAGAGCAAAGGAGATGCTGAGTCAACACTCGGTATACCAGCCCAGATTGTAAGCGATTGAGTGGATCAGCCAAAGCTGTTCATTCAGCTGTGCAGAGAGAGAGAACAGACAGTGCATGGTTGGGAGGAGAGAAGCTTCTTTCTGCATATACGGTCATTGATTTTTGTCAGCAATTTGTAATTTTGACCGAATTGCATGTTCAGAGACAATGATCAATACAGATGTGGTCAATGATATGAATAAACTATTTTCCAAAGAATGATTGTAAACCATAAATGATGGCACGAAAGCATTCTTCAAGTAAATAGTTGCTAGAGAAATGCAACTTAAAGCGACTCTGAGGTTTTGTCTAACATCTTGAATATTGGCAAAGATGATAAAAAACAGGAATAGTCAATGTTGGCAGGCCTGTGGGAATACAGGAACACACTAATGTATTGTTGGTAAAGCTGTGGAGGGGTCCAATTGTGATGGATATCAAATGGGAATTATACAAGACAAATGATTAATCTTTTCGTAGCTTATGTTTTATAACTATTTCCATTTATGCTTGGTAAACCCTTAGATTTCAGAAAACATTACCCTCCTAATGAATTATGGTGAGCTCTTGGGAGCAGGGGGGATGCCAGATTGTCTAAGTAGGAGTATATTGGCTGAGGTTGGAAATGGAGCAGGTCAAAGCTCTTAGGCTGAGCAGTATCAGGATCAGGCCCATGAGAAGTCCCTGCACATTTAGCTGGGTCAGTATGTGGAAATCAAGTATTTAAAAAAAGAAGAAAAAGAAAAAAGGAAGGAAAAAGGAAATATTCATTCTTATACACACACATATATTATATATAGACTTTCCTTTTCCATTACTCTTTATGGAATTATTATTATTCATTTTTTCTGACTTCTGTTGTGCAATGGGCAAACTGCAGCTATTACACTGAGAATCCAACCTTATACATGCTGCCTCAAGGAATGTGTTTACTTTTGGGAGAGAGAAAGAGAAGATCAGCAGAGTTTTCGAATAGCGAAATTTTTAGTGGCTTTGGAGAGAGCTAAAAATAAAGGTGAAGGGTAGAATATGAGGAACACACACACATTTGTATATCTATATTAAAAAAAGGTCCAATGAAAGGAATTGGAGGGGACCATATTGTGCCCTTTGGCATATATGGTATAACACCTGGAGTCAATATGGAACAAGGGAAGAGGGAAAGGAGCTGGGCTAGCTAGGGCAGTTGAAAGGCTTACTTTTTGTTGATTTTGTCTTATAAGTGATTTCTTTTGCTTGTTCCTGCTGAGGTTTTGGGAAATAGCCAGTCCTGAAGACAGATCAGTTAGCCCTCTCACTTGAGATTTAGAGTCACTAGAGATGAGAATAGCCAGTCAGCTAATGACAACAGGATAGAAAGGTTTCCAAATCATTACCTGTCAGGCAATCACACGAACAAGGACTGATAAACAGGAAAGACATAAATGAAATGAGCTCCCAATTGGCTCTCCTTTGGGGGAGAGGGAGTACACCCATAGGTGGTCTGGAGCTTTTTTTTTTTTAAATCTGTGCAAGTGACTTCTGTTGGATACCAGGGAAGGCCTTGGAAGGATAAAAATCCAGTATCAATAACCTTTTTGAAACAAACTGAAAACTTAAAAATGAATATGGTTAACCATAACAATTTTTAAGTTCCTTCAAACTATGCATCAAAGAAAGAATGCAATGAAAAGGAGGCTTTAAGGTTAAAATCAATCCCTTTACTTCTTTCCTGACTTCAGTGGGCTTTCTGTTTAGCTTTCTCTTTTCAAAGAAATGGGATCATTAGCTTTCTTTGTAGAAAGAATTTTACTCATAGTAAAAATCCTCTATAAAGTAATTTTTCACTTCTAAAAGAATAATTAAGTATGAGGTACAATAGGAACATTCTGTCATGGCAAAATTATTTTTGTTTAGGATGACATCAATCAATAGGATCTAATACATTTTTATTTCAGATTCTTTGACAAATAAAAAAAAGCAGCTAGGGCTGAGAAACAAATAGCCTTATATATGGGACAAAGCAAAAGTCATAGGAACCTTAGTTGAAGGACCTTAGAAATCATCTAGTCCAATATTCTTATATTATGGATGGAGTAACTGATGTCCAGGGGACTGAAGTGATTTTCTAGAGTCATTGGATCATAGGTTCATAGACCTAGAGCTTGGAAGGGACTTTAGTAGCCTACTGGTCCAACTCTCTGGTTGGAGAGGGAGTCTGGATTTCAGAGCTGAGATTTAGACTCAGCCCTCTCCTTTCAAAATCAGAATTCTTTCAATGATGTCTCTCAGTTCATACCAGTCATGTGAAAATCCATTTCTCTTGTGGATATAACCAAATTTATTAAGCTTAGAAAATGCACAGGGACCCTATTTTTGAATAGTTAAAAATGGGCTGTTTTCAGATGGGAATGAACCTGGAAATGGAAAGTTGGAGCAATATTTACCATGGCATTATTTACATGAGTACATTCACTTTGCTGTAGAATGGTGTGGCAATGCATATTTCCATATGATCAGAGCCACTGAAAGTCTTTAAACCAAGCAGTGCAAGGCTTTTCTTTAGGCCATTTTATTAAGGTAGTAGGAATGATAATGAGAAACTTTAAAAAAATTCTGAGAAGGAATTTTGATGTGGGGCTTTTAAGCTCTAATTAATTCACATCAATAGAACTAATAAACTCGCCGTCATTAGGCTAGTGTGTCTATTAAGTGAAAGTAATTTTACTTAATCTTAATTAATTTTCCATTTCTATTTCCCCTCCCCCCCCAAATCCATTCCTGCATTACACTTCTAATTACTGCACATCCTCAGAATCCAAAGCTTTGGTCAAGTTGTAAATAGAAGTGAAATGAAAAAGGAAGACGAAATCCAGATATGTTTAGGAGGCTGGATCCCCTTGCATCCTACTGAAGCAAGAAAATCCAGATTTTTCAGTAGAGGATCCCATTTCCATACCAATTGCTGATCTACAGATTGATCTAATCCACTGATATTTTATTGGAGTGTGAAAATCTAGGATTTCCTCTCTCCTTTTTCCACTTCAGACAGCTGAATTCATTTTTTTTTCTCCTTTAAATCCTTACCTTCTTTCTTAGAATTTATACTAAGTATCTGGTTCCAAGGCAGAAGAGAGATAAGGGCTAGTTGATTGGGGTTAAGTGACTTGTCCAGGGTCACATAGGTAGTAAATGTATCAGGTCATATTTGAACCCAGGACCTCCCATCTCTAGACATGGCTCTTTAGCCACTGAACCATCTTAGCTGGCCCTTGGATTCATTTTCAGCTGGAAAGATGGGTATGTTATTGAGATACCCAGAACATTCATATCATTGAGACATAGTTGATGGAGCAAGGAATTGGAATCAAGAAATACAAGTTCTAATCTGGCTTTGTCCCTTATTAATTGTGTGAGTTTGGTCAAATGAGTTAAATTGTCTAGAATTAAGCTTCCTCATCAAAAAAATGGGGACATTGGACTATATATTTTCTAAGGCCACTTCCTATTCTAAATCTGTTAGTCTATGATCTCAAATCATACCTCTTTCATTTGCTAGTTGTATGACCCTTGGCCAGGCACTTAATTTTCTCAGCCTCAGTCTCCCCATTTTTATAGTGCAAATAATAATAGTCATGCTGCCTGCCCCACAGGGTTACTATAAAGGTCAAATGAGATAGTGGAAGACAATATCTTAAAGTATGACAAAAATAAGTCATGACTGCTCAGAAAAACCCTAAATAAAATCTATTGTTTGTGCTATATAAACGGAATTTATTTCCTGAATGGGTTTAAAATTGTAGACACATAGAGCTTGCTATAAAGGTTTTTTTATTGGAGATAAGGAAGAAAGCAGTACATGGAGCATCTGAACATAAGAATTAAGTGTGGAGAATTCCCCTTCTATTGATGGTCTCTGGCCAACATAAAATAGATGTCACTCCTTTTTTTTTAACCCCTACCTTGTATCTTAGAATGAATACTATGTATTGGTTCTAAGGCAGAAGAGAGGTAAGGGATAGGCAATGGGGGTTAAATAACTTTCCCAGGGTCACATAATTAGGAAGTGTCTGAGGCAAGATTTGAACCCAGAACCTCCTGACTCTAGTCTTGGATTTCTATCCACTGAGCCACCTAGCTGTTCCCAATGCACGCCATTCTTAACACAGCTGAACTCTTAGGGAAGACATCCGCATTCTCCTTCATCTATCTTCTCAAGAGTTAGTTTGTAGATTGTAGACAGGGCACTCCTGCTGGAATCATGAAGATCTTTCTGAGCTCAGGACCTGCTCTGACACATACTGTTTATATGACCCTAGACAAATCACTTGACATCTCAGTACCCCAGGAAACTATAAGACTGTATGCCTTAAAGAAGGGGAGAAAGGCCAAGATTTGGCAAGTCTGGATAATAAATAGATTATTCAATCAATCTACCCACAAAATATTTATTTGGAATCTACTATGTATGAGGCACTGTGGTAAATGCTGGGGATGCAAATACAAAGAATGAAATGAGCTCTATATTGCAAGGAACATATGATTTAAAGGAGACAAGGACATATAGCAATATAGAACAAACTTAAGGTCAGTAAATACAAATATTTATTAAGTAATTAAATCCAAAGTAGTTTTGTAGGGGGCTGCAGGTAATTGTGAGATTCAGGAAAGGTTTAATGTAGAAGATAATGCTAAAACTGTCTTTGAAAGAAGAAAAGGTTTACTAGAAGATAGAAGTAAGAAGGCATAGGGGATGACCAGTGCAAAGAAGAGAGATGAAACATAGACTATGTGAGAAATAGAGGGAAGGGTAGTTTGTTTGAATCAGTATTTGAATCATTGGTTTTGGTTTCCTTCATATGCAAGGCATAAAAAACTCAGCCTATGGAGAGCTGATTCTAAGGATGAAGCAAAATTTCCACCACCCTTCGTGAATACCTTTTTGACCTCTCATGGCCATTGCTATGATCAAGGAATTAAGGAAGGAAGCCAGCATTTTATTAACTGCCTGCTATGTGCCAGGGACTGTGCTAAGAATTTTACAATTGTTATTTCATTTGTTCCTCATAGTAACCTTCATAGATAGGAACTATTTATTATTGTTCCCACCTTGTAGTTGAGGAAAATGAAGTAGATAGAGATTAAAATGTGACTGCTCCAGGGACACATTTAGGAAATGTCCAAGGTTGAATTTGAACTCAGATTTTCTTGACTCTAGACCCTCGCTGAATGAAGAGACACAAAGAGAATGTGTTTTATTTGAATTGGTTAATTAGGAATTTTAGTTTTTTAAAATACTATCTTAGAGAATTATTTTAAAACATTTCACAGTTCATAAATATTTTATCGTATACTAATTCTGCACCTGAAGTACTGAATTGACCTGAACATAGATATGGTCTAAACTAGGAGCAAGATTGGTCTATGACAAAAGGTATTCCCTCCCAGGACACTTCGAAAACTCCAAACAACATGGAGCCATGTGACCTTATGTGATCATGCAGTCCATTCATTGCTAACTCATTCTATTGATTCAAGAAATTTCAGGCTCTTTTTTGTTTGGCATCACCCCTAATATGTATTGCCATCGGCCAATATGTTGGACATTTTGTGTTCGATAATAATGAGTGAATAGAAGAAGGAAAGAACAGATAAGGAAAGGACTCTTGTCAACGGTGATCTCATTTGGAAAAATCCAATAAATTGAGTCTAGTAGTAATGGACACCAGAATTATAATTAACAGTTCTTTTCTTTTTACTGTATTTTAATTGGGTTTTATTTGACCTTCCCTCTTCCCCCTTTTTCTTGGATATTAGGGCAAGGTCAGGATTATGCTTAGCCTTTAAAGAGAATCACTTGGATTCCTTAGCAACAATGGCAGTCATGGCAATATTGACATAATAGAAGGAACAGTGGGTCAAGAGTTAGAAGTGAGGTTCTCATTTTACTTTTGATACTTGTTACTCATAGAAAGCTGTTAACACAGTGGATAGAATGCTGGGTCTGGTGTCAGGAACATCCAAATTCAAATCCAGTTTCCTACACTTATTAGCTTTTATCCTTCTTAAATTTCAGATTCCTTACATGTAGAATGAAAGGTTTGCATAAGATTGGCTCTGTTGCCCTCCCAGCACTAGAGACAAGATCCATTAATTAAGAATAGTAATAAATATTTATTAACCTGCCAATTAAAAGCAAGAGACTCTGCTAAGTAAATAGGATACAAAAATTAAAAAAAGTCCTACCCTTAGGAAGCTTACATCTAATGGGAAAGACTAAACATGCATCCACATAAGTGAAAACCAGATGTATACAAAGTGAAATAGAGAGGGATAAAGAGCTAATCACTGTGGAGCATCTGTAAAGACCATATACAAGAGATCCTAGATTATAGGATTGACTGTATTTCTACCAATTGATAAATGTGTTAAATTGGACATTTTTATTTATCTCTTAGAACCTTGGTTTCTTTGTTTTTAAAATGAAGATACTAGACTAAATGATCTCCAAAATCCCTTTAAATCTATTATTGAATGATCCTAACATCTATGGAGACCAAGCATAAGAAATTGGGCAGTTAGGTGGTGTAGTGGATAAAGTACCAGGCCTGGAAGATGGGAGACCTGCCTGAGTCAAATCTGGCTTCAGACACTAATTAGTTGTGTGTCCTTGGCTATCATTTTAACCCTGTTTGCTTTGGTTTTCTCATTTGTCAAATAAGCTGGAGGAGGAAATGGCAAACCACCCTCATATCTTTGCCAAGAAGAACCCAAATGGAATCAGGAAGAGAAAGTCATGACTAAAATGACCATACAATGACAAAAGGAGATGCTGCTGCCCAATGCTTCAAGAGAAGTTGGAGATTCTATAGAATATAGGAGATTAGATTAGGGAGGACTTTCCAGACATGGTTAATGACTTTTGAAGAGTAACGGAGGTGGGAAATAGCCGGTTATATGTTTTTCAGTTGTGTTTAACTTTTTGTGATCCCATTTGAGCTTTTTGGAGAAAAGTTATTAAAGTGGTTTGCCATTTCCTTCTCCAGCTCATTTTACAGATGAGTAAACTGAGGCAAACAGGGTTAGTGACTTATCTAAGATCATGAAACTAGTAAGTGTCAGAGGGGCCAGATTTGAACTCTGGAAGATGAGTCTTCTTGACTTTAGTATCTTCAGTCTCTCCACTGACCACCTAAGTTTGTATGGGAGGAAGAACTAGTGGATTACTTGACTGGATCAGAAAATATGTGAAGGGAATAACATGAAATGACTGAAAACATAAGTTAAGAGGGCCCCAATTTGCAAAGAAAGTTAATGACAGGTGGAGGATTTTGAATTTTATCCTTAAGGTAGTAGGGATCCATTGATTTTTTTTGAATGGAGTTCCTTATGTGCATGAATGAATGATGACTAAAATGTCCTAATGGGTTATAGAGACCTTGTAGGCCATCTAGTCCAATATTCTAATTTTTGCATGGTGAAAGCAAACCTGGGAGGTTGATTCACTTGTCCAAGGTTATTGAGTATCAGAGAAATGTTATGAACCTAGACTCTCTGCCTCCAAAGGTGGGTGATTTTTCTACTGGTCCATGCTGAGTACTCTGGCCAACTTACTCTATGGATAGTTCATGATCTTCCCTGTATCTATTTTCATCTAGTTATTATTGTATATTGATGTGTTGAGTGAGTATAAAGAAAATACTTTCCAAATCTTAAAGTATCACTTACTGAGAATTATTATTATTCATTTTAATTAAGTTCCCTAATGCAGGCAATTCCAGATGAAGAAACATCCTCTACCAAACAAAGCCAACAGGAAATTGGTCTGTCATTAAAATTTCAGAGGGTTGTCAGTGGCGTTAAGAGATTGAGACTTGCCTAGGTTCACATAGCCAGCATGTATTATAGATGGGACGTAAAAGCAACACTTCCTTACTCTGAGGCCAGCTCTCTATCCCTTACAATAATGTCTCTTGGATATTATTATTACAGAGCTATAGCATATGAAGTATCTGAATCTCAGTTAAAACATCTCAACAGATGGGCTAAGTCAGATTAGGGGGAGTGGATAGGTCACAAATCCTTCAGGGAATTAGGGGGATGTCTGTCTACCCCAAGCATGTGAAGATGTCCCCCAGTGGAATGGGTGGATGGGAACACCTTTGTCCAATGGCCACGAAGGCAGCTAAAGCAAGGGTCATGAAATGCTTAGAGCTTGATCGGACATCGAAGACAACAAGATTGTTCACTGCATCCTGGACCATCTGCAAACATCCTGACTTTTGTCTTGTTGCTGGACTTTGCTGATTCTGGAAGAAAGAATGAATCTAATGATGCTGTGAAACTCTCCCTCACTTAATTCCAATTCACATGCATGCTACCACATTGACCTGTGATATTATTGGTGCTCTTTGAAAGGACAAACAACAACAGTAACAACTACACCCATTTTACAGATGAGAAAAATAAAGATCAGTTGGTAAGTGACTTTCCCCAGGTCATAGAACCAGTAAGTCCCAGAGGCAGGATTTGAACCCATACCTTCCTAACTCCAAGTAGAGCTCCTTAATGATGACACCATATTGCCACTCATGTAGAGACCCTTTCCTATCCTCCATTAAAGGATCAACCAAACAATAATTTCCATTACTTAGCTAAAATGAGAGTTCAAATTGGCTAGAATTATTGAATAGCTCTGAGTTTTTGTTCTAAATCTGTCTTTTTTTTTTTTAATCTTTGAAAGATAAAGATTTCTCCACCATTTGTAGAGGTTACCCTTACGGCTTATCATAAAGTAATATGTCATGCTAAGAAAACCTCCATAATTTTGCTGGCTAATCCTAGGCCATCTAAGTTATGCCAATAATAGAGTATTTCATGTTGTGAGAAAACCAGACATGTAACCATGGAGTTGCAATGTCTCTCAAGACATGTTTAGAGATGTATTTTGTTTTACCAAGCTATTTGCGCATTATCTCACTTCATCTGAATTTCATTTTTCATTCAGTGACACCATCCAGTGTAACTGCTCCTGCAGCCATTTTGTAATCAACCTCTCCATCTGTTTTTAATTTTTTTGAATTTGAACTTTTTTTTGGTGTGAAGTGTATCTCATAAGCTTTTCCAAAGAAGGACCCTAATTTAGCACCTGACTGATGATTCTAGACTACTTATTTATTTATTTGTGCTTTATTAAAGGCAACTTCCCAGATGAATGAGCAGAGGAAGAGTTTATAAATAACTCACATGGTAAATCCCTGGGAGACACATCAAGAATATTAAAATAAGCAACCTGTTTATGCTTCTGCTTGGAATTTCTGTGGAATTAGTTTTTTTCCCAAAAGACAAGCGTGGAGGTGGAAGACAATCTTAACACTTTGATTCTTGCTCTCTAAGAAGATTTTTCTCTATGAATTAAAAAAAAGACTAATGGAAATCAGAAACATATCTTTCTTTTTTGCTAAGATGGTCAATGAGTTGAATTTCAGAACAGTATTACCAGGTTATTTAAAGGTTCCACCTAGAGCATTTTAGAAGAAAATGGGAGAATCTTTGTAATGGTAGTAAAGGAGTGGGGAAAAGTATGTGAAAAATCAGCCTTCAGCAGTGAAGGGATGATATCTAGGCAACTTGGCACTTTCAAGAAGTTCCTCATATTCAACAGGGTGTACATTAGTGGAATGATTGGAGGCTGGGGAA
This sequence comes from Gracilinanus agilis, assembly GCF_016433145.1. Classification (NCBI taxonomy): domain Eukaryota; kingdom Metazoa; phylum Chordata; class Mammalia; order Didelphimorphia; family Didelphidae; genus Gracilinanus; species Gracilinanus agilis. The sequence goes on along the minus strand of NC_058132.1, from coordinate 624,538,985 downwards.
ACACTCTAACTGAAACCATAAAATATTCAGAAGCCACAGTTCTTCTGCATGTTGTCCAGTCATTTAAAAGTATATTTCATAGTTTTGATATGTATTGTCACACATTTAGCACCACGTGAAGCCTTCACGTCTTCTCCAAGTTCAAAAATAACATGAGTTGTACTTTTCCTGAGTGAGAGATATTTGCAGCTAAAATGTTTTTATTTTATTTTATTATTTTACACATTTTATTTATAATTTTTTGTTGACATAAATTTTTCAATATGTAACATAAAAATAATATACATGTGATTTGTTGGAAATGTGCTAAATTATAATAAATATGCTTATCCAAGAGAAACAAATTCTCACATTAACTGTGTCTCATTCTTTTTCTTCCCTCTTCTTCTCTCTCTTCCTTCCTCCTAGAAGACAGGAAATATGGTATAGATTATGCATATGATCATATAAAATCTCCATCCTTGTTGGTCATGTTGTGAAATAAGACATAATGCTTATACAAGAGAAAGATTCATGGAGGAAATAAAGTGAAAGAATGGTATATTTCAACCTGCATTTGGACTTTGTTCCTTCTATGGCAGTGGATAGCCCTTTCTATGAAATCGTTTTGTTTTTGAGGTAGGTAATAGGACATGCGGCAACAGATCCAGTTTCTCATTGGAACTATGTTCACAACAGTCTGGTAAGTTGCTGGTGGGAGAGGAATGTTGATTGAGTTTAATTCAAACCTCTGCTGGGGAGCATGAACCTATTCCACACCCTTTGCTTCAACAGATCTGTTCTTGCTTGGGTGTATATGGTTAAGGTAACTGTTTTACTGTCCTGTCCTACATCATAAGCAGGGATCTGAGTCACAGACTTCCTTTCAGAAGTTCTAACATGTTTCACACTGGGAATGAGAAACTAATGTTTAAAACACTTTCCAAAATCTCTTTCTTAGAGAGCCTGGAGGAGTGCCTTGTACGTACTGGAATGTGCTCAATAAGAGATGAGTTTTAAAGAAGAAAAATAATATCTTGTGTTTTTAATCCATTTTGTAAATTGTCATGGCTAAAGAATTTAAGATCTAGGGTTCAACCTCTTTATGATAAAACTCTCTGTACTCATCTAGGGGAAAAGACAAAATCTGATGCCAAAGGCGGGAAAAATGATCTCATAGGCTCATAGATTTTGAACTGGAAGAATACTTAGAGGTCATGGAGTACAATTCTTTCACTTTAAATATAGGAGTTTATCTTCTACTGGAGAATGTACCATAGACATAATGTGCCTTTGCACAAGCCATCTCATGTCTGGAATGTACTCCCTTCATATTTATGCCTCTTAGAATTTTTAAATTTTTCCAAATATTTATTAAGGTGATATCTCCTATGGAAAGTCTTTCTTAATTAATTAATAGTTATTAGAGTTATCTCTCCTGAAATCATCTTTTATTTACATATATATGCATATATATGTATATACACATATATACATATGTATGTGTGTGTGTGTGTGTGTGTGTGTGTGTGTGTGTGTATGATACATTCTCCAGTAGAAGATAATCTCCTTGAAGGCAAGAATTGTTTTTGAATTATTTCCTTCACAGTTCTAGTCGTTAGCCTTGTACAAAAGGATTGCTTGATGTGTGCCTGCTGAGATGATTTTTCTCTTTAGAATGTTCTTGCTTTAAAAATTGTTCTTAGGGGATGTGCCCCACAGTTTCATAGGATCTTTGCTCAGCTGTTCATATCCTCTGATTAAGTGGAGGGTGCTCTCCTTTTAAGTAGATCAAAGACATATAGTTTGGAATTTGGAATGCAAGTACTGTACTAAGAGGGAGTGAATGATGGGATACTTTAACTTCCAAGTGGGAGAAAAATATACTTCTAGCACGGTCTCCTTTCTTAGAAAGAAGAATCGTTTAAACAATCATTTGTTCCCTAAATATGTGTGTGGTAGGTGTTTCTTGTGAAAACTTTCCACAACACAGAAACATTTTGAGTATTTGATTTTATTTTACAAAATGTTGACTATTTGGAGAGACTTTAATAGATTTTGGACTTTCATCAGAGAGACTGAAGTGCAGCTGTTAACAGACAGTTGTCATGGCCTTTTGGACCATGTGACCTTTGACAATGGTTAAAGGATTTCTGTCCATTAGCTTACTTCTGGGCACACTTAACTCCCTGTCCAGACTGGACAGTAGCCACTTCAATGGCATCCTTACAAGCATATCTTAGGATTTCTTAGTCCCTTAACGTTCCCTGTGATTGTCCTGCCAATCTCAGCCATCATTTACCCTTAATAATGCACAAAAAGCACCATTTCCCCACTTTTCTATCCCTTTGGAAAACTTATGGCAATAACACTTGGCTTGAATTTGGTGAAACAGGATTAAAAACCTGATCCTGTTATTTTATAGCTGTCTGATTCTGGGCAAATTTTGGCTTTTCACCTTTTTTGGTCACAATTTTCTCATGTGTAAAATGAGATCCTTATGTTTCCTTCCAGCTCTAGTTCTATGACTTAATCTATCGCGTTACTCTTATTTTCAGCCTTTCCCTGCCTATTGATCATTTCCTATGACTGACGAATCTGCCCATGTTGCTTCTACCCTTCACAATCTGGCTTCTGACTTTACCATTCCACTAAAACTGCTGTCTCCAAAGTTACTAATATTAGTGGCCAAGTCCACTGACCTTTTCTCAGACTTTATCCTTCTTGACTTCTCTATAGTTTTTGACACTGTTGGTGTCAACCATAACACTTTATTCTCTCTAGATTTTGAGATACCATTCTTTCCTGGTTCTCCCATCTATCCATCTATCTGATCATTCCTAATCTGTTTTCTTTGTTCTATCTGCTTCTAGATCATACTCTTTAACCATAGGTGTCCTTCAAGCTTCTGTCTTAGGTCCTTCTCTTTCTCCTTTATATTATTTTAATTGGTAATCTTAGCTGCTGTAGCCTTAATTACCAATTCTATGTTGATGATTTCCTAATTTGCCTATCCTGCCCTAAACTATTTTGCTGATCTCTAGTCTCATATCTTCAATGTTCTTTCAGACATTTTGAATTGAATTTCCATTAGATATCTTAAACTCATTATGTCCAAAATAGAACTTATTCTATTTTCCCTTAAACCCTGCCAATCTCCCATCTTCTTTATTACTGTAGAAGGCAACATCATCATCCTAATCCCTCCAGTTCACAACCTAAAAGTCATCCCACTCACACATCCAAACTATTGTCAACGCCTGTCAATTCACCTTGACAACATCTCTGGAATATTTTTTCTTCTGTTCTCTGACATTGCCACCACTCTAGTGCAGGTCCTCATCCTCTCCTCACCTCACATCTGTATTACTGATAACTTGATGGTGAATTTACCTGACTCAATTGACTTCTCACTACAATCTATATTCCATTCACCCACTAATGTTATTTTCCTAAAATTCAAGTTTGATCACAACACCCCTCTATTCAATAAGCTACAGTAGCTTACTATTTTCTCCAGTAGTAAATGCAAAATGCTTTGGTTGGCATTCAAACCTTTATAACCTGGAATCTGCCTACCTTTCTTTTTTTTGAGGTACCTTTTTCCAATTATGCCATTCCAAGTCTTGTCTTTTCTATTATGTGTCTCTTGAATACTCACTTTTCTTTCCATTTCCACTGATATTTTCTACTTATGGTTTTATTAACTCATATCAAGAGTTAACAGCTTCCTAGCTATCCTTGCCTTTCATAGTCTGCTTTCTGCACACTTCTTTAAATATTAAATATTTAAATATTCTTTATAATATTCATCACATTATTCCTCTTCTTGAAAATCTTTCTATGGTGCCTAAAGCATGGAGTTCAAATTTATCAGTCAGGATTTTATGAAAATCTATTCTCAATGACCTTTGGAGCTTTAGTTTTGACTACAATCTTTTTTCTGTTTTTATAAGGATAATTTTTATGAATGAAAAATAGAATTACTATTAAGTTTAATTTGAAACATTAATGCGTATGTTAACCCCCAAATTAGCCCTTGTTTACGCTTAAACAATACCGAGTTCCATTGAAGTGTACATGATCATAGCAGTAACAATTAGAAAGTCTTTTGCAACTCTAGCCAAGCGATCCTTTAGCCTTGCCCTCCTAGTTGAATTGGTTTCAGCTTCCATCCATCTGGACATATGATAGTTCACATAATGTTGGTATCTTTTTTGTAACCCAAACTGGTATAAATCAAGGTATGTCTACATCTTCCCATATGAACCTCTTGTTTCAAACAAACTGGTTTAATCAAAGAAGTTACTACTTCTATCTTAAATATTTTAGTTTTCTACTTCCATGCCATCTTTACTTCTGGAATGCTCTCCTTTCTCCTTTCTGTATCTCTCAGTATTACCCATATGTTAAAGCCAAGATAAGAAAAGTTCTTTAGGAAGCCGTCTTGACCATATAATTTACTGCCTCATATTGTTGGTTATCATCTCATGTGTTTGTGTATAAAATATATATGTGTGGTTGATCTATCATCTATCTATCTACCTATCTATCTATCTATCTATCTATCTATCTATCTATCTATCTATCTACCTGTCTGTCTCTCTCTATCTGCATGAATAGTTAGATGGATAGATAGATGGATGGATGGATAGATAAATTGCTAGATAGACACAATGCATGTTCTTGAGGGCAATTGCTATTTTTTTTGGTTTTTCATTTGTATCTTCTGCACCAGAGCTCAGCACACTATTTTGAACAACATAGGTGTAATGAATTATTAGGATCTTAGAACTGAAAGTTACATTGAATTTCATTGATTCCAATCTACTAACTAAAAAAGAAATCCTTTGTAAAAATCTCTTTAAAATGGTTCTTTCCTCTGTTTCCACACTTCCAAATGACAAAGAGCTTATCATTTGATGAAAAAGACTGTTTTACTGTTGAACTATTGTTATCTCAGGAAAATCATTGTTAGAAAATTTGAAGAATTTAGAGATGGCAGGGCCCTTACATATTACCTACTACTCCCCTCATGTTACAGATTAGGAAATCAAAGCCCATAACAATAAATCACATGAGAAAATTATCAACACCAGGTACCTATACTTCCTTTCCTCTCATTGCCTAATACCTTCTGCAATCTGATTTTTGGCCTCATCATCCAACAGAAGTTTCTCTCTTTAAAGTTATCAGTGATCACATAATTGTCAGATCTAATGGCCTTTTTTCAGTCTCTGTAGGCTTTGACACTGTCATTCACTTTTACTTCCAGATTTTATTCTCTCCTCTATTGGCTTTCATGTCTCTTCTATCTTCCCACCTGTTTGACCATTTATTCTCATTCTCCTTCACTGCAAGTTATAGCTGCTAACCCTGAATATCTTCCAAGGCTCTGTCCTAGTTTTGTTTTTCTTCTTCCTTTATACAGTATTGTTTGGCAAACTCACTGATTACCATGAGTTCAAATATCATCTCTATCAGTCAGTTGTCAGTCAAGAAACATTTATTGAAAATTTACTACAAGCTAGACATTATGCTAAGCTCACAGGATACAAATAAAAACAAAAATACCATCTCTGTCCTCAAGGAGATTACCCTTGAATGGAAGGATGACACAAAAAAGGAATAGGAAAGTGGGGTACAATAAAGAAAGTTGAGAATTTAGTCTGGAGAAAAATGAAGATATGTCTGACCTGAATTCCCTCTTACAATGGAGGTTGTGGCAAGAGGCATTCAATTAGAGAGAGAGAATACACAGATGGAAAATACTTCCAATGTGTAAATTCTGGGACTGGAGTGATCTTCCAGTAATCTGGGAGTACATAGAGAAAATCTAGTGTGAATTGTAGAGAGAGATGCTTGCTCTCTGACTGACTACTCCAAAGAGAACATGAGGGATCCATTTAGCCTTTGCTTCAACACCTCCAAGGAAAAAGAGGGGTTGTCTGTTTCATTAGGTAACTCATTCCACTTTTTGGGCAGTTCTAATTGTTAGGAAGCCTAAAGTGGCCTTGTTGACTTTCACCAGTTGCTCTGGTTCTGCTCTTGGGGGCCAAACAGAACAAATATACATTTGTTCTCTCAACATGACAGCCTTTCAGATACTTGAAGAGAGCTATTATCTTCCCCCTAAAACTCATGTCTCTTCTCTAGGCTAAACCAGTTACCATGACTGATCTTCATATTTAATGAGCTTAGAAATATAAAGCATATACCATAGCCTTGATGAATTTCATGGATGGATATACAAGACTAATGCTTGTGAAATAACAGCAAGCTATTTAAGATGTTGTATGTTTGCAAGAGTTGTATGGCATTTACTTTAAATATAAGATTGTAAGTTAAGAAATCAGAAAACAGGAAGGACACTGATCACAGATCAGTGATGATGGTTACAGTAGGAAATGTTCCTGGTAAAGGAAGGATTTTAATGGGATTACTATGAATTGGCAGGATTTGGATAGACAAACTGCATAAAGGGCATAAAGGGAGGAATTCCAAATAAAGAGATCAAGATGACTGGAATTAATAACTCTCAAAATTTCCCCAACATCATTATGTATCAAATAGTTCCCATCTCACTTGCATCTGAAATCACTCTTCCTTTCTATCTATAAAATACTAAGATATGAAGCATCTAAGTAGCACAGTGGATAGAGAACCAGGACCTGGGTTCAAATCTGGCCTCAGACATTTTCTAGCTTTTTGGTCCTGGTCAAGTTACTTAACCCTCTTTGCCTAGCCTTTGCCACTCTTCTATCTCAGGACTGATACTAAGACAAAAGGTAGAAGTTAAAAACAAAACAAATATGCTATAGTACTTTCGGACTACTTCTTTTCCTTCACCTATTCTAATCTTTCTCTCTTCCTGGGTGTGTCCATCTTCTTTCTCATGAGCCTACTCCTTCCTATGATTTCAACTTATTACTTGCTTTTTAATGTACATGCTTTCTTATGCAGCATGAATCCCATGTTTAACCATTTCAGTGCTGGCACCTTAAAACTTTTCAATAAATTGGCTGCTTCCTTTTCTTGGCAAACTGCAATATTAGATAATCCCACTATTCTCTTTCTCTCCTTCTAGGTTGATGATTCTTGTTGGTGGGGAAAAAAGGCAAGACAGAATCAATCTCCTCAATATTTAATTAAAAATATTTCTAATATTAATATGGATTCCCCTCCTCACACTTCTTTGGTGTGGCTTGTCCCAGAAAGGCAGATGTTAGATCTCATTTTGAAAGTATGTTCAGAAGCAAATTATGGATTCTAGGTCTGAATCTGTTTCCTCCATTTGGTAGAAACTTCAGATTCAGGGGATTTTTTGGGAGTGAAACCAGATGATAAGAGATTGATCCTTCATATGTAAGAGTTCATTCTCTTGCCCTGTGATTGGCTGGCATATCATTAAAGAAAGCAGTCATGCCAACTACTCCACAAATGTTCTGAGTTTATTGGCTAAAAATATTTATGACATTCGTATTAGTCAGGAGACTATTTTTAAACTTTAAATTTTTCAAAGATGAAATTTCTGTGGTTGTTAAGTCTATAGTCAATATAGTCACTTTCTGTTACAATATTATAGTTATCCCTTCCACATCATAACTTTCCCTATTGTGGTTTCAGTATATCACAGGTCAGCATAAGAAATTGAGTGAGAATAATTTTTGAGTTTTGTGGAAGCTACAGATGACATGCAAAGGCCAGAAAATGATACAGAAATAGTTCAGAAACTTAAGCCAAAATTTACAATAAAGTACTGTAAATACCCCATAAAAGAAAAAGAAAAAAATTAGGCTTCTTCTCTGGTTGTTCTCTGTTTGATGGGGCCGAAATGTTTTATATGGATTTTCCAGATTAATGTGCTATCATATTCCTAACCCCTGCGATGTGGAAAGGATAACTGTAGTTCAACTAAGACTCCAACTTTTAAAGAAACTAGAATTTCATTGATTAAATATTCAAGTGAGTCCATCATTAGTAGCATATTTATTAAGTATGAAGTCATGTGACTTGTTACTGACCTGTGATAAGTCAGCATTTGCTTTTCATTTTGGGCTTTTGAAGAATTGAGTAATTCAACCTTTATGTGATGGCCCTTGAAATACTTGAACAGAGCCATCATGTCCTAGAATTTATTCTTCTCTAGGTTAAGTATGCCTCATTCCTTCAACAGATCTTCAGATGATATGGACTGAAAGTCCTTTCCAACAAGTTTGTCCTTGTCTAGGTGTTCTCCAATTTTTCAGTGTCTTTATTTTTATTTTTTTTGAAATTTATTTTGAATACTTTCTCCTAGTTACATATTTCATGTTCTTTCCCTCTACCCCAATCCCCCCTAGCCCTTAGCCGACACATAATTCCACTTTCAGTGTCTTTAAAACTGAGTAGTGGAGAACTTTTACAATATTCCAGATGAAGTTTGATGAAGGCAGAGTTCAATGGGATTATCACCTCCTTAATTTCTTGAACCTATGCCCTTTTTTATTCAGTCCAAGATTTTATTAACTTTTTTTTGGCTGCCACTCCACGCTGCTGATTCATATTGAACTTGCGGTCTATTAAAAACCTTAATTTTTTAAGACACACTGTCATCTAACCTTAGGTCTGGACCAAAGTTACTAGCCCCTGGATACCAGGATACTGGTCTCCCCATCCACCATTCTATCTCCTCCAAGTGCAGGAGTGGTGAAAAATTCCAAGGGGGCCACTTGAATAAGAAAACAAGTAAACTGGCTACTGAGAGGGAACAGAAGCCAAGAAGTACTGAACTGAGGCAACCTGGGATTAGACTTCTCTTTGTACCTAGTCCCAAGTGATCTAGCCTTTAGAGACCTGGCTTTATTCCTAAATGAGTGATCATGCTTGTCAGTTTATGGTTACAACAATGCAGAAGCTGTTTACTTTGGGGATCTCATGTGATTGTGGGTACTATCCCTAAATCCTACCCCTCAATTCACACCTTTTGCCCTGGGGCTTTAAGGACTAGTGAAAGATGATTGGACTCTACTGAATCTTCCCTGGACTCTGATGCTTTCCAAGGGTTGGGCTTCTCTGTCAGGACAAACCCATTAAATCAGAGCCTTGTCCTTTCCAAAGAAAAGGGACCTCTCTTTGTCCCTGAAGGTCTGTTCCAATCATTTTGTATCAGTCCAGAAGTCCTTATTCCCTTGCTCATTATCCACCCACCATTTTAAATGAAGATAAGCTGTAAATGGAGGTTAAGATGTGTTCAGCCCAACATAATGCATTTACAAGCTCCAGGTTCTTTTGCTTAAGAGTCAACAAGGGATAGAGAGCCAGCCTCAGATCCAGAAAGACATTTATTCAAGCCATGCTTCTGACACATGCTGGCTGCGTGATATCCTTTACCAGTTAGGGCTCTAAGCAATTTTCGAAAACTATATATTGTAAAGGAGATATTGATTTACATTGGTAGAGAGAGTTCCCCAGACCAGTAGAGGACAGTTTCAGGCTCAGTTTCCAGATTCCTTAGGATATCCTTACACTATGCATGTCCTGGCAGGAGAGATGACTACGCCTCATTGATTATGGTGGAGATGGTGTAACTGAATTTAAATCTGATTTCCTGAAATTAGGATACAGTTACTCACATCTTAAGCATTAGCAAACATTGTTGCTTAAGTATGCGTGTTACCTAATTCTTTTGACTTTTCATGTATGTGTCTGTGTGAACTGATGAGTTATTCAGCTCAGCTTTCTGAAAGGATACTAGGAAATTTGGTCAAAGAAGTCAGGCTAGTTGCTTCTATAGAAACAGACTTTGGTTTCATCTGGAGTGGTTGGTTCAGCCTTTTGTGACCTTTGGATGATGAATGATGAAAACAGACCACATATAAAGAGTAATCATACTATAGAAATAATAATAATATTGGAAAGAAAAACATAATTTCAATAAGGTCAATAAGGTTTCTGTCACTAAGGATTATTTTGTGTTCACATCTTAAAGAAAAGCTTAGAAGTTTAGTTTCAAAACTCCTTATTGTACTATGACAAATCATATATATGTATAATATTTTATTTTTTGTCTAAATTATATATAAAACAGTCATTAATCTTCATTTTAAAAAAATCCCTTGCCTTCTATCATAGAATCAATACTATGTATTGGTTCTAAGGCAGAAGAGTGGTAAAGGCTAGGCAATGAGGGTTAAGTGACTTGCCTAGGGTCACACAATTAGGATGTTTCTAGGCTAGATTTGAACCCAGAACCTCTTATCTTTAGGACTGACTATCAATCCACCAAACCACTTAGCTGCCTTCTTAACATTTGTTTTTAATTTAACATTTATTTTTAACATTTAAAAAATCCTTTTATACACTTTTATGAGACTCAGTATTGTGTAGTGGCTTAATAGCCATACATGGAGTCAGGAGGTCCTCGGCTCAAGTATTGCCTCTAGCACTGTGGATGACACATAAGAGACACTTAATGAATATTTACTTATTGATTGATTGACATAAACTAGCTGTGTGATCATGGGAAAGTTACTTGACTTTTTTTTTCCAGGCAATACTTTAAGTTGAAGAAGAGGTGCTGGTTTGAATCAGTAGACATAATTTCCTTACTTTAAGCTTCCTATATTGAGGGATCAGTTCATTGCATGTGTCTTCTTCTATCTCTTCTCCTTTTAAATATATATTATATACAAATATCTATAACAGGCACATGAAAGTAGAATTTTATATATTTATTTCTTGAAATCTATTAATAATAAGAGAAAAATACCAAGAAACTAATAAAGTCCTTAATACCTATATTTTTGAATACAAATAATCATATTATAAACCAAATTATAATTAAATAAAGCAGATAAAAAGAGAAATGAGACAAATTCAGGGATACAAACTGGGAAAAGTTGTACAACTTTTAAAGTTGAAATTGATTAGATCTTATTTCTCCTCTAAAAACTTTCCTGTTGGTTATTTTAACATTCAACTTTCACAAATATTGGTGCAGACTTAAAATATTTCAAAATCTTAAAACAGTAAAATAATATGTTATGAATCCACTGGAATAACTTAATTTTGAAAGTTTACTTCTGTGACTTTATTTACAATGTCATGTACAATTGTGATGTAAATTTACAATTTACAATTGAATGATAGGCCTTCAAAATCTATAGATCAGAACGAAATTCTAGGAAATTCTGAGGTCACATCGTTCTTGGAGAAAATTGTAACAAATAGAAGCTCAGCTGCTAAGTTCTATAAATATTTATCAGATAAGTCTTCTACCCCTGGGAGATTAAAGTACTGTGGGATTTGGATATGAATGTACAATAGTCTGATTTTTCATGAATTAATTAAACAAAAAAAAATCTTTTGACTTAAAAGTTTCACTGAATGGCAAAAAGAATGTCATTTTGGAAAGCAGTGAAAGTTAATAAAAGTTGTACTCATTCCTCACAAAATTATTGGACTTTATTACCATGATAACTCTTAGCATTGTAATAATTTAATGAATTAAATTCTGCTCCCAGATACACTTTGGTGTACTGAAATGAAATCATGTGGGACATGCAAGGTATATGACATGTTAACTTCATAAATTTCAATGCAAAGAATATTTTAACCCATTTCCCTCCACTTATAAGTTTGAGTATATTGTACTGAAGTTCTCATTTTCAAAGTCACCTTGATCAGAAGTAGTCATTATCTATTTTGGTTATCAATTTATTACATTTTTTTATTTTTATAAGCTTCTTTTTACATCAAATGAGAATTCAATTTGTTAAATACCCTTCAAAATCATGAATTTTCCTGACATTCACAATAAGGAAGGTGAAAGACTCTTATTAATTTAAATATTATAATGCAAGACCATGTTCAAGAACCTCAGGAGAATTCCAAAAGATCAAAGAGAAGGTTAGTAGTCTTATTTCAGTGATTCTTATTCTTTTTTATTTTTGTATATTTTTGATCTTATCAAATACATTATATTCCTTAAACTGCACTTGGGAATTAAAATACACACACACAAACATATATATATATATATATATATATATATATATATATGATTTTTTGGAAGTTATATTAACTTTTCTTTTAAGATATAGTTGTTGTGACATCTGAGACCAACAAAGAGTTAATATGGCTAAGTGGCTAGAAATCTGGCCTTGAAGTTAGGAAGACCTAGCTGCAAATATCTCTCTAAAACTATAAATTATAGAAAAGAGATCCTCTTTGTCCCCAAATGTCTGCCCTAATAACTTTTGTCTTAGTCCAGAAGATTGTTCCCCTGACCATCATCCACCATCATTTTAAATGAAGATAAGTAGTATCAAAATAAGTGGTGTTAGGTTGTTCTGACCTGTGTTGGTAGAAATCAGCTCAAAGACAGTGTATCTGCTTAGTTCTCATGAATTTGTATTTGTATTGCTGAGATTTTTTTATTTTTTTTTCTGATAGATGGTGAGCATAGATATGATTTTAATAACCTAACCAGGTCTTTTAGATATGTGTAGGCGCTTTGTTGTTATTTGCTGGGTGGATGCTGAGGTCTTCCAAATGCTACAGTGTGAGGATGACATTGCATCAATAACATGAAGTCTGCTGGAAGATATCTGTGGTCACTCAAAGGGGTTTAGCTTGTTCATCCACACAGGAAAGACCAAATAAATGAAAAAAAAAACATATTTTAGCATTGTAAAATGTGTAGTTTTATTGTAATTTTTATTTATTTAAATATAATATTTTATTATTTATTACCCAGATTTCAATATGCACCCGAATGCTTTTGTAAATATATTGTTGTCGCTGGTTCTTTGTTATTTGAAGTGGACCAGTGATATCACAAGATGATGTCTTGACTTGCATGTGAGTTGAATTTAAGGGAGGTAGAATTGCACAAAGTTGTTAGCTTCTACTGAGGCTGATTCTCTTCCAGAGTCATCAAAGTCCAATGGCAAAACAAAAGTCAGTACTGGCAATGGCCTGGGATTCAGTGGATTTCCTCAGAATCCTTGATGTCTGACTGAGACCTAAGAGCTTCATGGCATCAGCTTCAACTGCGTTTGTGGCTATTTAGCCATTTTTTCCCCATCTATCCATTCTGCCAGGAGAAGACTTTAATGCTTGGGATAGACATCCCACTAACTCACTGACAGGTTTTAAAATCTGTTAGTTACCCTCAAACTAATTGAGTCTATCTGCCAAGACAGTGTTACCAGAGTGTGGCCACTACTTGTGCTACAGCTCCTTGAAGCCACAGGTGAGGTTTGCGTGACAGAGGCACCAAAGGTGGATGAGCAGTCCTGAAAAAGGGCTTGTTAAATCCTCACACCAGAGGTGTTAGTCTTCCCAGAATAAACTCTTACATTCATATATATATATATACATATATATATATACATACAATATTTTATATCTTAATAGATATGAGATTAATAGATATTTTATAAATATATACATGCATGTATATCAGTGGATAATGAGTTGGAACCAGAGTTGTAAAGGAGTTGGGTAGTAACCTGGATTACTTTTGGGAAATTACCAAAGTAATTAAAGTACCAAGTACTTTAATGACCCCACGCTTCCCAAAATAATAAAGAGCTCTTGTCAATACAAACATTTAACCAGGGTTGCTATGGGACTATAAGACCCTGGAACATCACTGCCTTCAAAGAACTAAAAATGGCCAAAAGAAGGCCATAAGATAGTGTATGATAGGAGGAAGGAGAAGATCCTAACACAAGACCCATGAGAGGCTAAGGATGATGGGTGGGCAATGGTCCTCATGATGCCAAGAGAAAGTGAGGAATGTGTTGAGTAAACAACCTGTCATGAACTTTTGGAAACAATAGGGCTAAGAGTTGCCTGAGATGTGGAGGCATGGATGGGTTGCTTGCATTCTGCATTATGAGAGATAACTGCCAAATTAATGAGATCAATGAAGCAGTCAAAAATTTGAGAGTATATTATTATTTTAATAAGCTCAATCTGGAATGTGAAAGCAATCCTGTTCTTAATATTTCCTTTTTAGATATTATAAATCTTATTTCTATAGAGCTGCAGAACACTGATCACACCAAGGCTGAGATAGCTGGGTCAAGCATTAGAGTTTTGGCCATAGTAATATAATTAAGAAGGTTTAATGATTTTGGCCAGAATTTGAACTCAGGTTTTGTGACTTCAAGTAGAGAGCTCTTCTTTCAGCTGAGAAAATTTGTATAACCAAATAGTAGTATTAGTCACCAATTATTAGACCCATGTAGTATGGAATGTCATTGCCCAGCAGACTGAAACATGCTGGAGGCTTTTATTTCTAAGGCATGGTGCTCAGTTTCCTCATCTATAAGATGGGGCTGCTAGATTAGACACTTTTTTTTTAGACACTTTTTAATGACTCTAAGTTTATGAAACTATAATTCCAGACATTTAGAACTGCTTGTATTTCTATAGATCTGAGGCAAGGTGTGCCAATAGAAATGGTTTTGGTATAAATATCATGGTTAGATTATTGGTAGTTCTTTTCCTGGTGGTAACCAGATAGGATTATAGCTGATCAACATAATTATTATGATATAGTTATGGTAATTAGCATTTACATAGTACTTTACTGTGTACAAAGTGATTTATAATCATTATTTCATTTTATTCTCACAACAGTCTTGGGAGGTAGGTAGGTGCTATTATTATTCCCATTTTACAGAGAAAGAAACTGAGGCAAGCAAAGGTTAAATTACTTCCAAAGGTAAGTGTCTAAGACCATAGTTGGATTTAGTTCTTCCTTACTCCAGGTTCAGTCCACTGTGGCATCTAGCTGTTTCTAAACAATCTATATCCAATGTGTACATAACTGAATGTGTTTTCAAACAGTTGACAGAAAATAGTCAAGAGTAGAATGGGTTAGTGTTACTGGTGGTATATGAAAGTCTTTGTATTTAGGGATATTTGGCTGTATTTTAAGTGGTTGTAAAATATCTCAGAAGAGAGTTGTTTGGTATGTACTCACTTTAGGTAGCTAGAAATGTTGGGGCAAATTCATTTTGCTATTTCAGGATGGTGGATTACATGGATGATTACATCTTACAAAAGTGTACTGTTGGCCCTTCAAGCAAGAGAGCCTGATGGAGAATGGATCAGTACAAACCTATTATCATCCTGGAAAAGTAACTCATTGGGCATGTCCTATCTCACGTGGACATATCAGGTTTGTTGTTATCAATATCAGGCCAGATCACATTTGTGAAGCACTTTGCAAACCTCAACCTACCATAGAAATGTTTACAATTATTATTGCCTACCAACATTGGGGCAATAGCATCATCTCCATATGGGAAGAGTAAAATTTTAAAACCAGCATCCATTTCTAAGAGAAGGGTGCTTGTGTATCTCAGAATTGGTGAAGTTTGCTTTTAAGGATCAGCATTTGGTGAACAGGGTTGCAATCATGAAAGAGCTGAAACATGACATAAAGACCATGATGCAGAGGAACATGTTTGGAAAAAATGCGTCTATTTTTGTGAATTATGGAAGATGCCCATTTTACTTAGGCCACATCTGCCCCTTTCAGATTCCAAGCACAGTCGTCTTGATGAATGGCTGCAACTTAAAAGGCTCTCCGTGGTGAAGTCAGAATTCCACAAATACAAAACCAGTTGAGTATATTTGCTTCAGAGTCATTTTTGATCATGTTTGGCATCTACAGATCCCAAGTGAACATTTTGTGTATTTTTGTTCCTAGTCTTGATGTCCAATCTCTTTTTTTCTAGTTCGTTACTCTCGTAGGTTCATTTATTTAGAAGTATTTCTTTTTCATTATAAACTTGACAGGCATTCACGGACATGAACATTTCCATGTTTATAGTTCAGAAAAAGAAGAATGGGTATGAAATCATGACTCTCCATTCCATGCAGTTTTTTTATTGCACATATTAATTTAATTCAATAGCACCAATGCTATGCTGATTATATATATTATCTTTTAAACTTTGTTCTGTCCTCTTCTGTATATTTTAATGTTTCTTATTTTTTTGTATCACTATTGTTCCTCACTTGTTTTGCTCTACATCTCTCCATTGCAAGATAAAAATATTCTCTTGTAACAAGTATAGTCCAGAGAAACAACTTAATACATTGGATATGTCTGAAATGTACATCTCATTAGGAATGCTTAGTCCAACAATTCTCTGCCATCTTCAGTCTTGTAGAGTCATTGGGCCATAGATTTAGAATTGGTTGGACCATAGATTTAGAACTAAAATTGGCCTTAGAGGACATCAAGTCCAATCCCCTAATCATATGGATAAAGAAATGGATACTCAAATGTGTTAAGTGAATTACCCATAGCTAGTAAATATCAAAGGTGGGATTTGAACCCAGGTTTTCCTGACCTCAACTCTGGTATTCTATCCACTATATCATCATTTCATGGATTAGAATTTTTAAGTCTCTCAGAATTGTTTTCCTTTATATTATTATAGTTATTATAAAAATTGTTCTCCTGTTTCTATTACCTTTATTCAAAATCAGTTCAGAAAATCTTCCTAGATTTCTGTAAATCCATCCCTTTCATAATTTTTATAGCACAATAATATATCCTCATATATCTAAAGATATGTATCTAAAGATATATGAGGATATATATATATGTATACATATATACACACCCTAATTAAATTAGCTATTTTTCCAGTCAGAAAACACCAACTTTAATTTCTTTGATACAACAAAAATGCTATTAATCATTAAAAAAAGAAGTAGGTCCTTTCATTTTGTCTCAGAGCTGTTGGGTGTATATACCTCATAAAGAATCAAATGCTTTCTCTGTACCAGGAGCTGTGCTAAGTATTAAAGGTACAAAGACAGGCAAAGAATAGCATCTACTGTCAAGAAGCTCATTGTCTAATGGGGAAATAACATGCAAACAACTATGTATAAACAAGATACATACAATGAAGTTGTAGATAATAAAAAAAGGAATGCACTAACTTAATGGGGACTATTAAAGGCTTCTTAAAGAAGATGGGATTTTAATTAGGATCTGAGGGAACTTAGTGAAGCCAGGAATTAGAGATGAAGAGGGAGGGATAACCTGTGAAAATTCCCAGAGTCAGAAGATGAAATGTTTTGAATGAATAACAAGAAGGCCAAGGACTGTATTATAAAGCATGTGTGAATGTGTGTGTGTGTGTGTGTGTGTGTGTGTGTATGAGAGAGAAAGAGAGAGAGAGAGAGAGAGAGAGAGAGAAGGAGAAAACAGAGACAGACAGAGATAGAGAACTGAAGGGAGAAAGGAAAGGAGAGAAGGAAAGAGGAAGAGGGAGGTGTGTGTGTAAAGAAGAAAATAGGAATATGACTAGAAAGGTAGAGAAAAACCAGGGTATGAGGGATTTTGGACACTAAGCAAAGGCTTTTATATTTGGTCCTAGAGGCAATAGGGAACCACTAGAGTTTATTACATAGTGGGATGACATAGCCATAGATAGGATGTGGAGGCTGAACATGAAGAACTGATGATGACACATTGGTTGTGCTCCTGTGTAACTGGAAAGATAGTAATGCCTTTGACAATATCAGGAAAATTAAGAAGAAGCTAGGGTTTTTGTGCATATGTGGCAGAAGGAAGATAATGAATTTTGTTTTGGACATGTCGAATTTAAGTTGTCCATGGGACATCCAGTTTGAGATATGAATATATCTGATCCTATTATCAGGTCTCTGGGGGCACGAGAGTGGATATTATCAGTGATGGAAATTAAATCAGTGGGAATTGAGATCATGAAACTAAAAGTATGGAGCACAAGGAGAGGAGAGCTTGGGACAGAAAGAATTTATAATTAGTGGGCATGACCTAGACGAAGATGCAGAAAAGGAGATTGAGAAGAAACGGTCAGACAGGCAGGAGAAACAGGATAATGTTATGTTGCAGACACCTATTAAAAGATAGTATCAAGCAAAAAGGGTGATCAAGTCCAGAAGGTTGGTCATCAGCAGTAGAGCGTTCTTGGCCAGCACAGCTCGTGAGTCATGATCTGTTAGGGTGTGTAGGCAAGAACTGTGCTTTTGTCTTTCTTTCTATCCCCAGTATTTAGCATGGTGCTTGGTACATAGAACACTTAAAAGCCTGTTGACTGATTGACTGATTGGAGGAACCCGCTGCCAGATTCCTCAATGAAAACAGTACCCGCAGAGACATTACATATTTGAAATAGTTTAGTCAAGTCTACTTGCTTTGCAGTTAAGATTTGTCACACGAGGTGTCAAGAGATGCCAACCAGTCTACATTATGCTAGTCTTGTCTTGTCATTAAATCTCCACACAGTTCCAGATTGTAGGATGAAATAACAGTAGTATAATGTTCTAAGGTTTGCAAAATGCTTTACACACATTTATCTAATTTCATCTTCGAAACCACACCTGCGAGTTGGGTGATAGAGACAGAATTCCTGTCATTTTATAAATGAGGAAACTGAGGTGGAGAAAAGTTAAATGACTTCCCTTGGGCCACAAAAACTCTGACAGATGGGCCATATTTATAGATTTTTAAAAGAATATATAAATATGAGTTAATCAATGAGAAACCAGCAAGTGTTTTGGGCAACTGCCACTCACAGATCAAAGCCACAAAGCAGAACAGAGTATCAGAGGCAGAATAAATCTGATAACCCTTCACTAAAGGAATGGCAGTTGGGTTTACTGGTCTCTGTCAAATATCAGGGAATAACACAAGATTAACTACTCACACATTATGGGTTCTTTGAGGTAAGAGGAAACAAACAGGAAGGAAAATAAAACAGTTTAATGTATTATAAGGGTCAGGAGAGTGGGACAGGTATATCTGTAACTAGGAATCTCTAACTGACAAGACACTGGAGTTCTAAGAGGAAGTTTCTGTGTCAACCTAACTTCAGTCAGGCTGACAGCCTTGGCTAAGGACTAGAGGGAGAGAGCTGGATATTGGGGTTTGTCACAAATGGTCCAGGCTACTTCCTTGATGGCTTCAGGATGCCAGGAACCAACTCCTTGCACAGCCAATAATCCAAGAGATACCAGGTAGGGAAAAAATGCCTGCAACCTGTCCACCAGAAAACAGACACTACCCATTACTAAGGGTTGTCTTGAGAGATGTTGTCTTCAAGTTTCTCCAATCCCAGAGATCCCAAGCTCATGGAGTCACTGCTGGCTGGACCTCTGCTCCAAACCCCTCTCACACCAGCAATGCCAGATTTTTCTCTCTCTTCTCTCTTTGCCTGCATTCCATTCAGAATGTCCATGGCTTCCAGCCAAGGTTTTGCCCTTAGCCTGCCTGCTAAATCTGCTTTCCTTCTCTTAAAGTCTATTTCTCTATTACAAGATAGTAGCTTAAGATTTATATAATGCTCTATTCATAACAACCCTGTGAGGTAGATAGTGTTAAGAATTAATATCATACTTCTTGCTCTCACTTTACACATAAAGAAACAGAGGCTTTCTTTGACATCTGGACAGGGGCACAAACTTGACAGTTCCAAGGGGTCATAAGAGGTAGCTAACTAGTACTGCTCTCTTGTTATACTGATGAACAAAATGAGGCTCAGAGATTGTCCAAAGTCACAGAAATAAGAGACTCTTTTTCTGTTATTCTAAGTTCAATACTCTTTCTACTGTACCAACAGTTCAGCTAATAAGCAGCTGTGGTGGGATTTGAACCAAGGATTTCTGATTCCAAGACGAGCCGTCTCTCCTCTCTGCCATGTAGTAGTGCCCAAAGCAGTTATCAGTCAGCTTGTTTTCAGCATGAGCTTAGGGTTCAGTAAATGCTTTTATTTTGGGAAGTGGAATTAGTACTAAGAGCTTTCCTTATGAAAACTAATCTTGTGGTCAGATCACTGGTGGCACTTTGCATGGTGACATCCATGCAGGGCTGTGGCTAGACAACATGAGGCTATAATCCTTCCTAATTTAGGAGAAATCTTTTAGGAGGCAATAGGAGGACGGAGTCCCAGGAAGGCAGATTTGGTGAAGTCTGATGGCAGATTAGCCTATCCACTGAATCCGTGAAATTCACAAACACCTTTGAAGGAAAAATCATTGGTCATATATTTTCCTTGCCCTTGCACAAGTCTATTATTTTACATAGTGAGCTTTAAAACACTGCCAATGCTACCTCATGATAGAGGTATATTTTCTTTGGCTGAGTTTAAAGATTGGCACTTCCAACCACATAAACCTGAACAGCGCTCATGTTAACTGGAGCCTTAATTTTAATTTTCCCAGATGTTTTTTATTTATGCAAAATTAGATGCCATTTTGAAAGCCTGCATTCTTAATGAGGGTATCTTCCCCCCACCCATAGATCCATGACTGAATTCTCAGAAAGGGTTTCTTTTTTTTGAAGCATTATTATTTTTCTTTTTCAATAGTATCTTTACTAAGTAGATTAAATAAACAGAAAGGAGGTCTGTTTGCTCGAGTGTGTGTTTTTCAGCATCCCCCAAAACCTACAAACTTGATTTTCATTTTTAACTCAGTGGAATTTTGCTGCTAATTGTAGAAAAGCACAATGCCTGTCTTATCCATGATAACAAGGTTACTCAGTTTATTCTGAGCTGACTGAACATGCTTATTCATGGAAACTAAAAGGCTGGCCTTGCTGAGCTGTGCTTTATCATTTCAAATGACAATTCATCTCTCAGTCAGGAATAGAAATTTGGTATCCAAATGGGCCATTGCTGGCAGCAGGGTTCCCCAAAGCCAGTGACTAGTACTATGGCAAATGATGTCTTTAGGGAAGGTGCAAATATTTTCACATTGAAGCATCTTGACTGACAGAGGATATATCTTTTTTTTTCTCCTAACAACAAAAACACTTTGCAAACATTTATACCAGTGAGCCTTCCTCAGTGTATCTACTGCTTGCTAAAAAAAGCAATTTTTATTTCTTTGGCCCACTTGAAGTTTCCATTTCTTTCTAAGCCAGAGAATGAAGCATTTATTTTGGACACTTCTCTTTGGCCAGTTAAGATGCTTTATAAAAATAAAGAAATTTTGGATTAAGGAAAAAAGACAAAAAAAAAAGAAAATCCCATCTTGTCTGAAATCAATCAACCCTCAATTAACAATTATTAATTAAGAGATTCTTATTTTGCTAAGTGCTAGGTGTACTTAACCTCTCACAGAACTATGTTTGGGCAACTCTTTTAAACTGTAAGTTGTGGAGAAGACTTTGTTCTACATTGATAGAGGAAGTTTCCTCTTTTAGGAGTTCTATCTACCAATGCAACCCATAGTTCTAGTCCCTACTACTATCTTTGTTTATTAGAATATTTGTAAATGAATGAGATAATTTAAGTCATGGCTATATTCTTAATAGGGCACCACATTTGTGTTTGCAAAAGTCTGAAATGTTGTTTCAAGCAGAATTTTAAATGTGGTATTAAATTCTTAGTTCCACAGGGCAGGTGAAGACGACATGCTGTGTACATGGAGACTTTAGCCAAATTCTGGCTACCATGTTGTTTAGGGCAAATTACAGCCAGGGTAAAAACAGTACTCAGTAATTAAGGGAGGAGGAAAAGGCCAGATTTATTTTGTTTGATGATACATAGTTTT
Organism: Gracilinanus agilis; assembly: GCF_016433145.1. NCBI lineage: Eukaryota > Metazoa > Chordata > Mammalia > Didelphimorphia > Didelphidae > Gracilinanus > Gracilinanus agilis. The sequence continues at coordinate 624,517,445 of NC_058132.1, read as the reverse complement.
AAGGGTGAATGGGATGAAACAAATTAGTGGTTAGCGAGAAAAATGCCAAAACCCCCCACAAGTCTGAGAGAAGAGATCATCAATGAAATATGATAAATACAGAGAAGAAAAAAGAAGACATTCAGAAGGGGACACAAGGGAACAGGCTAATACTGTTTCATACTCTAAAAATTTTTATTATTAAATGAATTATATGCAAGTTCATGGTTTTATATATAGACTTATTTATTCTTATATTTACATGTTCATGTTTGTTGATTGCAATAAAAAATGTGAGGCAACTCAAGAGAGGAGGAAAAAAGTAGCATCTTTCTTTTGTTTTTCTCAATGTAAGACAGTAAAGGAAATTGATAACCTTAAGCATTTTAAGGTGCCTACCATATGTATTTTATGATCATCCAAAATTGATGGATGTAATTACAGAGATAATTTTCTTCATGCCCCTTGATTATTAATATCAATGGGGTCATAAAAAGAGAAAAGAATAGATTTGATTGTATTTTGAAAATTATGCTTTAAATATGATCTTAAGGTGACTTCTATCTTTCTTTTTTTGTATTTGTGTTACCAAAGCATAGCACAATGCCTGGCATGTAGTAGGTACTTAGTACCTATTTACTGACTGATTGATATAAAACATCTTTTTAAACATTGATGCTCTTCTGATGATTCTATGTGACAGTGAAGGCTTCCAAATCATAACCCCTACAGAATCAGAATTTCAAGTAACCCAAAGGACAGCATAAAACCTCAGATCCTAGAGAGTAAGTTACACATATCTTTATTTTTTAGTATGATCTGCATAAAAGAAATGATATAAAAGACAATCTACAAGAAATGTGTGATCATAAGAGACAGACCCATCAAGAAGTATGAGGGAAGCAGCCTGACTACTACCTTTGTAGTGCCCATGGAAGGCTAAAAAACCTAAAGAAAGGTTTGCAGCATTCCAATACTGAGGTACTTTTATTTCTGGAGAGCCCACTTTATTTCAAAAGGTGTAGAATTAATGTTCCTCTGTCACCTTGGAACAATCACTTTTCCACTCTAGGACCTCAGTTTTCATCTTTGGAAAATGATGGAACAGGACTAAATCTTGATGTTCTTGATGGTATCTTCTAGACCTAATATTCTGACTCACTTGGAGGGGTCTTGTGTGGACCTTGGATTCAAATCCTCTTTCATTCTCATCTCCAAATGTGTCTCTTTACTGTGAACACATCATTCCATCCTCCTCTCCCTCCCACTAGTTAGGTCTGTTATATGCCAAAAATGAGGAAATAATTGAGCTTAGTATCCAATTAGCAAGAATATTTAATTTAAATGTACTTCTTGGGATTGGCTACCCCAGACCCAGTAGCTGCATACTATTATAGGTCATCTCAACCCCTTTGAGGGGCTTCATCCAAAAGTCTTTGTTCCTCCACGCGGGTAGTGTCGAACCTGAGTGGTTGTCAAAATGGCACTGGCTCTGGAGTCAGAAAACTTGTCTTTAAGATTCACCTCTGATGCTTACTACTTATGTGACTGTGGCTAAGAAATGTAATCTCCCTGGGTCGTGGAATGAAGGGGTTGGACCAAATGGTCTTTGAAGTCCCTGCTAGTTCTGAATCTCTGGTCCTCTAGTCTCTGACTAACTGAGGTACCCTTTTGGACCCTTTATCCCAGTCTTGGCATGTGCTGCTTTTCATAAACATGACAATTTCTAGTTATGGCACTACTTTTTCATTCTAATTTTAGTATATGTGCTGCCAAAGTAAGCACTGGCACTATTTTTCAGCTTGGTAGTATTTGGCAAATCTTGTGGTTCATTGGTAGGACTTTAAAGAACTGACAGTCAACCCTGTGTCATGATTTGAACAAGGCTTTAATAATACTGTTTTCATAATGACACAGAATTTTTCAGGAGTCTTAATGATACATACTCCATGAAGACTTTTTTGATCTGACCAGATAGAAATGAATTTTCCCCTTCCCAGTCTCTCACAGTGATTTGCTTTGACTTCTTCGTTCATTTTATCCATCTTCTACTCAGTTGCCAAGGTGATTTTCCTAAAGCACCTGTTTAACCATGCTACTCCTCTACTTAATAAACTACAGTGTCTCCCTATGACCTCTAAGATTAAACAAAAAATCCTCTATTTGCCTTTTAAAGCCCTTCACAACCCAATTTCTTCTTACCTTTCTAGTCTTATCTTTATTCTTTTCCAAATACTCCAATATTCAGCAACACTAGCCTTCTTCCTGTTTCTCACACACGACACTTTATCTTCTGATATGTCTGCGATGCCTGGCATTCCCTTCACCCCCACCTCCATGTCCTCCTGGCTTCCCTGGACTCCTTCAAGGCTCACATCAAATTCTTCCATCTGAAAAATATTCCTTCTTCCCCTCAGAGATCACCCTTCCATTTCCTCTGTATATATCTTGCATGTAAATAGTTAATTTTTATTGAATCTTCCATCAGAATTCCTTGAGGCCAGGAATCAGGTTTTTGTCTTTCTTTGTGTTCCCAGATCTTTGTTGGGTTTCAGGGGCAGCTAGGTTGTTCAGTGGATAGAGAGCCGGGCCTGGAGGCACAATACAAAATTTTAATACAAAACTTCAAACTAGTGGGCCACTAAACTCCAGGGGCCCAAACCAGATTAAAGCATAACTGGAAAAATGTTTAACAAAATAAATAAAATTAGAATACAACATGGATAATGTTAATTTATGAAGTCAATAGGAATCATTTCTATCTTGAGTTTTAATAACCGATTGTTGACTGATATTATATTCTAATGTTCTTTATTTTGAAAGGTCTCTCGAGTGTTGCAAGGGTGTTCCTCTATTTGTAGCATGGAGTTATACATGGGATGTTGTTGTCAGGATAGATATCTCTAGCATTTACTCCTCCTACTTTTCTCCAAGGGAGACTTTAATCCTGCCAAGGAGAAAAGCAAGAGGTTGGGGCCAGAAGCCACCACTGCACTCCTTAGAGATGAAGGATCCTGGGCTAGATTATGTTCAGCTGCTTCCTTAAATATTTATTAGCCAAGGAGATAATGATTTTTTAGTTTAAGTTAACTTTTGACTGATGTTCATTCTTGGGGGAAAGCAGGACTCCAAACATTATATCCAAGTCTGATCTCCTTTCCTATCAACTAAAAGTTCTACAAATAAATAAGCATACATAGCAACCAGCAAAGAAGTACATTTATCCAATTCAACAACAAAACAAAATTCAGAGAGAGGATGCATAGGAGGAAATTTTTCAGATAATACAGATTAAAAGAACTCTCTACCTGAGAGCAAGGCAATTCAGCTCAATCAAGAGAGAGACCTGTATTAGTATCTCTCTACAGCTAGTATCACAGTGACTGGGAATGATGGTAGGGTGACTTAGACAATATTCAGTGAATAAATCAATGTATAAATGCCAGTTTTCCCCCCTGTATCTAGGCATCTTTAATGGTGTTGCCAAATATCTGTTTGATAATTTGGTAAATGAAATCTCTATAAGTTTATTGTGCTGTTTATAAGATTACAAATGTATGATTACTCTTGTTCCCTTGGCCATCAAGGACAAAGCTTCAAGCATTCTGTCCACTATTACTGATATTAACTAATATGGAAAATATAGTATTAATGATGTTAATCAGTATTACTGATGTGAATGATATTCAGTATAATGTAAGTTCTTTGAGAGGAAGGGCTGTTTTATTTTTTTTCTTTGTATACTCAGTATGTAGTGCAGAGACTTGTATACATTAGGTGCTTTATAAATAAATGCTTGTTTCTTGCTTGCTTGATCCTAGGAACAGAATGAAATATTGGACTGATTATGAAATTTATCTTTGGTATCCTTTTTCCTTCCCCTTTTCTCTATATGGACCATTCTATTTGGCTACCACATTAATTTTGTCCTCCCTGACGAAATTTACTTATATTGTTCTTTTACCACCCAGAGGCCATTACTGCCATTTTCTCCATCATTAAAATGGACTGATTCTGTATCTCGTGCTTTTAGAGCCTAAAGTGTCAATGAGCTAATCTGATAAAATAATTCCTACTATTTCACATTTTTATCTTTTAGCCTCATCCAATAACCTCAATATATTTTTCTGACTCCCTTAGTAATTCAAGGGGTAGAAAATTTCAGGACATAGGGAGAGATCATATTTGACCTTTTCTGATCCCTCAAATTATATGACATACAGGCTGCACATTTTGTTTATGCTCAGGAAAAAGCCAAAACATGCAATTATGTTATTCTTTACATTTTAGAGGAAGATTCTGAATCTCAATTCTTTGGTAAAGCAGAGTATGCTATGAGTGGCATTAGGAGAAGAGACTCAGAAACTCATCTACTTGTTTCAATAATTGCCTGCCTATAATTTCCTTCCTTTGACAATGATATTATCACAGCATTAATTCACTAGTGGTTTAATACAAGATAAGAAGATTATAGATGTTCTGAATGCTGAATATGAGAACAATCAAATTAATAGCATCTTTTGAGACTTTGTCTCTTGGATATAGCTTTGAAATCGATCTGGTTAGCTCTTGTATGTATAACCATCTCTACCTTTCTTAAGTTTGCATGTACTCAGGTTTGAAACAGAAGGATCTATACTCCAGTGCTTCAGAATCCTAGAATATTAGATTTGAAAGTGACCTTGGAAACCATCTAGCTTCATATCAAATCAGAACAGCTTTTCCCTTTACAGTGGATCCCCACTAGTATTGATCCAATCTTTGCTTGAAGGATTCCAGTGAAAGGAAACTTTGGTAACTACAGTTATCCTATTCCATAGCCTAATAGTTAGGAAGATTTTCGTTATATCAAGCCAAGTCTCACCTCTTTTCAACTTCCCTCTGCTCCAAACTCTGCCATCTAAGGCCAAGAAACACAAATGTTCATCTTTTTTTTTTTGACGACAGCCCTTCAAGAACTTGAATACAACAATCATTCCCCATCCCCACTGCTGATCTTTTTGGTCAAGCTAAGCATCCATAGTGCCATTGATCTGTCCTAATATGATATGAAATTGCTCCTCAGTATTCTGGTCATTTTCTTCTGGGCACCTCTTATACAGGTGTGTACTAAAGCCACTCTCTTATTGGTTCTCAAGAGTGGATTGTTAAATCTCCACTGTGGGCATTTATATCTTGGAAACTGTCAAACATTACAAACAAAGGTTTGATTTATTGTACTGTTGATAATCTAGGCTTAAAAAGTAAAGAGAAAATGTTAATTCATATTACACTTAAAAAGATAGTCATTCTTTTGCAGGGACAATTGTTAAAGATTTAATAGAATAATACTGTCTTACCCAAACTGAAAACAATGCTCCATTTGTATTCTGAGCAATGTCAAAAACAGAAGTACTACCATCTCTCTCTCTCTCTTATTAATTTATCCCAAGATAGCATTAGTTTTCTTTCCAAAGCCAAAAGAAGGAATACATTCAAGGGAGAAAGGCATGAGTGCTCAATGGATTGCTGCTTAGTTCTCAAAAAACCCCACACATTAAAAAAGATTTAGATTCCTAAGATCACATCTTTAAAGGAGTTGGAGGGCTAGCTGAAGTCTAAAGATGAGAAAATGTTTGACAATGCTACTGAAGCTCAGACTCTGGAATGATTGGTTGGAAATGGAAGCTGAAGAAGAGGTCAAGAAGATTCACACTGAGCACCTAGGGGGAAAAAAGAGAAGGAATCTGAAACCAGTACTAATCGTTTTCTTTTAGTCTGTCTTCATGGCGCCAAAACATCTGGTCAGTGCAGTCAAAAATTCAATCAATCATCCTTCTGTTTGGCTTATATGATGCCAAACATCTGGATCTCCTGGAATTTTTTTTTCTTTTAACTAAATTGACCGGATGTTTTGGCTTCCTGTAGACTTAGTCTGAGTCTGAATCACACACCTGATCTTGTTATTTCCCACCTCCCTTTGTTGGTTCTTTTTGTTAATTTTTTGTTTTAGTTTAGATTTTTAACAACTCAGCGACAGACTTCTCTGACCAATACCTTGTAGCCTCTGACAACCTAACATGATCTAACATTATTTTAAAAATGTAAGAGAAACTATTGTTAGAAAAATAGCCTGTTTGTCCTTTGTCACTGTATTAGCCCCTTCCTCTCCCCACTCCCCAACCAGTTTTCCTTGGCTAATGGAAGTTGAGGTGGTTTAACAAAGGAGAGTGGTAAATAATTACAAAGCCAATTTTCAGCAGAAGTGAAAGTACTCTCTCTCTCTCTCTCTCTTTTATGAAAAGCCAGCTGTTCCTGCCTGCAATTTTAACTACTGTGGAAGGAGAACACACAATTTCTATAATTTGCGCATTCCTAAGTTGTCTCTTCCATAAGAATTTAGTATGGTTTTGTGTTTTCAAAATATCCATTGGGTTTCCTTCTCAGGAAAGGCTTCTGGGCAACTTAATGAGTGGTGGAGGTTTAGGGAGAATAAAAAGAGACTCTGAATCTTAGTTTAATAAAATGTTTCATCTTTTAGGAGTTAAAAGAAAAAAGAAACCCATCAAAATAGAAAAACAAAATTCACCACCACACATCTTTAAGAAAGCTACTGTACCAAAATATATCAAGAGATTTCTGAACTGATGCTTTGTTCTCTTAGAGTGGGATCATGGGGCTTTTATTTATGTTTTCATTTACTTATTTACTCATTCACTCATTCAACAAATATTAAGACTCTTAAGTGAAAAAATGGGCAATCAGATGGCTCTATGGATAGAGTGCTGCTCTTGAATTCAGGAAGTCCTATTTTCAAAACTGACCTCCAACTCTTAATAGCTGTGTGATCCTGGATGAGTCATTTAACACTGGTTGTCTCAGTTTTCTCATCTGTAAAGTGCTCTGGAGAAGGAAATGGCAAAATACTCCAGTAAATTTGCATAAAAACCCTAAAAGATGTCATGAAGATTCTGACACAACAGAAAAGGACTGAACACCAACAATAATGTGAATGATAGTGCTGTTATAGGCCCTGGAGGTTCGATGGTAACTCAGTGATTAATACTACTCCTGGTGATGCAAACCTTTGTATAGAAAAAAAAGGGAAGGTTCATTCATAAGATTTTAGAATCATACATTTAGATCTGGAAGATAGTTAAAGGCCATCTATATAGCCCCCTTTTGTTATAAGGAAAAAAAAATTGGTATCCTAAAGGATGAATGATGTTAATGGTCTCACAGCTATTTGAATATCAATGACAGTCTTCTTTGACAGGATTAATGAGAGATTTATTTTCATAACTTAGATGTATTGCAATTTTACAATTTACCTTCATCTAAAATGACTTTCTGTTGAACAAATGCAATCATTTATTGTTCGGTTAGAACTTTCATAATAACATTGCAGGCATCTAGAATCATTACTCTGAATTCTGAATTATCCCCCAGATAAGGTAGAGCCTCATTTCTACAAGGTACCTAAGATCCATGAAGCATCTCCACTGCTGAAATGAAAGAGAACTTCAACAGCAGAGTGGTAGAGTGGAAAGTGTGCTGAAATAAAAGTCAAGAATTCTAATTGAGTTCAAATGTTCTCTCTGTCACTTACTAGTTATATGACCCTGGACAAGTCATCTCACCTCTTGGATACTCAGATGAATCACCTGCCAAATGATAGGCTGGACTAGATGATGAATTTAATCTCTATTTTTGTTTCCAAGATTTCTATAGGACTTGCACATTTGATTTAGCTCCTCTGTCAGAGCTAGGTGCTTCCTTATTTCTCTGAAGCTGATTTCTGAAAATGTTTCTACTAAGTGGAGCAGCTCTATCAATACATTCCACCACTTTATTAGTTTTATCAAGTAGCAGAATGTCTAGTCTGTTTGGCTATGATTTATTGGCCAATTATAATTATATTCTTGGAATTTGAATGGAGGGAGCTGCAGGCTTCAGATAGGGGGCATCCCCAGAATTGGAGGATGACGTCAGGAGATATCAATCCCTTGAAATTGAAGCTACACAGATCCAACCCCAAAAAGGGTAAGATTAGTCAGCTGAAAAAACACAAAATCCTTTCTAAGAGTTTTGCTGATGAAATGAAATTGTTTCTGCAATCCTACCCAGGAATTAAACTCTACTACAAGAGGCATCATAATTGATGGAGTGTTTTGAGAGTTAGTCTTATAGTTAGGAAGACCTGGGTTCAAGATTTACCTTTGAAAGGTACTAGCTATGTGATTATGGACATTCAATTAACCTCTATGTCCCAGGCAAGATCATAAGTTAAAAATGAGTTAGTGAATTGAATTAGTGAAATGACTTTCCACCTGGGATTTCCCTACAGTGATGAAATAATAAGTTCTTACCCTTCCATCTTCCATTCCCTATCCCAAGACACTGTATACTGCATCTCTTCTAGGTGTTTCTGTTGGATCTTATTTCTTCAGAGATTACAATATAACTGCAGGTAATATCAGAATGGTTTAAGTCTAGGTACTTGTAATATGAATCAAGTCATCATTATCTATCTATCTACTTACCTACTTCTCTATCTATCTAACTCTCAGCTATCTACCTCCTTTCCCCCCACCTTCTTTCTGCCTATCTGCCTATCTGTCTTGTCTATCTATCTATCTATCTATCTATCTATCTATCTATCTATCTATCCATCTATTCATCCATCCATCTTCTGGGACAAGATGGAGGACATCTTGAGTGACAGGAACGTTGGTTAAAGACCTTGGAATGTGCCTAGGTGGCATGAGCCAGGGCCAAAAGACAGTTGGAACCACCCCTATAAATACTCTGGGACAACAGCACACCTGGTCTCAGTTTTAAGAATTGTGGGAGGAAGATAAATTGGAGGGAGAGTTGGCCCTAGACCTGCAATCCAGCATCCATATCTGAGTGCCATAGGAGATCATTTACCTGCTATTAATAGAGCGGAGAGAGGCTACATCACAACCAACAAGAAGAATATCACTAATCTTCCTTATCCTTTGGCTTGTGCCACAGCCGGGTCAAGTCAGGGATTGAGAGAGGGAGAAGAAAGCTCCAGCCTATTATCAAACCTATCATCCTTTTGATTTAGATCACCTTTATTCATTTAAATTTAGATTAGCATTCCCCAAAACCTCTATCCTTATTTCCTTGTTCTTAACCCTTATAAGATAAGCAAATAAATCCTGTTGCAGTTTAATCCAAAGAAGACTGGTGTTCCTTTCCTAATTGGTGAATCATCTATAGCTAATTAGGGAAGGGATTTATTCAAATCGCAGTCAGAAATAGCATTCTTCCATTGGGCACTTCTATACCAGCCCAAACCAACTATTTACCATCGAAGTCGACCCCAAGCCAGGGCTAGAGGAGCTGTTAAACATGTATACAACTCCCACTAGGTTCCTGACTTGTTGTAGAGGCAGAGGCTTGGATGGCTGAACTTCATAGGTGCTGGTGTTGCTAGTATATTGGGTAACCACCTAGCAAACACATCACTACCTTGGATCCATCTATTATCTGTGGATTCAAAGCCAGCTTGGCAGTCTCAGCCAACAGAGCCTGTCAGGTCCAAGAGAAGCTTAGCAGCCCTTTCTTACTACCAACCTGCCTCCAATTTATGAACACCTCTATCTATCTATCTATCTATCTATCTCTATCTATGTAGGTCTGTCTATCTCTCTGTCTTTTTATTATCTCTATTTGTCTGTAGGTCTATCCACCTAACTATCTATCTGTCCATCTGTCTATCTACTATCTATCTATCTATTTATCTATCTATCTATCTCTATGTAGGTCTATCTCTCTGTCTTTTTATTATATCTATTTGTCTGTAGGTCTATCTACCTAATTTTCTATCTATCCATCTGTCTGTCTATCTATCTATCTATCTATCCATCCATTGCTATCTCTCTCTTTGTCTCTCTATCTCTGTCTCTCTCTCGGTGTCTGTTTGTCTGTCTCTCACTGAAAGAAACATCTCTCAACCATACTGAAAGAATTTTCAATGGAAGTAGAAAATGCTCTCTGAAGGCAGGAGCTGTTTTGTTTTGAACTTTGTATCCCTAGTAGTGTCTAGCACAAAGTGATTGCTCAATTAATGCTTGTTCATTGAAAGATACCTTAGCAATTATCTGGTCTATACCCTTCCTTTTCCAGATAAGAAAAGTGAAGCTCAGAGAGGTAGCTTTCTCAAACACTGAGTCAGGGACAGAACTGGGATTAGAACTTGGGTCTCCTGCCTCAGAAGGGATAGAAAACCCTAAAGTAATCTATAATTATTTGATAGAAATGCTTCTTAAGATATTCAACTTACTTTTTACTGGTTCAAGAGATGATAGCAAGATCACAGAATGAGCTGGAAGGCACCCAAAAAGCCATCTATTTTAACACCCTCATTATAAATGGGGAAAATCTGGCCCAGAGACTTTAAGTAATTTTCCCAAGGTCACACAAGTAGTAGGCATCAAAGATGGGATTTGAATCTAGGTCTGCCATTTCTTTCAACTCTATTACTCTGGCTCAGGGCTTCCCAGACAACCTTCTTATCTGTAACTTGGTTTCCTGAGTGAACCTGCCCACTCAAGCATTTCTCTGGGCATATGGCAGGAATTGGGTTATCCCACCAGACAGACCTCCTGTTTTGAATTAATTAGTTGGCATCTGGGTATATAATTCAGTCTCTTGTGAATTTGGATAGTGTGACTGAATTCCCCAGTGTCTGTTTGCCTCTGGCTAAACTGATCAGATTTAGTTTCCTAAACATCAAAGCTGAAGACCAGCCCTGGGCCCTGTGGTGAGCCCACCAGAGTGCCATCACCCTGTGGGGCCCATCGAGAGAAGCCAGGCTGTTGTCTTGGCCTGTTCTCTACCACTGTCTAAAAAGCAACATCCCCAATACATCTTGGAGTGATGATCCAAAAAAAATCCAACAGACAAAACAAAAACCCTTTAGGTCTGTTTTTCAGTTAGAGCACTAATTCCTTTGTCTTCCCTTGTTTGAGAGATAATTGCTAATGCTAAATCTAAGCCACATTATTTTGCTCATTGGCATATTTCACAGGAGCCAAGGTGTCCTCTGCTTCTAGCTGCATTTATTTTGCTGGTTGCCAAGTATCTGCTGTATCTCTCATTAAGCAGGTTTTCTTCTATTGCATAATTGCAATAATTTTTCATGCCGATCACTCCAGCTAGTAGTTCCACAAAATATGCTCTTGTCTTCCTAAGTAACTAAATGGCTCGTTTCAGCTATAAACACAGGCACAGCTTTGTAGGTTGGCTTCTTTTTGGGCTTTGAATAAGCTTTATCTCCAGGAGGGATCTTCCATGCTAAGGGATTCAGTGTGTGAATGATTACAGAATTTATAGCTAGAGGGGGCCTGAGAGGTTATCTAGTACACCATTGTGTGTTTTATTTATTAAATGTTTAATTTAATTTAATTTTAATATCACAGACACTTCTGGATTTACTTCCCTACTCCCCCATCCCATTCTCCATCTCCCCTCAAGCCTTCCCTTATGGCAGACAAAAAGAGTTAAGAAAAGTCCACCTGACAACACATACAAGATTCCACATATGTAACTCCTTAATCTTCCAATAAAAAGATGGGAATACCTTTCTCCATCTCCTGTCCAGGGTCTGATTTCAACCCAAAGAAGAAACAAATTGTTTAAGTTACTAACTGGCATTGCCAGGTTAGAATCTTAGAGGTCCAATAGAGAGAATATTGGACTTGGAGTCAAAAAACCCCAGGTTCAAATCATGCCTCAGATACTTGCTACTTGTGTGACCCTGGTCCAGTCACTCAAACTCTGTTTTCCTTAGTTTTCTCATTTGTAGATGGAGATATTAATCATAATCATAATCACATCCATTTCTCAGGGTTATTGTCAGGTTTAAATGAAATAATATATGCAAAGAAAGAGGCAACCTTAAACTGTTATATAAAGACTAACTACTTTTAGTTATTATCTTTATTTTCTAACACGTAAGCCAGTACACATTCTGCTACAATTCGCTGTTCTTGCAAAATGAATGTTTTATTCAGTTGTTTGTATATCCTCTGCTGTATAACATTCTCTTTCCCCCAAGTTTTAATGATGTAAAACTGTGGTTATTATTGTTGCTACTAATACCACCAATAATTATTATTTTATATTTATGTAGCATCTTCTCTCTGAAGAGAGCTGGCTTTTTAAAAGGCTTATATTTGCCAAATGGACATTTACACTCACATTAAGCCATAAAAGGGAAGTCAGGAAGCATAAATAAAAGAATTCTGCCTACCGCATTCCCTCACCAATTAAAACCTTGTGTACAAAACATAAACTAATAAGAAAGTATTAAACAGTATTTTTGTCCAAGTAAAATCTTCAGGAGAGGCGGGGTGGTGTGTGAGGTCGAAAGAGGGCTGTCCTTGGAGTCACAAATTCCTGAGCCCAGATCCTGCCCCTGACACATACTAGGTAGGTTCTCAGAACCTCAGAGCCATGAGGCAAATGGCTGTGATTCTCACTGGTGGTCCATTTTCTGACATGCATCTTTGAAGGGACTTAATTTCCTACACAGATGAAACCACAGATCTGAACTTAAGAAAAGGCAATAACATTCTACTGATACAGACCTCATTTCCTCTGTATATAAAATCTTTATGAGAAAACTTTACACACATATCTTGGGTATCTTTGATGAAGCTACAGGAAGGGAACAGGCAGGCTTTCACAAGTAATATTCCAGAGTTGACCACATCCATATACTTATACAACCGACTGAAAAGCACAGAGAATACAGCTATCACACTGATTATCATTTCTTGACTTTAAAAACATATTTGGATCGATAGAGAAAAATGTAGCCTTCTAGGCTCTCCTCCAACAACACATCCTCCATATACGTAGTATATCCTCGATAGGGACAAAGAGAGGTAACGTTGATGACCCCGTGCTTATTAATTTCAAATTAGGCATAACTTTGGGAGCCATATGCTATAAAATATGTTTAGGTAGAGATATAGTAAACCTATATGTTTTGTAATCAATAAGGGACTTAGAAGAACAGGAATAAAAGATATTAATAAGGTAACAAAGGCTAAGAAGAGGCAATGGACTGGTCACTCGATGAGAGAAGGGTGGACTACCTGAATGCTCCACTAGTATGATTGGGGATGTCAGGAGATGGTGAAGACTTCAATTCTATTTAGTGGACCCTCTGTGATAAACTCAAGAGAGGACATGAACAAATGTCCCATAGGCTAGATAATGGGTAGGTAAGCATGGGTGAGTTATGAGTTATATCATGGGAAATAACTTCCAAAGTGATAAGACCACAGATCCTAGAGTATTTTGGTAATACAATGGAATAATGGAAATAGAGCAGAGAAGCATTTGTTAAGTTCTTACTGCATGAGAAGCATTGCGTTAAGTTCTGGGAATACAATTTAAAAAAATACATTCCCATGTTAATTGAGGGAGGACATACACAAAAGACATGTCATATTTGTGTTCCATCCATGGCAGATGGGAAAGGCTAGGGAGTACTTAGGCTGGGAAAATGGCAGGTAGATGAGGAGATCCCATGGACCTTGGGGAATCTTGGCAAGGCAGATGTACCCTGATTATGAGGATAATGGTTCGAAGGGTTAAAGAGTGGGGCTCCCGGCTCTCCATAAGAGGTCAGATTATGGGAGTTACCATTTAATTGACAGTGTGCATCTTGTACCTAATGGAAACTGCACAATGGGGCAACGATCACTGGTTAGTGAAGGGAAGAGTCTATTGTCCCTTTCATTGGCAGCAATTGGTGCCAGTCTATTTTCTAACCAGCCACTGTTGTACTGGGAGTAGAGGGTAGAAGGAAAGATCCTTGGTTCCTCTTCTTGGTTAGTTAGTGAAGGTGGCCTATTTCAGACATCAAGCTACCCTTTGGAACTATAAGATACAATACCACTGATTGCCTTAAGGATTGCCAAGGGCTTTGCATTTACTATCTCCTTTGATTTTTATCATCCCAATTTTATAGATGAGGAAACTGAGGCTGAAAAAAGTCAAAGACCTGTTTGTAGTCACACAGCAAAGAAGAGGCAGGTTATAAATCTAGACTATTCAAAATTCCAAATCTAGATCTCTATCCATAACACCATACTGCCTTCCTCCACTGATTAAAATGAGCTCATATAACATAAATTTTCCTAGACAACTGAAGTCTTTAAAATCTGTAGTTCTAATAACTAATAAGAATAGTTAGCATTTATATAGTGCCTGCAGTGTGTTAGATACTGTACTAAATGCTTTACAAATATTATCTCATTTGATCCCCACAACAGCTCTGTGAGGAGGTGCTATTATTTTCCTCATTTTACTCTTAAGGAAACTGAGGTAAATGGAGGTGAAGCTATGTGCCCAAGATCACACAACTAATAAGTATCTGATTGATATAATATCTGCCAGGATAACCATTCTTTTTTCCTCCTTTCAGTAATCTTTTACTTTTTCCCAATTGCATGTAAAAACAATTTTTAGTGTTTGTTTTCTAATATTTTAAGTTCTACATCCTCTCTTTCCTTCTCTTCTCCCCTCTGTAAAATGGTAAGTGATTTGATATAGGTTATACATATGCTATCCTACAAAAATATTTCTATATTTATTACATTGTGGAAAAAGACAAAAAACATGAAGAAAATGAAGTGAAAATGGTATCTTTTGATCTGCATTCAGATTCATTCAGTTCTTTCTCTGGAGGTGGATAGTATTTTTCATCATGGGTCCTTTGGGACTGATTGTCTTGGGTCATTGTATTGCTGAGAACAGCTTTACAAACATTTACAAACAGCTCTACAAATCATATAATATTGTTGTTATTGTTTATAATATTCCCCTGATTCTGCTCACTTCACTTTGCATCAGTTCATGTAAATCTTTTTAGGTTTTTCTGAAGTCCTCTTGTTCAATGATGACCATTCTTGAAATGCTGGATTTCTAATTAACCAAAGCAAAAAGAAATCAATAGAATAGTAGATCATGTTTCTTCCAGAAATATGGATGGATGCTCTCTTTGTTAGTGTCATTACAATCTAAAGAGTATGATATTGGTGGACAGCAGGGAGGAGAGGAGTCAGGAAACCTATATTCTCATCTGAGTTCTGCCAATAACTAATGGGTTTCATGATCTTGGAGAGGTTGTTCTCTAATTCTGGGCCTCCATTTTCTCATTTAATATGAGGTGATTAGACTGGAAGTTCTCAATGCTCTCTTCCTCTTATAAAAGTCTATAATATTTTAAGAAGTCTGTGTACGGAAGCTCAAGATACCTTTGTGTCTTTGGCTTCCTGATAAATAGCATTGAAAATTTGATAGGACTGTTCTAATTAAGATACAGGCAATTGTAATTTATTTACCTGAGGTTAGTATTTACCAACTGAATAGTATCAAAAGCAAGATTATTTCACCTTTGTATTTTTTGTCTGAAGGGTGATTGGGATCTTTAAGATGAGTCTAGAATAGAGCTGACCAGGTGGTCCATTGACAACAAATATTGAAAGCACCTAGGTGCCTGAGGAGTGAAGGACTTGGAAGGTCTCAGTTTTGAGTCTTGCCTTAGGCATTAACTTTGAACTGTCACTTAATGTCTTTCAGCCTCAATTTCCTCATCTGTTAAATAGGAATAATAGTTGTAAGACCCAAATGAGCTAATTTTTGTGTAGAACATTTTGCAAACCTTAAAGCCCTATATAAATGGGCTGTTAGTGGAGAATTGTTCTCTGAGGCAGGGTGACCTTGGACAGAATTCTGTCTTTGACTACTATTAGTCATTCAAGTCAATTTAAGCTCTTACCAGCCAACTCTCTAGGACTCCAACTTGCAGAAGTGTAGCTGATTTTATTTGGTAGTTTTCTCACTGGGTTTGCTCAGAAAACTTTAAAGTACAATGCCTCTGTTAGATCTTGTCACTTAGATACCTTTCTTTAATCTGGTATCACCAAAAGTTTTAAATGAATACATAGCAGAAAAGAAAAAAAAATAAGGATAAAAGTTACCACAATAAGGACAAAACCCTACAGATTCCAATTAATTCTTTCCTTGTGTCTACTGACTTGTATGGATTGGAGGAGTTAGGTGGTTCAGTGGATAGAGCATTGGACTTGGGAACAACAAGATCTCAATTAAAATTTGGCCTCAGAGACACTTGCTAAATGCGTGTCTCTAGGTAAGTCATTGAATTTGTCTGTCTCAGTTTCCTCATTGATAAAAATGAGGATAATAATAACATCTAATTCCCAGAATTGTTGTGAAAATCAAATGAGATAATAACTGTAAAACCTCTACCACAGTGCCTGGAACATTGCATATCAAAGTTGTTATTCAATCATGCAATTGTCTGACTTTTCATGACCATAGCATGCCAATGCTCTCTATGGGGTTTTCTTGGCAATCGTACCAAAATGGTTTGTCATTTCCTTCTTTAGTGAATTAAGTCAAACAGAAGTTAAGTGACTTGCTCAGAGTCCCATAGCTAGTAAGCAATTGGAGCTAGATTTTAACTCAAACTTTCCTGAATCCAGACCCAGCACTCTATCCTGCCATCTGATTGCATCTTATAAATGTTAGCTATCATTACTATTATTAATGTTATTAAGTGATAATAGGGAATTGGGGGGGGACACAATAAACAATAATAAGAGTAATAGCTGGCTTTTATATAGAGCTTTAAGGTTTGTAAAACACTTTGCAAATAGCTCTTTTAATCTTCACGAGAGATTGGTATTTTTTTAAGCATCTGGCATTCTTTGGTTGGGAGGTAGATGCTATTATTATCCTCCCTTTACAGATAAGGAAACCAAGGCAGACAGCTTAAGTGACTTGCCCAGGATCATATAATGGTGAGTGTCTGAGGCTGGATTTGAATTCAAAGTGCTTTCTATACCTTATCTTATTTGAGCTTCATGACAACCTTGCATACTCCAGGTATCATCTTCTCTGCTTTATAGAGGAGGAAACAAGATCTGAGAGTTGATATAATTAGACCGCAGGACACAGCAACTATCAGCAGTCATCCTGGAGGCCCTGATCTTTCTGAAGCTCAGTCTAGCACTTTAGGATGTGACAGTTCAGTCCAGGCTCACCTTGGCACTTCAGCTATTGCTTTGAGTGAAGCCTTGGAGCACGTCCTGAAAGGAGATTTTATTTCATATCTTCATACCACCAGGTGACTTGTGGTGTCCCTCGTGTGGGTAGTGTGGCCAGTTCTGTGGTGTAGAAACAGACAACATCAGGAGTGGGAAACCAAGAACCTCTGGAAAATGCCAAAGCAGTGTTTTTGTGAAAACAAGGAGATATTTAATCTTTTGCTTTAATTCATTTTCCTATTAAAATCAAACAGAGGTAAATGAAGCAATATCTTGTAGACCCGATTAAAAGTTGACAAATAACAAAGAAAGAAACATTCAACTCTCCCAAAAAGCTTATCGTGTCTTGTTTAACTTGACTGTGATCATTTTTCTTTGGTGCTTTTCTAGCTCAGCCTATTCTTAACTGTGTTAAGTAGTCAAAGGCCCAGTGTTTAAATACCGCATTAACAACACTACTTGTTTATTCATCAAGTTACCAAAAGCCACAACATGTTGGATTTACCTGGTCTGACTCTTTCTTGGTTTTTCAACGAGGCAGTCAGTGCTCGGCTAGCCTGTCTTTCTGGAACAATTTCTCTTTCCAGGTGGAGCCTGTTTCTAGACTAGTTTGAAGCCAAGCAACCTTATGGAGCACCATCTTCTTGCTTCTTCTGGGGCAAGTTTCCTCTGGGCTCCTTTACTGCCTATTTAAAAAATGGACCTGGCTCTTGATGGGTGAGTGACTCAACAACTTCACTTTTTAAAAACAGACAGACATTTTTAGTACTACGAACAACACAAACCAAGTACAGGCGAACAATTTAGTCCAACAATAAGCAGATTTCTCTCTGGAAATTAATTTTGGCAAGGAAAGAACTCTTGCTGGTCACTATCAGATTAGAGCAATCATTTCCTAATTACTACCTTTCTAACTTGAAAAAGAGAATATAACTTTGTTCTATGTATCTTTGTATCTATCTATGTATCTATCTACCTATGTATCTATCGATCTATTATTTATCATCTAACTATACACAAATAAATATATGTATGTAAATATAATATATGAACATATGCTATATATAATAGAAAATATAACGCTGGAAGAGTAGCTGTAATGAGGTCAAACTCACAAAGAAATGGGGCGACTAAACCACACAGAGGAATCCTTGCTATATTGGCTTAGAAAACAATATCTATTGCATTTCATTTATTTTTTTAATATATTTTCCAATGACATTAAGAAAATGTTTATCTTCTGTCTTAGAATCAGTACTGTATATTGGTTCCAAGGTAGAAATTCGGCAAGGGCTAGGCAATGAGGTTAAGTGACTCACCTAGGGTCACACAGCTAGAGAGTGTCTGAGGGCAGATTTGAACCCAGGACCTCCCATCTCTAGATTTGGCTCTCAATCCATTGAGCCACCTAACTCTCTTCTTCACCTACTCCTACCCATCATGATATTTTAATATGATTCTGGTCACACCTGGGAATCTTGTGTTTGTAATAGATGCTAACAGAAAATCTGCCAATTATCAATTATCAATTAACCAATTATCTCTGTTGCTGCAGCTGATGGTGATCTTTTATTGGATCCACAATCTCCCTATGGTGGGCTCTTTCTCCTCTGGTGGAGATTACAATCCATCTATGCCTTTTCATTCCATAGGATTCTTTTACAGATAGATAATCTATCCAGTGCCGTGGAGGGGCTGAATGGAGATGGTGATAATATTTGTGTATGATTGGATGAAATGTCTCGCCACCTTGTGCTTTGTTATGGGAAAAGTGAGAATGGCTTTATCTGACTGCATGTACTCAAACAGAATTGGCAAATCCCCCATCCTTATCCCTTCCTCCAGAGTTGTCTGACTCTTGGTCACTACTGACCAGCTTGTCTAGGGTCACTATTACCTCTAGGATGAGATAGAAAATTAAGTTTGGCATAAAAAAGCCTGTGTAAAAAAGCCTCTAGGATTATTTCACATTATTCTCATACCAATTAAATATCCACAATTATTCTTCTCTCTGAAAGTGGACAGTTCATCTCCTGCCCCATTCCAGGAATGCCTTCCTTCTTTATTTCTGTCTTTTTGTATCCTTAGTTTCTATCAAGCTCTCTCTCTGGAGAGAGAAAAGCCTTTCCTGGTTTTCCTGGCCATTAATGCTCTCTCCTAAAATTTTCATGCATTTATTTATCCATTTATGTGCCACTGTATCTCGCAAAAGGATGTGACCTTTTTTCTTTTCTTTTCTTTTTTTTTTTTGAGAAATGTGTTGTTTTTAATTTTGTTTTTATCCCCAGTGCCTTGGGTATATTAGCTCTGTTTTTTCAGTCTTTTCTGACTCTTCATGACCCAAGTTAGGGTTTTCTTGGCAAAAAAACTGGTTTGCCATTTCTTCTCCAGCTCATTTTACAGATTAGAAACTGAGGCAAACAGGATTAAACGACTTGCCCAGGCTCACACAGCTGGTAAGGGCTTGAGACCATATTGGAACTCGTCTTCCCTGTTCCAGGCCCACTGCTCTATCAACTACTCCACCTGGATGTCCCTTGGTTATAATAAATGTTGAATAATGTTTGTTATATTAAAATTGGAAAAGACCTGAATATTATCACTGAACTTTTCCCCTTAAAAAGGCTTGATCTTATAAATCAAATTTTGCAAAACAACTCAATTAGGAGAAAATTCTCTCTACTGAAAAGATTTTGAATTATTGTATGAATAAAGTTAATTTTGTTTTTAAAAAACTGGCCAACTGTTGGAGATGGCATAACCTGATGGAGAAACTACACAGACCCATTAAGGATCTGCCCTAAAACTCTGGAAATATTCCATGAACATCATATTGCTCCCTGGAAGAAACTGGCTAAATATCTGAAAACGCAGCCCTCATCTTTTAGCACAGGCTGTTGTGCAACTTCAGGGACTGAAGCCTGGGAAGGGATGAGTCCCCTGAACAATAAAAAAGGTCAATTGGATTTCCTGCCAGGAGTGAACAAGTCTGTCTCTTTCTGGTGACAACTTTTCATCAGGACCTGAGAACCCACTGTGTTTGGTCACTGACTAGACCTGCCAGGGAAGTACCAGGTCACAGCACTAACATCAATTGTTGGTCCTGTCTGCACCTTCTTCCAGATGCTCAGGCCCCTGTGCTGAGGTTGTTAGATCAAACTGAAAGGCCTGCTCTTTTCAAGCACTCTAAAAACCCTGGTTACTAATCTAATTACTTAAGCCCCCCAAAGTGCTTCTAGTCTCTAAAATAAGCCTCTTCATTTGGCCTGGTCCATGTTTAGTCTGCTTCTTTTTGGCAAGAACAAAACCCCAACAACAAGTGAGAATATTCATCCACCAGACTGACACGAATTGTTTTTTTTTCCTTGCCATCTGTCTGGTCTATTGAAAAAAAGTAGGCTTTGTTAAGGGCTAGTAAACACATACACATATGGATATGGAGATATATATGTGTATATATGTATATGTGTGTGTAAATATATATACACATACACACAAAGAGATAAATTTATATAGACAGATATATGTAGATGTATGTGTGTATATATATATATATAATATACCTATATATGTAGATACACATATAATACAAGTATATTTTGTATAATACAGATCCTTGTTGCTGTTGAGTTGTTTCAGGTGAGTCTGACTCTTTGAGATCTCATTTTGGGGTGTTCTTGGTTAAACATACTGGAATGGTTCACCATTTCCTTCTCCAGCTCATTTTATAGATGAGGAAACCGAGGCAAACACAGTTAACTGACTTGCCCAGGGTCATGCTGCTAATAAGTGTCTGAAGTCATATTTGTATCATGAAAATGAGTTCCCTAAAATACATACAACATATCATATATATACATATGTATATGATATTTATTTGGTAGAGAGAATTTTCTGAATATGTGAAAGACAAATGCATCTAAGATCAGAGCTAGATAGATTCATAAAGGTAAGAAAATGATGCCCACATATTTCTATTTTCTCCTACTCTTATTTTGTCTTAAGGAAAAAACAAAAATAAAATATTAGAAGTCAGATTTTTAACTGTCAGAGTATTTTCATATATACTTCCTTTACCCAGAAACCCTAAAAGCTTATGTCTTTTTCGTTCAGTTCTTTTTAGTAGAAATTTGAGTCAAGGAAGTCTATGCAAGCTATTGCCACTGAGGTACATTTGAGAAATGATGATAGGACACTGGATTAGTACTTTAAGTATATACTTTCCCTTGAAACTTGCAGCGAGCGTGTGAGGTAAATATTATGGGTTTTATGCCAAATTTGCAAATTCAGAAACTGAGACTCAGGGAAGTTAAATGACCTGCCCATGAATTTAGGTCTTCCTACCTTCAAATATAGCCCTCTTTCTTCTAAAGTACTTTTCATCTTATTAATTAATTAATGGTGTATGCACTGATCACCACTTACTATATACAGTGAAATTCATAGTTGCTTGGAAGTTATAAAAGAAGCTCAACAGATGCTCTCTATGTTCAAAGAGTTTACCTAGAAGTATGATAGGTGTAAAACCTGGTTATAGAGAAAAGTCATCTCTCTCTCTCTCTCTCTCTCTCTCTCTCTCTCTCTCTCTCTCAGGCAGTATATGATCTTAGTGGGTGTTGTATAGGAAGAAAGTCCCCAAGACTTTATTTCCCATGCTGCTGAAAACTCAAAGTTTATTTCTCATTGGGAGGCATTTTCAGGTCTTCATTTCCTAAGAAACAACATGTTGGGGTATGAAAGAGTTTTTATCATGATCTGAAAACTCTGATTAATGAGTGAGGAATCTTCTGAGAAACAAGAGGCTTAAGACGCTATTGGACCTCCACAGAGTCAAGGGAAACAAATGAGGCTTTGGTCAGAACAATGAGAAGGGAAAAAAACAATATGACCTGAGAATGCCAGGGTGTATCTAAATCTAGAGACTTATAGGATGTTGAGGGAAGACTAGCACCTCTGGCTTGAGGGTTTTCTGAGCACTTTTCAGAGCTGTTTTTCTCCTTTGGGGTCCACCTGACACCCAACTCTCACTTGTGGCTCCAAGAAGCATGGACAGCAGCAGCCTTACCCCACTGACTGACTCAGCAGGAAGGCTAAATCAGGTTGAGGGTAACAGATAGGTCCAAAACCTGTTGGTAAATTAGGAATGTGAATATTACTCCCAGTGGAAGGGGTGGATGATGAGAACAATTTGTTCCAATAGCCACGAAGGTGGCAGAAACAGGTGCTGTGGAGTGCTTAGAGCTTGGTTAAACATGGAAGATGCCACATTCATCCACTGCATCCTTATCCATCACCAGTTGTCTCGACTTTTGTCTTGCCACTGGACTTTGAAGGCTCTAGAAGAGAGTGAGGCTAGTGACTTTGTGCAACTCTGCCTCACTTAAATCCAATTTCTTTTTCCTTTCTTTTTTAAACCTTTCCTTTCTGTCTTAATAACAAAGAAGGGCAAATAACGAAGAAAAAAAGGGCAAGGGTGTAGTAAACAGAGTTAAGTGATTTGCTTAGGGTCACAAAGCTAGTCTCAGATAAAATTTGAGCGCAAGTCCTCCTGAATCCAGGTCTGGTGCTATATCCACTATGCTACTTAACTGTCCCTTAAATCCAATTTCTGTGTGAGTCAAAAGTTATCTATGGTGATTTTGGTTCTCTTTGAGTATAAAGGAAAACAACCACCAACCATCTAAATCAGTGGTTCCCAAACTTTTTTAGCCTACCGTCCCCTTTCCAGAAAAAAATATTACTTGGTGCCCCCCGGAAATTATGAAACTATTTATTGAACTCGGAATAGAATGTAATACAAAAAAAGCGTGGCCATCACTGCTCTTCTGGATCGTTGCAGCACCCACAAGGGGGTGGTAGCGCCCACTTTGGGAATGACTGATCTAAATCTAGAAGTCTTTGAAGAATCCTGATAATCCCGGAGATGATTGCCCTCAGCAAAGGCATCTGGCTTTCTTTTAAAGCTTGAGAAGCTGCTATTGTACTGGGAAGTTATGAGGTTTCAGTTCCTTCAAATAGGTGCTATTGGGCTAACTCAAGTGCTGGGGGACTGACTATACATAATATCAAACCAAGAGTACAATTGTGGCTACATGAGTGGTGGGAAAAGCAATCTTGGCCTTCTCCTTTCCTTACTCTACCCCTGCCCAGAACTGATACCATCTATGTTGGGGATCCAATATTAGTAGCAAATATTTAGAAACTTGATCCAGTCTTCTTATTTTTCAGATAAGGGAGCTGAGGCCCAGAGAAGTAAGAGTGACTACTTGAATTCATACATCAAATTAGTGGCAGGTTCAGGACTCTTAATTATCAATCCAATCCAATCCAACACAGTAAGTATCTATTATGAGCCAGGTACTATGATAAGTATGGTAGTTACAAAAAGAAAATGAAAACTAGTCTTTGTTCTCAGGGTGCTAACATCTGACCAAAGGATTCAGGGACTCTCCAGCATCCATTCAAGCCAGGACTCAGTCACCACATCCCTGAGTGATACCCGTCCACATCTCTGAGGAACTGGCCATCATAATCCATGGGAACCAGCTGCCCTCTCTGATCACAACCAAACCCCCATCAGTTATCCTTCCATCCAGGCTTCCCCAGACCGAACTTTTTCTATTACATTAAACTAATCAAATACCTGAGCACCTGAATGGTGATAGGGCACATGGCCTGGAATCAGGAAGACTCATCTTCCCAAGTTCAAATCTGGCTGCAGACAACTAACACCTTTGTGACTCTGGGCAAGCCATTTAACCCTGTTTTCCTCAGTTTCCTTAACTGTAAAATGAGCTGGAGAAGGAAATGGTAAACCACTCCAGAACTTTTGCCAAGAAAACCCCAAATTAAATGGAGTCACAAAGAGTTGGATATGACTCAATAATAGCAACCAAGTACCTACCATCTGCAAGACAGTAGAGAAGGCACAGTGAATGTTTTAACAATATTAGCTCCATATTTGTTATTTGGCTATTTCTCATACATGTCTGTTATTTCCTATTGTAACCCTTTTGAGTGTATTAACTTTTGCATACTTTCAGATCTATAATGAGTCTGGAGAGCTTATTCTGATGAATAATGTCAGCATCGCTTAGGTACCCAAATTATCAAGAAAGAGACTGCTCTTGGGAAGTTTGTCTCTGTTGATGCTGAACAAGAATCCTGTACATAGTGGCCTTTATAGTGTTGATTACTTCAATTGGGATTGTTAGGTTTAAAAGGTACATCAAAATTTATTAACTACTACCATTGGGTCAAAATTGTATGACTGGAAACTTTGATGTATATCCATGATCTCATCATTGTGGGAACCTTCTCCATTTTTTCTTGGTCCTACCTCAACCACGATCACTCCGTTATCTTTCCTTCTTTGAAGTTCAGGCTATCTAACTCGAAGATCATAATGAAAATTTTATACGGGTCTCCAGCTTACTCTCTCTTCTTTTTCAAGGAATAGTATCAACCTCATGGTCTTCCTTCCAAATACAGAATCTACTTCAACATCCTCATTGTTATTTTCCTCCCATTTATTCAATTTCTTTCCACACACATGGATATGGACTCTAAATTTTACCATCACTCTCCAATGTTCTATTTCCATGATCAAGAATTCTTTAATTCCTTTATCCAGCTTTTATTCTCTATCATTCCTTCAGATTTGCCCTTTTTCAGGGTTGCTACTAGCCCCTTTGGTCCTCAGCACTCTGCTAAAGATATGAAGCCTATTCTCTCTTCACTTTCCTCTTTTCCCAAAATTTAAACACCTGGCTAAAAAGGTCAATATATTACATTGCCCTCTACTCTTGATTTACTTTCTCCCTTGACCTATTGCTGCTCATGTCTTTCTAAACCCTAAACTTGTAATGCTACCACCATTCACTAACTAGATTCTTTATAGTCTACTAAACAATGCTGGAGAAAGTCATGGAGCAGACTCACAAAACCATTTGGTAAAGACATGCAAGCATTTTAATTCCCATTAGTGAAGGGATTGCCATATTGTCAAAATCAACAGATTTTTGAATGAAAAAATATTTATTAATCACTTTCTTCTTTGGTGTGCAGTTGCTTCAGTCATGTTTGACCCTTCATCCTCTCCTTTGGGATTCTCTTGGAAAAGATACTGAAATGGTTTGACATTTCCTTCTCTAGCTCATTGGACAGATGGAAAAACTGAGGCAAATAAGGCATGATGTGCAGAGATAATAAGTTTCTGAGGCCAGATTTAACTCAGAAAGATGAGTTTTCCTAACTCCAGGTCTGGCACTCTATCCACTATGCCATTTAGCCTGGCTGAATAAAAACTGGAGGTAGTCTGCATCTACAATCAGGATAAAAGGCCCCAGAGGTGAGAATTCCAGGACATAAAAAGTTAAGTTCTCTAGGCATGCTTTCTGGTCTAGGTGGCAAGGCTTCTGCTGAGAAGATGGCCAAGACTTAAAGCACAGAAAAAAGGAAATATTAGTATATTTAGAATAAACATTAGAATTTACATTTGTCCTTTAAGTACTTTATAGCGATTAGGTTCTTAGAAGATGGAGAGAGTTACAATATTACTTGTCCTGCTACAGATGTGTTCACTTTGAATGCTGCACTTATTATTGATTTATGGAACTAATATTAAGATACCTTAACCCTTTTAAACAAGTCCTGGTTCACTAGAAAGATTCTATTAGTGTTTAAAATAAATTTACCACTTCGTTGGAGGGAAACTTATTTATTTATTTTTTGTAGCTATAAGAATAATGACCTTAGCATTAAAAAAGACGTGAGATTGATTAGAAAGCCAGTGACTTCAACTCATTAAAACCAATGAACAACCGGGTCCTTTTTCTTCATGCTCATTGGGAAAAACATCAGGCTTTATCAAATGTTTAATAGCTGAAGTTTTAATAGCAAGTGTATAGAATAATAATTTGATTTTTCTTTTTGTTTAGGAGAATAGAAAGCTGATGGGGGCATCCTAATAAGCAACATTTTTTAGTCATATACCAATATTCAGCCAAAGAACTCCAGATGCTTAAAAAATACCAATCCCTTGGGAACCACTTGTGCATCAGGGCATCTATTTTATAGACGAGGACATGAAAACAATGAAGGTATTTGTCTAGCAGGCCAGGGACAGGATTCAAATTCACCTTCCCAGCCTCCAGATAAAGGTCCTTTAAAATTAGCTGGAACGCAGGCAAATGCCAGCAACAATGCTCCCTCCTCTCGAGACCTGCTGCAGCAACTCAGTGAGGGTGTATTTATTTTATTAATTTTCAAGAGGCTTATGCTGTTCCATCCAGGCTCAATCTACATTCAATTAAAAACACAAATCGCTCTCCCAATGGGCAACAGTAAAATAGATAGTCTTCAAACATCTCCTCCCCCTGCACCGAGCATATTAGCTCATTAAATTGTTGAGGATTTTTTTTCTCCCTCTAACAAGAAAAGAATCAAATATTCAAAAGAAATAAACAGCATATCTTCCAGTCACCCAGGGGCCAAATCATACCCAAACACCTTGCAGCCAGGCTTAAAGATTGGTACTCGGTCCCTGGCAAACAGCCAAGGTGAAAGAGAGACATTGGAGGTATGGGAGCCAACTGAGGGGGTTGTGTGGCTCTGCCTTTCATCTAAGAGTTTTGTTTCTCCCTTCTGGATATTAAAGGCTTCACCCCAGTTCTCTGTCTCCCTTGGGCCATAAGGAGAGGACCTTTTGCCGTATAGCTTGGCTAATAAAATTAGGTTCTATTCTAAAGTGGGAAGTGGAGTTCAACTGGCTCCTCCTGAGCTTTCCAGAATATTGGAAACCTATTAAAATATAAACATACATCGTCTAAAAATGGGGATGGGGGCAAGCAGGAAGGGTGATGGTGAGCCAAAGGAATCAGCCAGGAAGAGTCAAAGATGCAAATGAAATTCCAGCAAGAATCAATTAAATCAGCACCAAAGGTCTTCTTAAATGATTAAAAGAGACAGGAGTGTAGCTTGAGATGAATAAATTACATAGAATGTGCGAGAGGCGCTGTGTCTGTGTGTCTGTGTGTGTTCTCTGTGAAGGGAGGGAAAGAGAGAGAGTGAGTCAGCTCCAGAGGAGAGATTTAATATAGGTGATTCACCCCCACACCCGGGTTTTGGATATTGGAATGATTAAAAATGCTAAAAAAAATTCCTCTATGGCCTCTGGGCACTCTCATAAGCCGGTCTATAAGCAATGAACTCCCTTCCCCAGTAAGGAAATTAACAAGAGAAAACCTCAGATTGCGATTTTGTATATTTTTCTCACTGACTCTTTTTAGCTGGGGCCAAATGTGGGATGTAATAAAGATTTTCTAAGACCAACTGCAACAGCCTTTTTTATCCCGCTCCAGCCTTAAAAGAAACTGATAAAGTGGTACCTGATCCATTAACAGATCAATCAATCTGCATTTTTAAGTTCCTATTATTTGGGAGTCATTTTGCGAGGTGTTCACTTGGTAATTCGTTGCCTTTCTTTGTTATAAAATCCTTATTAGTCATTTTTGTTCTGTTCTTTCCAGTTCAAAGGTTATTCTCCTTGGAAGAGAAAAGGAAAAATCATTGAGCAGCTCTACCTTCTTCCTGTCATCAATTATTATCATTCAGTGAATGAGGCATCAGTATATCCATGCACTCAGAGTCAGGAAAGACTGAGAGGCTGTGAATCTAGGCAAGTCACTTCACCTCTGTCTGCCTCACTTTTCTCATCTACAAAATAAGGATAATAATAATAACTATGTTTGAGGGTTGTTGTGAGGAACAATTGAGATTATATTTGTAATGCACTTTGCAAAACTCAGAGTGCTATATAAACGCTAGCTATTAGTGCTATCATCACCCCAAATTCAATTCAAACTACAAGCGTAGTGCTTTCTGTGTCTTGGTCAGGGCTGTTAGGTGATACATTGGGCAAAGGTGTAGATCTTTCTGAGGTCAAATGTGACTTCAGATACTTACTAGTTGTATGACTCTGGACAAGTAACTTAACCCTGTTTGCCTCAGTTCCTCATCTGTAAAATGAGTTGGAGAAGGAAATGGCAAACTACTCCAGTACCTTTGTGAGAAAAACCCAGATGGGATTATGAAGAGTTGGACTGACTGAAATGAGCAAACAACAACAAAGTCTTGATCACCCACAAAGAAGGGTTCTTCTTCTGTTCTGTCAAATGGCTAAACTTTGATCCTCAGGCTTGTTTTAGCTTTCTCACAAGAATCAATTCATTCTGAGTTTTATAACTCTTACTCTATTATAGCCACATTTTTGTACATGCCCTTAGTAACCTGACATGTTTCCATCTTCTCAGTACATCTTCTAAAAAGTCTGTGTTGGTCCCTGAGTAGCCCTATTGGATTTTAAAAATAAATATTCTCTTCCTTCACCATTGAAATTTTTTTTTCTCCTTGAGTCTTCAGAATTCCTTGAAAGAAGAAATAATATCAATTTTTGATGATGAAGACAGAGGAAGTGGTGAAAGAGACTCTAGTGAAATAGAGTTTGTTGGCTTGTCCAGAATCACAGTTTGTAGCTGCTTTTCTTCTTCCATTATTCACTTTTCCAAGTAATCTTTTTTTTTAAACCCTTAACTTCTGTGTATTGGCTTCTTGGTGGAAGAGTGGTAAGGGTGGGCAATGGGGGTCAAGTGACTTGCCCAGGGTCACACAGCTGGTAAGTGTCTGAGGTCAGATTTGAACCTAGGACCTCCCGCTTCTAGGCCTGGCTCTCAATCCACTGAGCTACCCAGCTGCCCCTTCCAAGTAATCTTAATGGAGAAGTTATCAGGACT
>NC_058132.1:624467054-624483737 GCF_016433145.1 Gracilinanus agilis | reverse complement strand
TCCTTCCTTCCTTTCTTTCTCTCTCCCTTTCTCTTTTCTTTCATTAATTCGACAATGATAAGGATAATTTATATAACATATTGCAGTTTAAAAAATAATTTATATGTTAGCTAATTTAATTCCCAAAACAACTCTGCTACCAGGGTGATATTATTGTTATCCCCATTTTATAGATAAGAAAGATCAGGCTGAAAGATTTCCCCAGGATTGCATAGTTAATAAGTGAGATAGGATTTGAACTCAGGACTTCCTGATTCCAGATCTGGTGTTGGAATATGCTATTCCATCCATCTGTCTCCATTACCACACTATCTGAAAGTAGGGGATCCCTATGAAGACAAGTTTCCAGGGACAATAAAGAATTTTATAAACATTTAAATTTGATAGATTATACTACAATAAGTAAATTTTGATGGAGGTAGTTGATGAGGTATAGAGCAGAAAAAAGGCCTGGTTATGGGGCATTTCTGAGAAGGGCAGGCCCTGGGAGGATGTTAAAATAGAGTAGGTCCCTCTAGGCAGCCAAGAAAAGCATTAAAGTAGGGGAGAGGAGGCCCCCCCCAAAAAAGAAGTGGGAGACTATCTAGAGATGATCTTGCATTTACAACTTATTCATTCCTATATTGCTTTAATATTGCCTTGAAATCCACTGTGTATCTCTTCAAAATCAGGCTGAAAGACAACCAATTAGCATCTATTTAGCCCCTACTATGTTCTAAGCACTCTGCTAAGTGCTAAAGGTACAAAAAAAGGACAAAAGATAGTCCTTGCTCTCAAGGAGCTCAAAGTCTAAGAGAAAGACAAATATACAAATACAAATCTACAAATAACTATGTACAAACTCAAAAATAATCAATAGAAGAAGAGGCCCACGTTACAGGAGAAAGACTTATAAAAGTTGAGATTTTAACTGAGACTTGAAAGAAGGCAATGAGGTGAGACAAAGTCCCAGGCATGGAAAACAGAAGTATCCACATTAAGAGTTCAGTTTTGCAATTGAACACAAATGGCTAGCATATACTCATGGTGTGATTTTTGACTATTTGCTCTTTGCTGGTGTTTTCCTGGGAGAGCTTCAAAGTGTTGATTAGTTCAGGAGGTGTCTCTGCTCTGCCTTATCCCCACCTTCATTTCTCACTCAAGATCACAATTGAGTGTTCCACACTTGTTTCAAATAGGGAAGACCATTGACGTCAATGGAAATTGGCTTCATTGAATTAAAGTAGAACATCCTCTTGAGCTCTGTGAGTTGAATAAGAGATCTAGGGTCCAGATCAGAGAAGAAAACCGAAGCAATCTATAGAGTGCAGAATTAATCATCAAAAGTCAAGAATGAATTTTAGAAATCAATTATTTGATAGAACTTAATTGGAAAGATATGAATATATTCATACTCTTCCTTTCTCTACTAACACTGTTATATGCCATCACTGAGCATCCTAGTTAGCCAGGGGTTTCCTGTGGGATCCTTCAATCCAAACTTATTTTTCCCATTTATTAGTTAATGCCCTGGCTCTTTAATTCTACCACTTCTTAGTAACATTTCTTTGTCCTGCTTTTAAGGTTCAGCTCCTTCCCATAGTCATAATGGGCTGATGATTTACTATATATAAGTAATTCAGGCTTCCTAGAGACAAGACAGTCCTTCACCAAAAGGAAAGATTCGAAAGATGAGTGTTTCAAATACTGCCATAAGTCCATCATGGAAATATTTTGGAGGACAAATGGACCTCACATCAGGTCAGGCAGGCCACTGTATTTTTGTATTGTGCTGCCCTTGTTCACATATAATCTGGCTATATTTATGCAATATAAATAACCAAGACTGTGAAGCAGTTTGATTATTTTGATCGACCCATCTTTCTGGATTATTCTGTCTCAGATCAATCAATTATGGAGCAATTATCTAGAAAACATGGCCATCAAAGAATCAAATGTATAAGTCTTAAATATGATCTCAGCCAGCCCAGCCCAATTGACCCACTCTGAGTCTGGTCTTGGTTCCCTATTGACTTGGCACTATCTTTCTTGGCCCTTAGACTATACCTGCCTGGGCAGTGTTTTGTGGGAAGCCAAGCCAGGGAGTGAGTATGCTGAACTGGGAGAGGCTGTCCTGGAATTCATCTGTAAACTAGGGAAATGGCTTGATGGGGAGAAGAGATTACAAGGTTTCCTTTCACTTCAGATAATCTCCAAAGCAGCCAAGTGAGGTTGGCACCTCTGGTTAGTGCAGGATGTTAATAATGGAGGCTTAAGTCTCTAGACTTGATTTCTGTGTGGGCCAGTTAGCTTAGTTTTGTTCCATAACCACAGATTTGTAGACTCACTCGATATGTCAGAAAGTTTTTTTTTTTTAAAGTCTCAAAGTATATCACTGTTCACAAGAAGGACTTGGCAAGAGGGTGTGGAGTTCTAAAAGGCCACAACTACCATTGTATAAATAGCTTTAAGCACATACCTTACTGATTGTATCAGTAGAGTTATTTTTATATATGATGTACAGACAGATCCAATCTTTCCCCCAAACCCACCCCTTTTCTGAAATTTTCTATTATTTTCAGGGGAACGGGGACTCTTCCAGTCACCGAGGTTCACACCCTTGGTACCTCCTTTATTCCACATTCTCACCTCACAAATCTAATCAGTTGCTAAATCATGTCATTTCTAACTACACAATATCTTGAGGATACATTCCCTTCTTTCTACTCATTCAGGTACCACCCTGGGTTCAAGCCCTCATCACTTCTCACCTAGACTCTAATAATACTTTCCTAATTGACCTCCCTGGTTTTAATCTTTTCCCATACACACATGTCAAAGAGAATTTCCTAAAGTATAGGCATACCCATGCTCTATAATAAACACTAGTGACTCCTTCTCACCTCTAGGGTCAAACATTAACTCCTTTGTTTGTCAGTTAAAATTCTTCAGGACCTGGCCCCTTCTTACCTTTGTAGCCTTTTTCTTTTCCTTCTACTTTTTTTTAAACACTTTCCATCTTAGAATCAAGACTGTGTATTGGTTCCAGGGCAGAAAAGTGGTAAGGGCTAGGCAATGGGGGTGAAGTGATTCCAGCCTTTTTCCATGTTACTCATTTCCATGTACTCTTTGGTCCAACCATTCTAGTCTATAGGCTTTTCCTTTATCTCTACCTTGTTGAACTGATTGTCCTCCGTTCCTGCAATATTCTCTTTCACATCAGCCTCTTGGTCTCTCTGGTTTCCTTTAAGACTCTGTTCAAGGACTGTTGGAGGAGAAATGGAAATGAAAGCATATGATCTATCACTTGTGTATTTGGTTATATGTTTTGGGGTTTTAGTTCAATAAGATTATTTCCTCACAAAAATGAATAATATGGACATATATTGTGTGTGATAATACATGTATTACCCAGATTGAATTGCTTGTCAGTTCCAGGAGAGGGGAAGGAAGGAGAGAAGGAGACAATATGGATAGACTTTGAAAAACCTATGGGGAAATTTATTATTAATATAAAAATTTAATTGAAAAAATACTATTCAAGTGTTACCTTCTGAAGAAGACCTTTCCTAGTCCCTCCACTCTCTCCTTTAATTGTCTATCAACTTCCTGCAGTTTCTATATTTTTTATACATCTATACACATATGCATAAATAGATGAACATATACACAATACGTGTCTTGTGTTTCCCTTTAAGGCCAGGGCCAGTGTCTATTTTTAACTGTATCTCTGACACTTAGCCCAGTGCCTTGTGTATAGTGAGTTCTTATTAAATGCTAGTGAATCCACTAATACTGTTTTTATACATAAAACCATATTTTATCCATAGAAAATTACATTTAAAGGGCAAAGATAAAACAATAATAATAATAGGTGATCTTTCTTGCTATATCTTTCTTTTATTCTCTAGCAATGGAAAGCATAGACCCTTTGAAAAAAATGTATCAAAACATCTGGTTTGGGGCAGCTAGGTGGCTCAGTGGATATAGAACGTGGTTCATATCTGATCACAGACACTTACCAGCTGTGGAATCCTGGGAAAGTCACTTAACCCCCATTGCCTAACCCTTACCACTCTTCTGCTTTGGAACTGATAACGATATTGAGTCTAAGACTCAATAAGGTAAGGGCTTTAATGAAAGAAAAAAGCCACTTTTGGATTCAAATAGAGCAAATAGTGTTTTCCAGGTTGACTGCACATGAGAGATCTATGAGAACTGATCCCAGACTAGTGGTTCTGTGCATAATAATTAATAAGAACTAGAATTTATGGAATGCCTTAAGGTTTTTGTACTGCTTTACATGTATTATCACATTTGGTGCTCACAGCAACCCTGTGAGGTAGATGCTATTATCACCATTTAATAGATGAAGAAATTGAGAGGGGTTCAATGACTTGCCCAGTTGATAGAGGCAGGGAGTATCTGAGAAAGGACTTCAGCTTGGTTCTTCTAACTCCAGGCTCATCACTGTCTCCATCATACCACTTAGCTCCCTAGGGCAGAATATCAGGAGTCAAATTCTGACTCTGCTCCTTGCCTTCTTATAACTTTAAATTTAGGGCTCTACAATCTAGAACTTGAAGTTCTATAGGATATGATTGATCTTTCCACTGTGAAAACTGAATGGAAATGAGTCTACCAAAAATTAATTCACATAGAGACCTATAGATAAATACCTTCATGCATACACATAAACATTCACAGATACATAGGTCTCTCTCTCTCTCTCTCTCTCTCTCTCTCTCTCTCTCTCTCTCTCTCTCTCTCTCTCTCTCTCTCTAATATGCCTATCCATCCTTAAAGAAAATCATCACCTCGAATGTTAGAAGAGAATCAGTCTATCACTTGATTATCTACTATGTACCAGAAACTGTACTAGTCAAAAGTGAAGTAGTCCTTGCTCTAAAGGAGGTTATGTTCTAATCCCAGAGGCAATTTACCTTTCATACCTACTTACTGAACAGGTCTTTCTCTGTAGTCCTTGTGCTTTTTGAGTGGGAGATAGGAACTTTTAACAAAGCATATGTCCATGACGGTATTAACCCTCCATGTCTGCCTTCTCATTTTCCCTGCTAAAAACAACACCCCTGACTAAGTCTAAAACTACTTGGCTGCTTTGAATTCTTGACATGATTCCTCTACATTCCTCAACCCAAGAAGGTATAATAGCCATTTACTGAGGGGCCACCTCCAATTATCTCCTGAGTAAGGCAGTGAGAGAAAGAGAAGAAAAGAAACAGTGACATAGTTTAACAGAGACTAAAATGTACTCTTATAAGAGAGAGAGAGAGAGAGAGAGAGAGAGAGAGAGAGAGAGAGAGAGAAACAAAACATTATCCACCTTTTTGTGCTTATAAGGAATTATCTTCCAAGTATACCCATGATATATGTTGCTATGTTCTCTGTAACTCTTTCTCTCTGTCTGTCTCTCCTTTTCTTATCCTGTTTCTCTTACCCCATCTCTGCTTCTCTCTCTCTGTCTCTTTTTAACTCTGCCTGTCTTTCTGTGTCTTCTTCTCTCTGTCTCCCCCTCCTCTTCTATTCCTTCCTCCCTCTTTCTCTTTCTCTCTCTATCTCCTCCCCTCCTCTTTCCCTTTCTCTGTCTCTCTTCCTCTATTTCTGTCTCTGTTTCTCTGACCCAGTTTCTGTCTCTGTCTTTTTATCTTAATATCTCTCTCTCTCTCTCTCTCTCTCTCTCTCTCTCTCTCTCTCTCTCTCTCTCTCTCTCTCTTCTCTGTTTATGTTTTCTCCCTCTGATCCTCCTTCTATCTATTTTTCTATGTCTCTTTACCTATCAATTTCTTTATCTCAGTCTCTGTCTCTCTATGTCTCTGCCTTTCTGTTTTTGTATGTCTTTTTCTCTCTCTTTTTGTCTCTGCCTTTGCCTCTCCCTCTGTTTCTCTGCGTCTCTCTCCCCCTCCCCTCAGCCCCATAATGCATTCTCCAGTCCTGGACTACTTTCCCCACCTCTCTTTATGTTCCCTTCCTTCATTCAGAGCTATTTCCCCTTCCTGCTTTTAAAGTCCCATTTTTCTCAGTCCCAGACTTCTGGCCTTTATGCCTTCTTTGCCTCTGACTCCACCTCCTTTGGTTCTTGCTTCTTTGCTTTCTCTGTAGTTTTAGTGGCATGCTGTTCATCGACGGGTTTGGGGTGGAGGAGAAGGAGGGGGATTAGGGAACATGCATTTGGACAAAGTCATGCTCTCTGATACTCATGCTTTCCCTCCTGTGCTTTTAGAGACATGCCATCAGGAGTGTGGTACACCATAAACCCACAGAAGGAGTGCAGACAGTGGAAAACATTGCTCCTTTTCCTGGTAGTATATAAGCTCCATGGAATGAGGCCATAGGCCTCAGAACATCATTTGGCCAGCCCTGTCTTAACCAGAAAAGGTAGTCAAGAGGTGGCATGCAATATCCAGATGTAGGGTTTTCAGCAGAATTTGAGTTATTAGTTGTGTTGCTCAATGAAAGAATGTTGCTTATGCAAGATCTAATGATCCAGGTGCCTATTAGGTGTACCTTGTTAAACCAGTACTTGATTTAATCATAACCAAGTGTCTTTTGGGGTCTATGATTAAATTACAGAGCCTACTCCTGTGTAAACAGGGTGGTGGTGGGGGGGATTGAAGGCTTGATGTTGAGATACGACTCATCTCTGCTCCTGTTTTCCCACTCCCATTCAAATATCCCTGGAAATATCTGATTCTCCCAATTTAGAAAAGAATGTGAAACATCTATGAAATGATTGGATTCTGACAGGTCCGGGTAAAGAGCCTTAATATACAGCTCAAGATTCAGATCCAGCCTAAATGGGAACTTCTCTGGGGAGGGCAAAATTTGGACTTGGAATAACTTCCCCCAATAGTGAGAAATCCCAAAGAAGGACTCTTCTTGTTTTAAACTTTTAATCCCTTGGGGTTGGCATGACTTTCAAGTCTTTGGTAGAGTCTGTAATAACACTTACTGCATTTCTCCATTCCAGGAACTAGGGGAAAAAATGGTAATTGGGCACCTGAGTCCCTGGGTCTATTATTACTAAATAGAATGGAAAGGAGTTCACTATGAAAATGGTCCAGCCAGGGAATAGCATAGATTCAAATACATATGTCTGTTTCATAGGTTTCATTATTTGCACCAATCAGGATTTAGCTCTAATCCTTTGGGGGTAGCTTTTTTTAAACTATGAATGATCTAGATCAGAGAAAATTTTCATCCTTTGAAAAAAGTAGAGGACCAACCATTCCCTATCCCTAGATAATTAGATGATACAGTGGATAGGGAACTGGTCTTAGAGTAAGGTATGACCTGACTTCAGATATGACCTCAGACATTTCCTTGGCAAGTCATTTAACTCTATTTGCCTGAGTTTTCCCAACTATAAAATGCAATAATAATAGTACATACCTCACAAGGTTGTGTGGATCAAATGAGATAATATTTATAAAGCACTTAGCACAGTGCCTGGAACATAGTAGGTATTTCATAAATGGCTTTTCCTTCCAAGCTAAATATGGACATATTTTCTTTTTTAGGAGAGGAAATCTATTGACAGAATTAAAAAAATTAAAATCTAGCTTCCTTGCAACAAGGTTGTAATGGTTCCTCTGTTTATTATTTTTTAGCACCCACCTTTACTGAGATGAATGATCCTTTTTGGTCCATATTCCTTTGGTCTCCAGTTGTGAATTCTGTTTGAAAGGGTCTTCTACTAGGAAAGAAGGAAAAAGAAAAGTGAGATATTTGGAGCAAATACTAAATATAATCACACCCAAATGTAAACTATACGAAGAGAAAATCATTAACGAAAGACTTTTATGTGCTAGTAGGGTTTCCAACGATCTATAATTTCATGCCTATAAAGCATACAAATGAGATCCAAATTGGCTTCAAAAACCTTTTGTGACTGCCTATAACATCCATGTATAAATGATACTCTGGGCCTCATTTTTTCCCCTTCTCATATAATGCACATATTATAGGTGTGAAACAATGGAAACTTTTAAAGTGTCTGTAATGTAACAATCTGCACAGAAACACACCCCTGATTTTCTTGATCTTCATTATATCTCATTCTTTTGCTCTGTAATTAGAATCCTGTGTTCTCCCCCACCAATTTATAGCAAAGGAACTAGAAGAAAAAAACTATTTTACAAATAGATTTTTTTCTTCAAAAACGATAAAATTCACTTCAATTTGGAATGAATTCTTCTAACGACTAGCAGTAGACAGGATGGGAAACAGACCTGCTTTTTTTTTCCTTCTCCCTTTTTGCCTCACAGAAACTAGGAAAGAGTCAGAGATACATAATAGTAATAGCTAGCATTTATATAACACCTTAAGGTAAGTAAAATACATTATAGATAAGATCTCATTTGATACCACAGCAACCCTGTGTGGTGTGTGCTATTATTATTCCTATTTTATAAACGAGGAAACTGAGGTTGGGATTAGTTAGATGACCTGTTCAGAGCCATACACTAAGTGTCTGAGGGAGGATGTAAACTGGCATCTTCCTGATTTAAAGCCAGCTATTATCTCCAGCTCTCACTAGTTGGTCCATAGTGATGAAGACTATGCTTCTTCTCAGGCACTGGATCCAAGCCATGATAAGAGAAATGCAAGCGCTCACTTTTCTAGGAGATTGCCTGTTCCAGGGGCTGACACAAATAGTGAGAGAAAAAAAGAAACCATCAGGAAGAAAGTGGGGGTATGAGGTGTGAAGGACAGGTAATTGCAGTCACCAGGAGTCTCACAGAAGCAGCAGCAATGGCTTTGGCTGATGGACCACTCTAGAATGTTTCTAGGCCAGTGGAACAAGGGTTCAGCTATGTGACACTGTGGAAAAAAGTAGACCAGCATTCAAATCTCATTTAAGTCATTAGTTGTGTGACCCTGAGTAAGTCGCTTACCTCTGTTTTCCTCAGTTTCCTTATCCATCAAATAGCTGGCAAAGATGATGGCAAACCACTCCAGTATCTTTGCCAAGAAGATCCCAAATGGAATCGTGGAGAGCCTGAAAATACTAAACGGTAGGTCAGAGAAAGAAAACATTTTGGATGCTGATATAATAAGTAGGGATGAAAATGCTGCCTTCTCTGAAATTTCCATCTCCCCTACTTGCCAAGGGTCTTAGAAAAGTATTTCCCAATTGGAGTCACTAGGTCTTTTTTTTTAAAATAAGGTTGGGGGGAGGTAGGGAGGTAGAAATGAGTGAGTGAAAGCTTGACATCCAAATATCTCTAGGGACAAAGGGAATGAGACTATATTCATGAAAAATGTGGGCTATGATTTCTTAGAGAGGCAACATGATATAGGAGATAAAGCATGGGACTTGGCTTTATGAAGAAGTGGTTTCAAATACATGCTAAGTATATGGTTTGTGTCGATTAAAATAGGGTCAGTCCTTAGATTCTAATAAAACTTATTAGGATTATTTGGATAGATAGAAGATGAGAGAGAGAGAGAGAGAGAGAGAGAGAGAGAGAGAGAGAGAGAGAGAAAAGGGGCGCTCAACTCAGACTTGTTTTCTACAGCTATAAGATAAAGGAAATTCCCTCAATGACCTCTAAAGCAATTTTAGCTCTAAATCTATGATTTGCCCTTTCTGTTGTTTTATTTATTTATGTCCTGAATAATTGTTATGTATTTCTTAACCTCATGGTGATCTGGGTTACCCAGCAGACATGAACTGGATATCCTAGGTATGTGTCAACTTAAGAAGTTCCAAGAATTATTTGCTTGAGGGAAAAACAAGCCATTGAAATTATTAATCATGGAGGATCTCTGATCTAGTATGATAGGAGAGA
This sequence comes from Gracilinanus agilis, assembly GCF_016433145.1. Lineage (NCBI taxonomy): Eukaryota > Metazoa > Chordata > Mammalia > Didelphimorphia > Didelphidae > Gracilinanus > Gracilinanus agilis. Next base: position 624,473,946 of record NC_058132.1, on the reverse strand, counting down.
GGTTCTGGAAAAATTGGGTTAAAATCTGAAAATTCTTGCCATTAACATTAATCATTTTGGTAGAGTTTGATAGCTAAGTGGATAGAGTATCAGGCCTGGAGGACCAGGGCTCAAATTTGATCTCAGACATGTCCTAGTCGTGTGAGTCTGGGTTAGTCACTTAACCCCAACTGTCTAGCCCTTGCTCTTCTCTCTTTAGACTTGTTACTAGGACAGAAAGAAATGATTTAGAAATAAGAAAGAAAAGCAGGGTAAAACTAATCATTTTAAGGCATGGGTCCAGCATGATCATATTCATGTATAATTTAATAGCAAATAAAAAGAAAAAAAAACACAACTTTCATGGCATTTCTGAGAATGTGTATGTTGTAGAACTCCCAAGTAGTATATAGAATCATAGGATCTTTGAATGGTCTCTCCCACAGGAATTCTGAGAGGTCATCTAATTCATCTTCCTGCCTTCAGACATGTCTGTACTGAATTCCCATAGTTGGAACAACTTTTGCTGTTCTCTCTTTTAAGGCCATCAGAAAATCGCCGCTTCATGATTATCGCTGTGAACGGGGATTATACATCCAGAGATGTTCCCCCTATTTCACAACAACAAAGTGCTTTAAGCTCTTTCCTCAACAAATCTTTTATCAGAGATATTATCGTGAACCCATTTGTCTCCTGCTTTGTATCTTTTTTACCTTGTTTAAGCATTCTAATGGATGAATTAACCAGAGACAGATATCAGAAGAATGTTCACAACATGATCTTCAGCCCCAGCTGGCTATAGCTTCCAAAGCATATTGTTCCAATAGAGGAAAATCTTAATTCTTTTCCTCTTACAGATACAAGAGTCCAAGTTAATCAAGTGAAGATTTCAAAACTTCAAGAAATTGCAATGTCAGTGATGACAATGATAATAATATCACTGTTGATTTTCCTCTGTTATCTTTGAGCCTTGGTGGAAAACAGTTGCTACTCTGACTCTCTCACATGAAGGGCCACCAACCCTGTTAGCAATATTGAGCCTTCTCCTCTCTGGAATAAGTCGATAACCTTCACTTTTTAAGTGCTGGAGGACAAGCCAGGGACCTACCTTCCTATTCTATGCCAGGGATTTTCTCTTTATACTCATTGTGATTCAGGAGCCATCTTTTGGCTCAGATGTTATAATATGAATCTATATGATAATGAGCCATGCTGTAACAGGGTTCTCTTGTAATTGAAAAAGGATGTTCTAGGAATAACTATAAGGAGTCTTAGAAGCCAGATTTCTTAGGAAGTTGACTTTGAGTTTCTGACTTCAAACCCACAGAGGAAAAATATTGGACAAAATCACCTCCATGACCCAGAAAGTTGAAGCCTCAAATCAGCTTACACAAATATTGAATTACGCACCATAGCCATCCTGCTGTGTGCTTCAGTCACAATGGAGAGATGACTCATTGCAGGACTTTGACTGGAAAATATGCACTCCAGAGGCAGCATGATCAGCACACACTTGTCTTTGAGAATTCAGAGAGAGAGAGAGAGAGAGAGAGAGAGAGAGAGAGAGAGAGAGAGAACCAGTCAACCTCCCCTTGACATCCCTAATTTTGGCATGAGAAACATCACCGCTTATGTGCTATCTTGGTAGAGTTGGGGACCAGAGGGTCATCCTGACTAATTCAGAAAGAATTCTTCAAGGGATGGGAGTGTTCTAGGAGGCTTATAATGACCTTAGTTAGCAAGAAATATTGCACCCTCTTATGAATTACTTCAGCTCTGTCATTTTCAGTAGGAACTGCTATCTTGAGAATCTGGCAAATCTATAAAGTCTGTGGACTTGTAGAAAAATTAGGTGGATGGATCAAATGTTATTTATCCTTATATTCCAGCATTTTAACTTTATCATTTATAGCTAAATTTTTTTAGAAAATAAACTAATTTCTTTGTTCACATTGTTGGATGTTAGCAAAGAGAGTTGGCAATGACATTGAGATGTTTGATTGGATCTTTTCTGTTCATAGAGAGAAGACTGGGAAAACAGAGTCAAGAGCTAGATGTGGGTATGCCAAAAACAAAAAAATGGAATAGAGTGATTATTTATTGTTGAAGGAGGGAGGAGAAGGAAAGGAGCACCTACTTTGTGCCAGACACTGTGGGAAGTAAGTCCTTTACAATTTGACTTGAGGACACAAAAGGAGGCGAAATAGTCCTGGCAAAATAGTCCCACGAGTTTGAAACAAGAATCGTACCCTTGACATTGACAGTGAGGAGAAGCAAAATAGAATTTTAAATAGTTTTTGCCTTAATGTCAGAACTTTATATGTGCTTAGATGTGACCAGACTTGTCCGTTAATGAAGATTGTCCGATAAACAGAGATGAGGGAAAGGTTACCATAGTTAGCAACCACAGGTGGAAGTTTAAGAAATGTAAAGAATTAGAGAATGAGTTGAGATGTAGATAATGGTTACACAGTTAAATTATTTATTTCCCAACCTCATAGGGTCTTTGTGTCATCTTTACCATTTAACATCACTGTATCTAGGCATGCCTGGAATCCTGAACCCTGTTTGATCAGTTGTCACTCCATCCTTCAACAAAAGAGTCTGTTTTTACTAGAGATAAGCCCCTCTTTCCTTGTCTTAAAAAGGAAGCTTCAAATACTTCACATTTTTCCCCCCTTGGACTTTTCCTCCCTCTGCTGCTCAGTATCAATCTGAAGTGAGTGACAGTTTGGAGAAATTAGAGACATAAATATGTCAGTACTTGAGAAAAGCATAATGTGTTTTGCATAGGTAGGAAATCAAAGTTTACTGAAACATATATCTACCTGTGGCTAAGGAAGTCTAAAATAAAAAATGATCAGTTGAGGAAAAAATTATCACTAAAACGGCTTTTCTATGATTTATATAAGGAAAAAAAAAGCATGAATAGTTGCCAGTGTGGACTAGCCCACAGATCTACTCCAAAACGAGTCTTTAAGTAAAAATAATACTTGAGGTTCTAGGGGAAAAAAGGTAGAATGAACATCTTATTCTCCCTGGTCCTCTTCACATTACTACTTTGTCTATCTCTTCCCCTCCCCACATTTCCATTTATTTATCTATAACCATGATAGATGTCTATGTACTGGCCAGAGCACAAGGATCTCCTTTTTTTTTAGACCACAAAGACTGCTTTTGGGTCACTGTGGGGAGACCTCAGCTATCCTTTAAATGGTCAAGGCTCCAAAACCAAATGTCTGCAGGCTTGAACAGAACAGGAGGGAGGCTGCAGGAGGTTTGAAGCTAATGCTGTTAGGATGTAGGCTTCCTACCAAGGAAACCACTCGTGTGTTCCAACACCAGTTACTTTGCCATCAACCCATAAGCTGGTGATAGGGAGTGCCAACTTAAATCTGTGTGACTTCTGTTTACTGAGACTGTAACACATATTCATTACAAGCTACAGTTACCCACAGTTGATTCTGTTTATGCAATCATTTTGTGGTTATTTATTAAAAATAAAATTTATGTTGGTTATTGAAGCTATATTTTGGCAGAGGATCAAATCTGGCAGAAATGTTTGAATCAACACTTAGCCACTAGGCTCTCTTTATGTTGTCACATAAAAACTTGTCAAATAATATTTGGTTTTTAATCTTCTGTTGCAGGCATATAAGGTTAGTCATGAAAATGTCCCTTGAGCAGGGCTCTTTCAGGCAAAGCTCAAGGGGCGGGGTGGAGAAAACAAAGGGAGGTATTGAGTTCTTGGTCTTTTCGTGGTACTGATAGTATTTTCTTATTGCATCTTTTAGGAATCTCTTGGAAAATTCCTTCACCTTTTGGAACAATTTCCTCTATATACTTATTTGCTTGTCCATTCAACAGGCAGAGAAGAAATCCCTGACATCAAGAAGATTATGTTCCAGTAGGGGAAAGCAGAATGTATAAATATAAGAAAATAAAAAAAACCTGAAAAATAAATACAAAATAATTTCTGGTGTGTGATGGAATTAGCAACTTAAGATGTCAGCCCGGGTCTTGTGCATGAAGTAATATTTGAACCTTTAAGGAAGCCAAGGATTCTAAGCCTGAGGTGAGGAGGAAGTGTATTTAGGTTTAGAGGCTTAGAGGCTTAGAGGACAGCCTGTACAAAGGCACGGAGAGAGGAGTTGGGATATTAAATATGGGGAACAGTAAGTAGGGCCATTTGGTTGGGGCAGAGAATGTGTGAGGGAGAATAGCATATAGCAAACTTGGAAAAGTAGACTGAAATCAGTTTATGAATGTAGTTTAACTTAGAGTTAAGAGGGAATCACTGGGGTTTGTTGAGTAGGGGAATGACTGGTCACACCTCTGTTTTAGGAAAATCACTTGATAGCTATATGGATAATGAATCAGGAATAAAATTTAGACAGAGAGAACAGTTAGGGGAATATTGCAAAAGTCAAGAAATGAAGACCTGAATGTGCTAGTGGTGAAAAAAAAAATACAGAGGAGATAATTCGTGGGGTTAGAAAGGACAAAATTTGGCCACTGATTGGATGTGCCCTAATGTATAAAATGGACCTAGAGATTAGCTGAAAGATATTCTGTCATGTGTTAGAGGAAGTCTTTCTATCTATTGTACAGGTCACTCAGTGCCTTAGGCAACACTCTTAAGAATTCAAGATACATATTTAATATGCTATTTACTCTTTATCAGTGGCAGGTGTTTTCACACTAGTAGTTCCTTACATTGATGAAAACACTGGACCAGGTCAGGAAAAATGAAAGACTTGGGCCAGTTATTGTAAGGAAAGGGCTTTGCAGTTAATAGATAAAGCATTTAAATTAAGTGATTTTCATATACCAGGCACAAATCTAAGCATTTACTTTCTTTTTTAAAAATTATTTTAATTTATTTGTTTGTTACATTAAAATATCCAGTTAATTTCCTCTCTCCTTTCCTTCCCTGAATTAGAGAAGGCCTCATTTGACAAAAAGATATATGAATGTAAAAAAATTATATCTTACTTATTTGTATTTGTCAGTTCTTCTGGAGGTAGACATACATGCCAAGGAAAATAGTAAGTTGAGAAAAAATGTGGATAGAGGTTTCATAATTAAAATTTATAGAGAACTTTATCAAATATGTAAGAATGTGAGCCATTCCCCACTTGATAATTGATCAAAAAGATATGGAAAATTTTTAGATGAAGAAATCAAAGCTATGTATAAGTACATGAAAATATGCTCTAAATCATTATTAATTAGAGAAATGCAAATCAAAAGAACTCTGAGATATTATCTCACCTATCAGATTGGCTAAAATGCTAGAAAGGCAAAATGACAAATGTTGGAGTGTACGAGGAAAAATGGGGACATTAATAATACACTGTTGTTGGAGCTGTGAAACTGATCTAACCAATTTGGAGAACAATCTGGAATTATGCTCGAATTTACACATCTGTGTATACCTTTTGACCCAGCAATAGAGCTGTTAGGTTTATTTCCTAAAGTGATAAGGGAAAAGGAAAAGAACTTATATATACTGAAATATTTAGCACAGCTCTCTTTGTGGTGGCAAACACGTGAAAGCGGAAGGGATGCCCATCAATTAGGAAAGGCAGAACAAGTTACTGCTTAAGGTTATGATGGAATACTATTGCACAATAAAAAAGAACAAGGAGGTTAATTTTGGAAAAACACAGAAAGACTTACATGAAATTATGAAGAGTGAAATGAGCAGAACCAAGAAAATATTATGAGCAGAAACATTACCTTCAAATGGAGAAAACAACATGTGAATGCTTAAGCTCATAGAAGATACTTACAGAGGAGATGGAAAGTAATTTCTGAGAGAAAAACATTAGCGGCTGGGGAGCCCTCTAAAGATCTCCTGAAAGTAATTTTTGAATTGTTTGAAAGGAAGCCCAGGAAACTGAACAGTAGAGGTAGGGGAGCTGAGCCTTGCAAATGAGGGAACAGCCAGTCAAAACATATGAAAGTGGGAGGTGCAGAGTTTTGTGTGAGGAACAACAGTTTGTCCTTCATTTTTGAAGAAGACCAGTGACATCATGGAGTGATATCTTGCCTTGCCTTGCCAGTTAATTAGATATGACAGAATTGCATAGTCCGCAGCCTCATTCCTTCTTCCAGTCATCAAAGTCCAGTGGCAAGACAAAAGCCAGGACAACTGGTGATGACTGGGAAGGCAATAGATGACCTTGCCATCTTCCGTGTCTGACCAAGTTCTACACATTCCATTGCACCTGCTTCAGTCATCTTAATCGCCATTGGAACAAATTGTTCTCATTTTCCCATTCTGCCAGAGGAAGTCTTTACATGCTTGAGGCAGAAATCCCCTTAAGTCACCAACTAGTTTGAGGCTTTTCAATTACCCTCAACCTAGTTTAGCCCATCTGCCAAGATGGTTTTCACCAAGGTGTGGTCAATGAACATGCTACAGCTTCTTGGAGCCATAGATGAGAATTGGGTAAAAGACTCCAGAGATGTATGAGCATCCTAAAAAGGGCTTGGCAAGCTCTCACACTAGAAATACTAGTCCTCCATGAATATTCCATATATAGACCAATAAGCAAGTAGGCTAGTGTTCCCGAGCTGTCGAACACAAGGAGAGGAGTGGCATAAGAAGAATGGAAGGATACGAAGAGGCAGGCTATAAAGAGCTTTAGATGTCAAAAAAGACATTGATATTTGATTCTAGAAGTGCTAGGGGACCTCTGGAGCTCAATGAGTAGGGGATTGATATTGTCAGACACACACTTTAGAAAAATTATATGGTCAGTTGAGTGATAGGTATATTGGAGTAGAAAGACATTGGAGTCAGGGAGACCAGTTAGAAGGTTATTGCAGTAGATCATGTAATAGGTCATAAACTAGGGTTGTGGCTATATGAGTTAAGAGAAGATATATATATATACATATACAT
>NC_058132.1:624447978-624466987 GCF_016433145.1 Gracilinanus agilis | reverse complement strand
ATATATATATGGAGAGAGAGAGAGAGAGAGAGAGAGAGAGAGAGAGAGAGAGAGAGAGAGAGAGAGAGAGAGAGAGAGTAGTTTGGAAGGGGCAGTATTTTGAAAGAAAATAAATTTTTTCTTTGGAATGTCAAGTTTGAGATATCAACAAGATGTCTAGTTTCAGATGTCCAAAAGGAAATTGGTGATACAGGTCTGGAGCTCAGTAAAGAGAATAGGTCCAAATACATAATATCGATCTGGAAATCACCTGCATAGATATGCTATTTGAACCCGTGAGATCTGATAGTCTCACTAAATGAGAAGATAGTGAATGAACAATTTGGGGTTGGGGGATACCCATAGGACACAAAATGGATGAAAACCTAATAAAGGAGGCAGGGAGGGGATGTCAGACAGATAGGAGGAGAATCAGGGGAGAGAAGTATCACATCAACTCAGAGAGGAGGGAGAAACCAGGAAATGGTCTTTTCTCAATCACATCTTTCTTGGCTTCTCTGCAAGAAAGATGTGATTGAGAAAAGACTCTAAGATTTAATTGGAGAGTGTAGTTATAGTTGAATGAGGAGACCAGAAACTGAATGGCCATCTTTCAGGAGTCTATAATTGTGAGGACCCATTTACACACAGTACAGGGGAAGAATAATGGGCATAAGGTCGAAAAAAACCTCTGCTTGAATTCTGACTTTGGCATTTATTAACCTTGTGACCACAGATAGGCAGGTCACTTTTCCTATGCAAAATGGGAATAATAATTATCACGCTACTTGTTTCAAACATTTGTTGCAAAGAAAGAGCTTTGAAAGCCTTATTAACATCATTATAAAAGGGACAATTTGCATTAACATTAATAGGAAAAGAGTCTACAATAAATTAAGCAGGCTGAAAATGAGGTTTTGAGCTGGGGTGCAAGAAAAGATGAGAAGAGACAGGTGGATGTCTGTTGCAGTTTCTTCAAATTCCCAAGTTATGCTGTATTTTTTGAGATTGTGTTTTGGTTTGCCCTTAGTGTATTTCTCTTTTTGATCTTCTAGAGCACCTGTTTGGGTGTCCTGCTGTTAGACGTCATTAGTTCAGCACAGTTGGAATAAGCTTTGCCTTGGTGCTGGCAGATTGGCAATTGTTTGAAGGCTTAGCCCACCAGTTCTTAGTCATTTGTCTCACTTTTTAAATACTGGACTTACAAAGGATGTTAATAAAACTATTTCTAGAACCAAATCTGATGGTTGGGGTTAGTCATGTCTATGGAGACCTCTGAAGTTTGTTCCTACCTTAGTTCTACATATTATCCACATGTATACAAATACTTTTTCAAAAACCCTTACCTTTTGTCTTACAAACAATATTATATATTGGGTTTAGGTCATAAAAACAGTAAAGGACTTTAGGGACTTGCCCAGGGTCACACAACTAGGAAGGATATGAGGCCAGATTTGAACCCAGGACCTGTCTCTAGGTTTGGCTCTTTATTCACTGAATCAGCTATCTTCCCTTTTTATAGATATTTTTAAATGTGTCAGTATAGTAGGGAGAATAGGGTGTTGTGGGTACAGGGGTCGAAGAGAACACAGAGGACATCTAGGTGGTTTACAGTACTATTCTCGGGGAGGTTCCTTGAAGATCCAGAGATGTGGAAGGTGTTTGAATAAAGTGGCAGCTAGTATAAGAGCTCTGCTCCTGGGATATAAAGGGAGTCAGATGAGGGTTCAAGCCAGAATGTATTCTTGGTGAGGAGTCAGGAGAATGCATTCTTGAGAGAGACTGGGATGAGCTGTGCAACTGTGGTGCCCTTCACTGGCATCGATTCGCTACTATTTTTGCTATCATTGTGGTGTGTGTAGATGACCATTGTATGATTGCCCATGACTGTCTGGTAGCACGGCCCATGACAAGATGAGCAAGATGGAATTAATTTATAGTCAGTTTGATTACTGACTAATTAATGCATCAGATTAATTGGATTTATTGCAATTCAACGATCATTTATTTTTCACTGATATAATTCATTTTTATATCATCTTTATTTCTGGATATCTCCATTCCTCATCTCCTCTCCAGTGAGTTTTCTCAGAGAGTTAAAAAAAAGAGAAATAAAGAAGAAAAAACAGTTCAGCCAAACAAATTATCAGTCAACAAATATTTATACAATATTCCTGACATTTACAATATACAACTTCTTTTAAAAAATTTTATTTTTGAGAGCAGCTAGGTTGCTTAGTAGATTCAGAGTCAGGGCTAGAGATGGGAGGTCCTGGGTTCACATCTGACTTCAGACAGTTCCTAGTTATGTGACCCTGGGCAAGTCACTTAACTCATTGCCTAGCCCTATAAATCTTCTGCCTTGGAACCAATACACAGTAAGATGGAAGGTAAGAGTTTTTTTTTAAACCCATTAAATTAATTTCAATGAATCTATTTTCTCTCCCCCACTTCCTCTCTCCAATGGAAAAAAAGAGAAAAACAAAAACTTTGTAAGACATATGCATAGTGAAACAAAACAAGTTCCTACATTGGCCAAGTGAAAAAATGCAGGCATCATTCTGCACCCTAAATCCACCACAACTTTGCCAAGAGGTGGTCAGCATGATTTATTATCAGTCATTTGTTCTTGAGTTTAGTGAGGGTATTGCTCAGTGTTCTTAAGTCTTTCAAAGTTGTGGTTTCCCATTTCTGCAAAAGAGAAAAAAGAAGGTGCTTTTTCTTGCTTTTCTCTCAGGTTAAGCTACTTAGTCATTATATTTATAAGGATTTTCTTGTTTCTTGGGGGGGAGCATTGTTATTTTTTCTATGTAAATTATTATAATTACTGTATATATTATTTTATTGTTTCTGATTTCTTCACTCTGCATCTATTCATGCAAGTCTTTCCATGTTTCTCTGACCTCATATTTGTTTTTTTTCTCATGCAGTAATATTGCATTACATCCATGCACCATAATTTCCACAATCATTTATTAAGTGTAACTTTTGACAGACTGTAAATCTGTCATCTGAGGACCAGCCTAGCTCATTCTAAGAGTTTTCTTGCCAAGTTGGCCACAGGGAAATTAATTTTTTCAGTCACAGCATCTCTCAAAGATCTGCTCAGTTGTGGAAGGGGTAGAAACTGCATTAGTGCAGGGCATGCAGATCCCTGAATTATTGAAATGAGGGAATCTCACAGCCTAGTGTGTGCTCCTTTTAGACATTTATCATATCCTGTTTTATATTTTATTCATTGTCTCATTGTGTTATCACTTCTACTAAACTGCAAGCTGCAGGAAGGAAGATACTTTAATTTGTCCTAGTATCTTCACTAATATCTGGCGCAGAAAATTATATATAGGATGAGGACAAGAGAAAAGAGAATAATTTTTCACTTTTGTTAGAATGTAGAGTACACGAAGAGAAATATTGTTGTTGTTCAATCATTTCTGTATCATCCTAAGGAGTATTTTGTGACCCCATTTGGGATTTTCATGGCAAAGGTACTAAGTGGTTGAAGGTATAATTAAATAAATTTGGATAGGTAGTTTAGAACCAGGTTAAAGAGAGCTTTGAATATCATATTGAGATGTTTACAATTTATTTGGTAAGCAATGGGGAACCAATGAAAAGGATGACTGATGGGACATTTTTAAAATTAGAACAAGCAACTGTTAAAAAATTTGATGCTATATCTGTTTAGCAGTTAAGCCTCAAGAATTATACACACTGAAATATAAGAAGGAAATGAAAACACATTCATGCAAACTCCATTTTACACATGCAAAGTAGCTAATTTACATAAATAGTGAAGATCTATTTTAATAATTGTGCTAGTTTTATTTTTTCTTTGAAAAGCTGTTCAATAGAATTCTTGCTATTTCTGCCAATGACTAATTTTTAGTGTTGTGCAGCATTTTTCCTTGGTAAGACGTGCTAAATTTCTACAACAGAGCATCTGGAGTGAGAACTCCTAAACCCTGAATATGCATCTGTATAACTGTGAGAATTGGACTTGAGCCCCCCAAGTTTATTTCATCTCATTCACTAGAAAGTGATGGTTCTTAGTCATCACAACTCAGGTCAGCTGTACAGATAAGCTGCAGTAACTCAGATGTTACTTTAAGCTCAATTCACTAGTTATCTTATAGCTCTGCCTTCCATTGCATTACTTTAAAATCTGGGTGCATTGTCTATTTTTTAAATATGTTAAAATTTATTTTTAAAAACTCTTGCTTTCTGTGCATTGGTTCCATGGTAGAAGAGCAGTAAGAGCTAGACAATAGGGGTTCAGTCAGTTAGGAAGTGTCTGAGTCCAGATTTGAACTCAGGGCCTCCCATTTCTAGCCCTGGCTCTCAATCTACTGAGCCATCTAGCTGCCCCCCCGGATGCTATATTTTTGAAGTTATATTGCTAATCTAGGGCAAGTCCAGAGAAGGGTCACACAAATGGTGAGTGGATTCATATTGGTCTGGAACCCTTGAAAGAATTGGGAATGTTTAGCTTGGATAAAACAAGACTTCAGGGCAACATGATAGCTTTCTACATATGACAGTTTCTCAAGGGTATCAAATATGCAATATAAAAATTGATTAACAATTTATGTTGAGAAGGACAGATGCTACAGGTTAAGTTTAAGTAGTCTGGAAAAGTCTGTGATTGCTTTGTGTGGCTAGGGGAAGCAGCATAATACAATGGGAAGATGGCTGGCTTTGGAAGTGGTAAATCCGGAGTGGATTCCTTTCTTTGCCTCTTGTTGCCTTTGTGACTTTTGAAAGTTACTCTACCACTCTGGTCTCATGTAAAGCCCCTTTTAGCCCTAAAGCTATGTTCTTTTGGTCAATAGGGACCATCCCAGGATTTTAAGAACTAGGTAGATTTGATTCGGTTTGCTGGATGAGCTATCAACTTCCCATTCGTCCTTGGATAAGCATTATGGATATCGGTTCCTTCTCTCTACTATTATGCCAATTTTTCCAAAGATCCACAACTTATTCAGTGTAAATACTCCACCAACACAGATTGTAAGCTCTATGCAATTTGGTAAATGGGTTTCATAAATTGTCATGGCAAAAAATAAACAAAACATCCCTCTTCATAATTTTAACAACTAGGAGGATGAACTTCTCTCTGATTAGCTAGGTTGGTTTTTAGATGATGACACAATTCTTTTCCATAACCTTCTCAACACGGTTGGGTGTTAAAGAGTTTGTTCTTTGGTAGCATGGCACTTGAGGAAACAGAGTCACTTCTATGCCATTCATTCATTGATTCATTGATGTATTTTCAAGAAGTAGCAAGGAAGTACAATGAATAAAGCTCTGGGCCTGGAGTCAGGAAGAACTCAATTCAAATCTCACCTCAGATACTAGCTGTGTGACACTAGCCAAGTCAATTAAATCTGTTTGCCTCGGTTTTCTCAATTGCAAAATGAGAAAAATGACAGCACTTATTTAGTAAGGTTGTTGTGAGGATAAAATGAGAAAATATTTATAAAGCACTTAGTACAACATGTATACATAATTTGCACTATATAAATGCTTACTCTTTCTAGTCATATGATAATTAATACCATGCCACAATGAGGTATAAGAATAGGACTTCTGTATTGCACTATTCATAACAAAATGTAGCATGTAATTATTTATTATTATTATTATAAAATTATCCCAGATGCAATGAAAGTCTCAACAGTATTTTTTTCAAAACTAAAAGTGAGGCAGCAGCTACTGGTTTTAACATGAAGGGATAGATAGATAGATAGATAGATAGATAGATAATTTATTAAATATTTACCCTATGTCAAGCACTGTGCTAAGTTCTGGGAACATAAAGACAAGTTAAAAAAGATATTTTCTACCTTCCACATAGAAGTTAAATTCTTTTTAAAAAGCCTTTACCTGTTCTGCCTTATAATTGATATTAAGTATTGATTTCAAGACAGAAAGGTGATAAGGATTAGGCAATTGGGATTAAGTTATTCACCCAGAGTCAAACACCTAGGAAGTCTCTGAGGCCAGATTTGAACCCAGGTCCTCCTGACTCTCGACCTGGTTCTCTACCCACCATTACAGCTAGCTGCCCTTTAATTAAATTCTAATTGGAATTTGAATAAATAAAATATAAAAGAGAGCTTCAAAGGGATGGGGTAAGAGTACCAATGATGGAGTAAGATAGAAAAACCTGCAATAAAGAGTGGAGCTAGAGTGAAAATGAACTTAGATGGCCTGGATGATTTCTGAAGTGGTGGTCTCTGTCAGGAACTTACCAATCAGAGGAAAGGGCTACAAGTAGTCCTAAAATAAGAATTGGCTGTGACATCAAGAATGGAGACCTGGGATAATTGTGTCATGGACTTTTTTACCAATAGGTCAAGACCAGTGATATTGCCTGACATTGTGAAGAAAGGTATGAGAGAAAAATTTATTAAACACATCCTATACCCTAGGCATAGTCTTGGGTGCTGGGGATACAGATGAAAATATAAGATGGTTCTTGCCCTCCAAAGGCTTCTGTTCTAGAGACAATATAGAAACGAAGGTTGGTCAAGCAATGGTTCTAAAACACTAAAAGAATCACAAGAATGGTGGATAGAGCCATGAGTCAGGTCCTTTCCCATGACCAGGCTCATGTTAATTTCATCTTTATTCTCAGGGAAAGTGATAAAAAGGGGGAATGACTGAAAGGGTGAAGTACACATAGTAGCAGGGCAGCATAAGTTTGGCTTCCCCAAGAATTGACTGGATGGAATTATGGTCCAGGACTGGTGTTTTATCTATATACTTTTCAATCTCTCTCTCTTGGTTTATGTATTTATATATGTGTGTACATGTATGGATACATATATGTGTATATGCATGATGTATGCATGTATATGTGTCTGTATACATGGGTTAGATGAGTTTTCATTTGTCCACATGCTCATCAGTCAGGCCAGCTCACCCCCAGGCTAGAGTTTCCAAAGTTCAGAGGATTGACTTTCTCAAGGAAGGCTTGAACATGCATGACGCAAGGGGTGTTATTCAAAATGGGGAAAGAGAATGGGGGCATCATTTGGCAGGGCAAGTGGCAAGATGTATAGGTACTCCTGATAGAGGATGGAAAGCTCACCTTGGAAACTGAAGACCAGCGTTTAAATCATGACTAGCACACTTGCTGATCTACAAAGTTAGAGGGAGTTTTCACACCAGGAATTCTACACACTTATGAAATCATTGATCTGAACTAAGAAAGATATGTCAAGGAAATGCTTCTCCACACCCCACCCCGAGCACCTTGGGTGGAGGATTTATAGGAGAACATTATGTATAATGAAAAGGGTCTTATGACATGAGGAGGCAAAAATGTTTTAGATCTTCTTTGAAGAAATATTAGACTGATGAGTTCATTGGTCCAAAATTGACAATGGTTCTAGACACCTCAAAAATCATTTGAATGATTTGCTTTTACTTGGAATTTGTTGTTCAATGTGTCTGACCATTTTGGGTATTCTTGGCAGAGACACTGGTCTGCCATTCCTTCTCTAGTTCATTTTACAGCTGAGAAAATGGAAGTAAACTAGGATAAATGTCTTGTCCAGGGTCACAAAGCCAGTATGTGTTTGAAGTCATATTTGAACTAAGGAAAATGAGTCTTTCTGACTCCAGGCCTGGTACTCTATCCAAATGAAAAACAGTAGTTCAGAATCAATACCAGTTCTTAAAATCTGAATGTTTCATGAATTCCTCATACTGTCTTCATAAGTGAGCAGTAATTTGACATTTGCATTGTAAATACTTTTTAAAGTGTGTTGGTGTTTTGATTGACTTAAAATGGAACTAAATTATTTTTAAGTTTTGGGCAGGGATGGTCTGACCATCTGCAGAAAGATGTGTTTTCATGTTTTCACAATGGACTGTTAATTCTCTCTCTCTCCCTCTCTTTCTCCCTCTTTCTTCCCCTCTGCCTCCACTCTCTCTTTCTCTCTCTCCTTCTCCTCCACACTCTCCCTCTTCCTCTTTTCCTCTTGGCCACCCTCCCTCCTGTTCTTCTTCTCTTTCTCTCTCTGATCATTGATTTAAAAAATATATAGTCATCTAAATGTTACAGTAAATAGGGCACTAGACTTGTAGTCAGGAATACCTAATTAAAATCTGTCTTCAAATCCTTATTAGAGGTGTGATCCTGAGTAAGTCACTTAACTGCTGTGTACCTCAGTTTCCTATTTTGTAAAATAGAGACAATAGTACCACTACATCCAAGTTGTAGTGAGGATAAAATAAGATATTTGTAAAGGGCTTTACAAATCTTAAAGTTCTCTTGCTATCATTATTGTCATTTTTTATCATTATCATTGTTATTATTATGAAAGCTCTGAGGGTGGCAAAAGGTAAAGAATGATGCCATGAATCTCCCTATCTCATTAGGATCGCAGTAGGATTTCTTGAGTCAGATGTACTCATTTGAGATTCTTGTCCTCAGTGACTGATGCAGAAAAAACAAGGCAGGGTGGGGAGTGGGAGGATATATATATATATATATATATATATATATAGGCAGTTTTAGTTGTAAGTCAGTTGAAAAGCCCCATGGTCCTTAGGGTATAGTGGCAACGCAAGTGATAATCCATCTTCTTTAATGCTATTTACACTGATTAAACCATATGCATTTCTGATGGTCTTTTTCATTTTCACATTGAACTATATCTAAATTATTTTCATTTTTCATTCTTTTATCCCCATATCACATATGTACATATATATGTATATTCATAGCTATCTCTACTCCTCACTCTCTATCTCTATCATCTAAATCTTTATCTATATCTATGTGTCTGTACCTATAACTAGAGCTATATCTTTATCTATCTCCATCTTTCTTTCCATAGTCCCATATTTCACTACTCTGACAAGAATGGGATATTTGGCCCCACTCCGTTCAATATTTTTCTCAGGGACTTGGGTGAAGGCAGAGATGGAAGGCTTATTAAAAATGAAGGTGACACAGTGCTGTGGGGATTAGCTACCCAAGTACATAAGAGGATCAAGCACTCAAAAGACCTCCATAGGCTAAAGCAATGGGTGGAGGCAAAACGGAAAAATTGGGTGGCATTTGATTAAAAAAAATCATCGCCCAAATAAAGAGTGGGGAGAGATGTGGTGAGGAGGCAGTTCATTTAGAAAGGATCTTGGGAACTGAGCACACTGAAAGCTCCATATGAGTGAGCCATGTGACATGGGAGCCAAAAAAGCTAAGGTGATCTTAGGCTTCAATTAATAGACACTCAGTGTCCAGAATGAGAAACGTGATAGTCCTGCTGTGCTGTGCTCTGTTCAGGCCATATCTGGAGTATTGTGTCCAATTCTGGCTGCCATATTTTTAGAAGGGACAAGCTGGAATGAGCCCAAAGGAAGGTGATCAGGAGGATGGGGGAGGAGAGAACTTGGAACCTTACCATTATAGGAAGAGTAGGAATATTTAGCCTGGAGAAGAAAAGACTTGGTGACAGGGGGGTGGGGTGATCTAATAGCCATCTCTCATTATTTGAAAAATCTTCACATGGAAGAAATTGATTCTGCCTGGTCTCAGAAGACAGAACCGGGATGGGAGACAGTAAATAGAGCCATTCTTTAGTACAATGTTAAGTAAATTTTGCTCGTGATTAGAATGGCCCTAAAAAGAAATGGAGTGCATTGGAGGTGAGCTTCTATCACTTGAAGTTTTAAAGAAGAAATTGCTTGTTTACTTTTGGGGGTTGATTTAGAGGCTTTGGGTGGAGTTGGACTATTTGGCCTCTGAAATCTCTTCTTATTCTGCAGTTCTCTGGTTCAGAGCTGTAATGATTGATTGCTGACTGTTGGAGATTAAAATGGCATTTTCTTCCCCCCAAAGTCATGAATGCTATCACTGCTCTTAAGTTCCTTCAATATCCCTATTTTAATCAGCATGCAGATTCCCTTCATAGATGCACATAGCAAGCTCTCTATGCATTCATAAATAGTTTAATGAGTTCCTATGACGGGAAAAGTCATCACCTGGTGAGCCTTTTCTGGTGAAGAGTTGGCCTCTCCTCGGATGACAGATAGATGGTCCGTTGCCAAGGAAGCTCATATCCCACTATCACAACCTCTGAGAACTCAGGATTGCTTCCAGACCACAATGAGGTAGAAGAATGACTTTATAGGATTTCTAATCCACTTCACAAAACAAACCAATGGATTTGTTTTGAGGGTTACCTCTGAGCTGAAAAGAATTTTAACTAAAAAATTTAATTGGAGTATTCTGAACATAAAGCAGAGAGTAAGCATTAACTGGAAGGCGCCTTACAGATTATCTGTTCTAACCGAATCATTTTACAGTTGGGGAAAAGAAGACCTAGAGAAGTTAAATATCTATAAAAAAAAGTTAGACCAGGAAGAGCCTCATAGCTTGTCTAGTCCAACCCTCTCATTTTACATATGGGGAAAGTGAGGCCAAGAAAGGTAAAGTGATTTTTCCTTGGTCACACAAACAGTAAATGGTAGAACCAATATTTAAATCAGGTACTGTAACTTCAAATTCTATGCTCATCCCATTGCGTCAAGATAATTCATTCAAGATCACACAATGAATAATTTCAGGTTAAGATGGAAAATTACTACAGTGGAGAGGAAGAGAACATTGGCTCTAAAGTGTTCCAGTCCTACTGCTAATATAATTACCTGGTGAGACCTTGTATAAGTCATGTAGCCTCCCTGAGCTTTCTTCATTTGTAAAATGGAGAGGTTTGACAAGATGGCCTTGAGATCCCTTCTAACTCTATATTTCTGTTTTGCCTGTTGTGACTGAATTTAGTACCTAATTTAAACCAAATAAGCAAGCCATCCAACAAAAGAAATATGAAATAATTTTTCCATAAAAGAAAGTTCTGATGCAGGTCACCTTGTTCTTTCACTGTTTTTCATTTCAGTAAATAAATAGATTATGAAGGGAAATTGCAAGTGCAGAAAGAGTATTAGCTTATATACCGCTTTGGGCCATCTTGGGCTAAGCTTACCTCTGGCATCATTTCATGTCAATTGTGATCTTGATCTGAGCTCTTCAGTATTGCCACATCTCTGAGATATACTAGTTGTGAGGCCTTAAGCAAAACACTTAATCTCTCTGTTCCTCAGTTTACTCACCTGTGAAACTAAGGGATTAGAATGAATGAACTTGAAGGTTCCACTCAGTTTCAAATCTATGATCCTATTATTTTAATTATTTCTGGAATTATTTATGAATTAAGGCAACAAAGCTAAAATGGCTAGGGTGATTTGAACCCCCAACCTTAATTCATGAATAATTCCAGAAATAATTGGGATCTTCAAGTTCATTCAATAGCCAATTCAAAATCAATAGGTTTTAGAGTAAGTGGCAAAAGTCCTTCTCTAAGATTCATGTTTGGATGGGTTATAGGCTGGGAGAACTTGGTGATCTCCCAAGGGTCATATATAAATTATCAAGCTAGTTAGAATTAGTCATTCCAAAAACTGGAGTATCACATTCCAGCTAAACCCCCTGAGAAAAATAACTTCTGGGTAGAGGACAGAGCTCATCTAAGCCTTTGACTTAGAACTCATTCCTATCTCGGCCACCTTTGATTGGAGGAGGAGGATGCCTGATTTGAAGGGTCTGAAGGATGTTAGACTTCTATTCTATCAGTGTCCTACTGGCATCCCAGATGAATTGATAAGTATATGCATTGGAAATCAGGTACTAGAATGAATGGAGATCTGTGGCTCCACAAGGAGTCCAGCAAAGAAAATGGCCCAAGAATTTCTTTATAACCCTGCAGGTAGGAGAGGGGCACTTCTGACAACAGGGGGTTCGTGTTATTCATTTGCCATTTTCTCTCCATGTTTTAGACAACTTCCCTTTGGACTCTATCTGTACTCGTGGGAGAGGGTGTCATTAACTTTTGGTGGTGCTTTTTTATACTAATTGTTCTAACTGTATCACTTTAGTAATTGTTATTCATTCCTTTTCAGTTGTGTCCAACTCTCTGTGACCCCATTTGGGGTTTTCTTGGCAAAGATATTAGGGTAGTTTGCTATTTCCTTCTCCAGCTCATTTTACAGAAGAGAAATCTCCAGGGTTAAGTGACTTGCCCAGGGTAAAAGTCAATATATGAAACTGGATTTGAACTCATGAAGATGAGACTTTCTGATTCTAAGGCCAGTGTTCTAGCCACTGTATCCCTACTTTAGTAATAATTACTCTTTTCTAAAGCTTACTTAAGGCTGACTAACTAAACTGATTGCCAAGAGGCAATCTTGGGGACAAGCATATCAGTGAGAGTTTGACCCAAGACATTAGAGATTCAGCCCTGATTCCTCAAGGGGTAGCCCCTAAAACTCTGAATGGTGAGGAGAGGAAGATAGAATTTTGTAACTGATACCTAAGACTCATCTGTAAAAGAGGGATTTGAGTTAAGAATGATGCAGAGCTTGTAAAGAATAAATATGTATATAGCCTATATATAATAATACATCTAACTCACAGTGGCAAGGATTTTTTTTAAAGTTAATAAATAAAATCCAAGAAAAACCTCTGTAGAGGCTAAACTGCCAAAAGGAAGTCACATTTTTGCCATTTCTTCCTTTCTTGGACTTGTGATTTCTGGGTGAACTTTAATCTGCCAGCCTTCTGGTCACCTCTCAATTTTTTACTTTCTTTTTTAAACTGATTTTCTACTTGAAGCTGTCTAAGCAAAAACAGCCCCCTAAAATGGCCACATACTTTCATGAAGAATTAATGATTGGATCAGCATTATACTGACTTGCTAATGCAAATGTAGTTAACATTTAGAACAAGAGGTCAGTCTCTCTAAGGGAGACTGTATCAGACACTCAAACTTGACTCAAAACAGAAATGTTTTTCTCTTTTGTTTTTTTTTCTTTCCATCCCTCTTGCACTTGATCTTCCCGTTCTTTCTTCCTCTTTCATTTTCTTTCTATTTTTCATTCTCTCCTTTCTCCCTCTCTCCTTACTTCCTCATCTCCTCTTTCCTCTTCTCTCTCTCTCCCCCCCTTTCCCCTCTCTGTGTGTGTGTCTCTCTCTCTTTCTCCTCTCTCTTCCTTCCTTCTCATTTAACCTCTCCTTTCTTCCCTCTCTCATTCCCTTTCTCCCTTTCATCCTTTCTTGGCTTTTTCCTTTCCTTCTCCCCACCCCTAATGATTTTTCTCTACATGGAGTGGAAGCCATAATAATCTCACACCTGGAAAAATTGCAATGGGGAACAAAAAGATCCCCTTTATATTGTAAGGGAATCCCTCCACCCCCACTCTCTACCAAATCCCAGTTCCCTAATGGGATTGATGTTGCCATTTAGAATTCTAGCAGATGGAATTTACAAATTGATTAAAGTCACTAAAGCTGGAGCCAAGGATAAATTATATCAGAAGGCATAGGAGTCCTTTGGTTACCAAGGTAATTGGTGCCTGCGCTTTTGGCAAAATACATTCACTTTTTCTCTTTGTGGGGAGCATGTTAAATGGATAGTAGTGAGCTTTTGACTAAGGTCAAGTACCATGGATATATAAATAAATTTACAAGTGACCAGAATGCCAGCTCCAATGAGTTTTCTGGATCTATATTAAGTCAATACATCATGTTCTTTTCTAGTTGAGATAACTTGTTAGCACTAGGGATGATGAAGATGAATGGAAAAAAAAATTAATACCCATTTAAAAGATTGGAGTGGCAGCAGGGGCACTTTTTAACTTCATCTGGTTACATAATCTCGGGGCAAAAAGCACTGCAGCTAAATGTTTATTGTTATTGATTAGTAAAGGAATCATAGCTGAAGACACAGGTAAAGAATTGCTTCCACTCTAAGCATAAAAAAATAATTGTGTTGAGCTATTTTAGGGCCATTAACAGGGCCAACTAATTCTGGTCCATGTAAACTCGTTAAGTGGATTGAATAACAGTCACAATCTGATTGGCCGGGAAGTCTATCAAGTTACCATTAATTGGATCGAGGCTGCTTCACCAAACATGTTGATAGAATTATTCCTTAACTGGTTCTGACTGGATGAGTGAAAGCAATCAGGTATATTTCTTCTGCATGGTGACATGATAGGAGAAACTGATCCTTCCATTCACCATATGCCTACAGCACTGATACGTGAAAGGATGATTGGCAACAGAGAGGACAAGTATTTTTACAGGGGAATAATGTGAAATTTAAGGAGGACAAATAAAGAGACCAAGCTAGTGAGGAGGCAGTAATTGATGTTAGGGCTCTTGATTCTAAGGTTTGAACCACACTATGCTGCCCTATGTGCACTTGTCTCATTGTTTCCACCTTTACAATAATATACATCTGCCTTTTCCCATTTAAACAATCTTTTCCCTTATAAAGTCTTTTCTCTTATAAATGGTTCTCATTGCCTCATGCCTAGACTTTTTCAATCTGCTCCAAGTTAGTCTATTTTCCTCATTTCTCTCTTTTTTAGCCCATTCCTCCACTCAGCTGCCAAAGTAATCTTCTTATAGAGTAAGTCTGATCCTGTTGTCTCTCTACCCCATCACCCCAGTCAAATGCTAATGGCTCTCCACTACCTCCAGAATAAAATATAAAATTCTCTACCTCTTGAAATCCTTCACAATTTGGAAGTTCCCTAACTTCCTAGTTGCCTTAAATTTTACTGCCCTTGGGATAGCCTACAGTCCCATACCACTGGCAATCTTGCTTTTTTGGGGGATTTCTAGATCTTAAAATAGTTTCTGATTTTTGTTTTTCCTTCATTTTTTGAAGAGGACCAATCACATTACAGGGTGATTGTCTTGACTTTCTTGTAAATTGGATTCAAGTGACACAGAAGAGTTGCACAAAGTCCTCAGATTCTTTGCCTATTCTATAATCATAGGTCCAATGGCAATGCAAAAGTTAGGATGACAGGTGATAGCCTAGGATGCAATGAATGACTTTGGAATACCCTTAAATCCAATAGCATCACTAATTGTGCTGTTCTTAGGACCCCTGGATCTTTCTGATACATACTTGCTAATTAATAAATGCTTCTTGTTATTGATGATGATGCTGGTGATGATGGTAATGAGTTATTTCATATTTTTCAAGGATCCAAATGAATTATTTGTTTCTTAAGCCCTTGGATTTAGGAGAGACTCTCAAAGCCACTTCAGGTAAACCTTGCTGATGACTAGGGGTGACGATATTGGGTATAAAAATGTATTTTTATTACTCTTTTGAAAAAAAATTACACATTTTTGGTAGCCTATTCTATTGTATTTTACTACTAAGTGTAAGATGTTTTTCCTAAGATATGAGCTTTATAGGATACAACATTCATGGCCAACTTCATAAGTACAAGGCATATGGATACTAGTTTGCCCCATCACTGCCTTAAGCAATTCCCCAATCATTATGCCCCCATATCCAGATATAGTGATTAGGGAATTGCTTAAGGTAGTGATGGGCAAGCTAAGTCTGGATCTGGCCCACGGGGAATAGTTTGCCCATCACTGGGCTAGACAATGGTTTTATGCAAATAATCTGGATAGGTTATTAGTGGATTAC
Source organism: Gracilinanus agilis (assembly GCF_016433145.1). NCBI lineage: Eukaryota > Metazoa > Chordata > Mammalia > Didelphimorphia > Didelphidae > Gracilinanus > Gracilinanus agilis. Next base: position 624,451,478 of record NC_058132.1, on the reverse strand, counting down.
AAGTGCAAAAAAATTCAATAATGTGACATGGCTACCAAAAAAAAAAAAAAGGATATTGCCATTTCTGGAGACTTCAAAACTGGAACCCGCAGGTTCAGGATAAGGAAGGTTTAATTAAATAAAAATTTTCAAAAAACAAATAAATAAAAGTAAAGCTATCTTCCTTGAGAGTTGGTAGGCTGGATCTCACTTGAGATCCTCAAGCAGAAGCCAGTGAAGAAGAATATGATAGATGGGGCTCTTAATCAGTAGCAGGTTAGGCTAGATGGCCTTGAAACCCCTACCAATGCTGACATCCTATGATTTTCCAAATCCATTAACCATCAAACATCTGCTATGTGTCAGGTACAATGCTAAGTTCTGGGGATACAGTTGTGAAAAGAAAGACAGTCCCTGCCCTGCAGGAGCTTGCAATCTAACAGAGAGACAACACACCTAAAGAGGCAGGAAAAAGGGAGAAGGGAATGGAAAACCAAGGGGCATCTTATTTCATGGAATTACACCAGAAAGCAGCAAATACAGAATAGAATGAGGTGAGTATAGTTTCTGTTCTCTATAAAGAAAAGCATTAGGAGAAATTTGATATTCCAGCCTCTAACCTTCTCATCAGAGAAGAGGAGGCTCAGGGAGGTGGTAGCCATCAAGACTGGAGTAAGCTTACTTGCAGTGAATTTTGCAGTAATGAACTTTTCCTGAGAAAGATGTCTTGTTCCATGGAGTTGAAACTAGGCAAGTGAGCAGATACAGAGTGGAATAATCCTGTAGGAAGTCCTGTAGTGCAGAACTCATTGTTTTCCTAAAAAAAAGACAAAAACAAAAATGAAAGCAAACCAACAAATAAATGTCTACCTTACTTGTGTCTATACTGATCTGACTGTTTTGACTGATTTGAACAAATGGATAACTTTTCAGGATTAGCAATTACATTGTAGGAAAAGTGACATCACACTTATCATACTCTTCTTTAAGACTGATTTTTTTTGTTTTTATTTTTTTTCCTACAGAATGCCAAATGTACTTTAACATCTGTTTGAAAAATCCCAAAAATTCTCAGTGTGATTAACATTTTATATAATATACTCATGATACATAACCAGAATACTGGATTTAGAGTTAGAAAATCTGGATACAGACCTGATTTATGCCATTTTAAAGCTTTTTTTCCATAAAAAATCTTAACTTTCAGTTTTATTATCCATAAAATGGGAAGGAAGGAAGAAAGGGAGGTAAGGAGGAATGAAAGGAGATGAGGAAGGAAGAAAGGAAGAAAGGATGGAAGAACGTGAAGGAGGAAGAAAAGAAAGAAACATAATTTAAAATACCAGCATTAACTCCCTGATAGGGATGTGGTTAGTAATGACCTTTGCAAACAATAAATAATATTAATAATAATTATAGGTCCAAGGTGGATGTGAGCTGTTTTTTTCTGATGGTAGATATAGAAGAAAAGAAAAAAAGAGTAGCTCAGAACAATTTTATTACTTTCCGGTTAAATCATTTATTATATATAAACATGTATAACAAATTATACATGTCAGAAGTTTGGGTTTCTTATATTAGCCTCTTATTTTTTTCTTCTTATTGACATATCTAGGTTTGTTGATATTTATCAAGTTCTCAATAGAAAAAGAAAGATGAGGCTCAGAGCATCAAATTAGCCAGGCTTTGGGAGAAATGGGCTTGGGTGCAGCCTGACAAAAGAGCCAGTTAATAACAGATAGGTTAAGAATTATTTCTATGATGCTAAAGAAAAAAAAATTGAATAAGTTATGATGAAATGGAAAGTTGAAAGTTTTGAATGCTTTTGATTCTGCCATGGCTGCAAAGATGCATCTTTCATTAGCTTCATTTTTTGTCATTGTGAAAGGAGTTAAAGTAGAGGCAGTCCTTCTTGTCCTCCTTTTTTGAGAGCTGGCTTTTTAACAGTCCACCCCCTTATAATTTGTCTGCTCCAGACATTCATTTCCTCTTGTGTACTGAAGTAACTGAAATATATTGATTGATATCATTCAGTTGGGATTTCTAGATAATTTGAATGATATGTCTTTCTTGGCATTTCCAAAATTCATTTTGCAACCAATTTCCTAGCTACATAGTCTTTTATAAGAGAGCATTCATCCTGTATTATTTACAAAGAAAACAAAAAAGATAGATCTCAGGCCTTGAGTCAGGAAATCTTGGGTTCAAATTTGACCCTAGACCCTAAGCCTCCCAGGTCTCTGGTTTCCACAGTTGCGAAACAGAGAACTCTGTTGAATCTTTTAAGGAATATTAGGTGGGATCATAAATTTGAGCTAGAAGGTACTTGGAGGCCAACCAACTTCTTTTATAAATGAGGAAGCAAAAGCCCAAAGAGATATAATTACTTACTTAAGTTTGTATTGATAGTGACAGAGCTGGGATTCAAATTCAGATCCTTTGGCTCTAAATCCAGAGCTTTTGACTACATCAGTGGTTGTTGTGAAGGTCAAATGAGTTAATATGAAAATTTGAGTTATTTTCATTTCTATCATGCCAGACAATGGCTAATATTAGTAGAGTTTCAAACAACCAAACATTTATGAAGTAGTTATTATGTTCCAGGCAAGGAATTATTCTCTGGGGATATGAGGAAAAAGAAAAAGTAGTCCCCGATCTCCTGGTTAGCAGGCACAGAATCTGGTTTATTTAAGACACATAAAGAGGAATAAAAAGTGACTTCAAGGGGAAGGCACTAATATCTGGGGACAGGAGTGGTACTGAGGAGAAGGGAGACACAAATGAGGGCTTCTTGGTGAAGGTAGGGTTTGATCTGCACCTTGAAGGAAGCCAGGGAAACAAAAAGGCAAATCAAAGAAAGAAGAATATTCTGGGCATGTGGTACAATTTGGAGACTGAGATGCAATGGAGGCTTGCAGAAGTGAGAGGGAATCACTTGTGTGAGCATTGGGAAGTAAGCCCCACCAGGTACTATCCTGAAAAACCTGTAATTCTCACCAAAATAAAGAGAAGTGCTTTTGTCCGCTTGGCAAATGTGAGCTAGAAGGTCTATGAACCATTAAGGAAACCCTGATGCAAAGGAGCATGACATAGGCTTAAGTGATGAAACCCACCTTTTTCCAGACCCCCCAGGCAGTCACAGCTGTCCTGTCCATTTTGGTCTGTGCAGACCAACACCTGCTGTCTTTGATCTCTACTGGTGGCCTAGGCTTTTCCTTGGCACCAGGATAAGAGTGCAAATGGGAAGCCAGAACATAATTCTCATGATGTCTTGGGGTCAGAAAGCTCCCAGATTGAGACTGAGTTCTGTTACTGAGGTAAATGAACTCTTTAGATTATCTTTTTAGTTTCTGAGCCCAAGAAAAGAGGAATAGATCTCTGTCACTGTTTCTTTCTAATTCTCTCTGTCTGCCTCTCTCTGTTTCTCCCTTTTTTTATTTCTGTGTCCCCCTCGTCTCCTCTCTTCTCTTTCTCTTCTCTTCTCTTCTCTTCTCTTCTCTTCTCTTCTCTTCTCTTCTCTT
>NC_058132.1:624420124-624438177 GCF_016433145.1 Gracilinanus agilis | reverse complement strand
GTGACTTGCCCAGGGTCACACAGCTGGGAAGTGGCTGAGGCCGGGTTTGAACCTAGGACCTCCTGTCTCTAGGCCTGACTCTCACTCCATGATATATAATAACATAACATAACATAACATAACATAACATAACAGAACAGAACAGAACAGAACACAACATAACATAATATAATATAATATAATATAATATAATATAATATAATATAATATAATATAATGTAATGTAATGTAATATATTTTAAGATATCTTTCCAGGGTGTCAAATTAAAACCATCATCAACAACAACAACAAATAATACTTCAAGGAATGAAACCTTTACCATCCAGAATGACTAATTATCATGTTCCAGATAACTGAAGTCTTATTATAATTCTGTATGGAGAATTAATGATAAAGCATGGATAAGACCATCTAGAATGGGGAGCCATAGATGGATTGAGATCTGTTCCTATATATTAAATATAATTAAGGCATCATGAGTCCATCAGAGCATTGTGCTTTTCAACATATATTTTAGTAATAACATGCAATCTAACATTAGTCAAGAGTGCTGTCTAATCTTGACTATTTAGTTAAATCTCCATCTTCTTAAAACATTCATTCCAGAAGTAAATACATCTTTAATATAGAGGCTGAACCTCTCCTGAATGACTTGGTAAATTAAGTACTTTATTCTTGAAGAGTTTCAATTTGTGTATGCTCCGGCAATTACACATTGGGCTAAGCAAGAAGTGGAATTGGTTAAACTGGAGATGGTTAGGTTTTAAAGAACACACAATCCTACACGGTTGTGACAGAATATTAGGGAAGATCCAAAGAAAAATGAGTAGAAAGTGTTTTGGGGGCTGACAGCATCTATGAAAGTGGCATTAGACATCAGACAGAAACTTTAGCAGGTGCATCAAGGACCTGAGATCAGCTAATAGGGAGAGGTCCAAGAAGACCATCAATGATCAATAGGGAGCTCCAACAGTGACCAGACTGTAAGACTAAGATTTGGAGTCTAGTTCACAGTCACTGGAAAAACTGAGCACACAAAATAGAAACCAATCCCAGAGAGATTGGGCTGTTGAGCAAGAAATGAGAGCAGGGTTTCCATGACTAGAAAAGGGGCAGACTTTTGATGTTAGATCCCGAAGGAACAAAGTGGGAACCTAGTTATGGAATGAGGCTACAAGATGGGCCAATCAACAAATATTTATTAGGTGCCTATTATGCGCTTGGTACCATGTTAAGAGCTGAGGATAAAAAGATAAAAACTGTTCTTGCCATCTAGGAGCTCATATAATTGTGGTGATAATATTTATACAACCATGTCTATATAAGATATATATGTCATATTATTTCTCCATTTTATATAGAGATAATATAAACATAGGTTTTATCTTATAGCTTGGAATTTATATAATTACAGACATATTGTATCTTATTTATACTACATGTACATATGTGAGTGTATTTGCTGTTTTTGTTCAGTCATATTTCTCTTTGTGACTCTATTTGGGAGTTTCTTGGCAAAGGTACTGGAGTGGTTTACTATATCCTTCTCCAGTTCATTTTACAGATGAGGAAATGAGGCAAACCCTTACCCCAAAGTCATACAGCTAATAAGTGTCTGAGGCCAGATTTGAACTCATGAAGACGAGTCTTTCTGACTTGAGGTATGGTACTCTACCCACTGTGCACCTAGCTGCCCAGAATTTGTGGATACATAGATGCATGTACATATAATGGAAGATTTCCCATTTGAACACACATAAAATATATAGAGATGATCTCTCTGTGTAGACTTAATATGTTTATCTATACACATATAGATGGTAGATAATTTCAGAGGGAAGTTGGGTTTCCAAAGTCTTCTCGCAAAAGATAGGATCAGATCTGGACAAACAAAGGCTGAGCTGATTAGTTTCTTAATATTTCTCCTCCCTAGGAAGAGGATCAATCTCAGAGGCTGGTGTGGAGTTGAATCTCTAGTCCAGTGATTCCCAAAGTGGATGCCACTGCCCCCTAGTGGGGGCTACAGTGATCCAGGGAGGCGGTGATGGCCACACTTTTTTTGTATTACATTCTATTCTGAGTTCAATAAATAGTTTCCCAATTTCCAAGGGGCGCTAAGTAATATTTTTTCTGGAAAGGGGGCGGTAGACCAAAAAAGTTTGGGAACCACTGCTCTAGGCAATAGGTGAAAGTGCTAAGGTTTAGCTAGGGTTTGGGAAGTAGGCATTTGGATGAGATGTCTTTAGGACCCAAAGAGAGGGATGGGGATGAGGATCAGGAAATTAGACCCTGGAAAAATTGGCAAATCCTTTATATATTAAGCAACCCCTTCCATGAAGGGTAGCAGACTGTTGGAAGAGGGAGCCAAGAAAGTCATTATAATCAATCACTGAGCATCATGTTGGCTTTATCCCATTGTGGACCATTTGCTGTAATCTGTAGACTTTATATTCCTTTCATTCAAGATCTGGCAGACTTTTCATAGAATTGTATTTGTCATGTGAGGTTACCCTGAAATCAGTTTTTGCCCCCATGCCCAGAGTAACACTTTATACCAGACCTGTTGAAAAACAAACACAAAATGATGTCATTTGTTTTTGCTGAGTCATCCCTTTGGAAAGACTAGAGAGAAGATTATGAAACATTTTTACAAGCTTTTATTACTATGTTTGTTTGCAAGACTGATATAATCAGTTGTTGGTAGAACCAGGAATTAAAATGAGGGCAAGGCTCACCCTTTCAGGACCTTTTCTATCCCATTTCTTCAGTTCAAAAGTGGCTGCTAGGGCGAAGCTAGATGAGTCAGTGGATGGAGAGCCACGCCTGGAGATTGGAGGTCCTGGGTTCAAACGTGAACTCGGACACTTCCTAGCTGTGTGACCCCAGGGAAGTCACCACCCCTGTTTCCTAGACCTGACCTCTTTTCTGCTTTGGAACCAATACATGATTCTAAAACGGAAAATAACTGGACAATGGAAAAAATGGGGAAAAAATATAATTAAAAAAAAAAGTGTCTGCTAGACTTCTCTTTGTCTAGTCTTATGTATGAAAGGACAGTGTAATACAGCAGACTTGGAATCTTAGAAACTGAGTTTGAATCCTTCTTCTGTTATTCATGTGCTCTGGGGGTAGATCATTTAAGTTCTTTAGCCTATCTGTGGAACTAGGAGTCAATGAGATAATCTGATAGAACCCTTCTGAGTGCTAACATTCTCACATTCTAGAATCCTGAGGTTTCATGCAAGATCATAGGGAAGACCCGAGGCAATTTGAGCATGATGGTTTGGAAAATCTGTGGTAATAACGCAAGAAAATGTCTCCTTATTCTCCCCAGAGAGGTGAAAAGAGACATTGAGAGGCAGCTTTGTGGAAGGAAGGAAAGAAGGAAGGAAGGAGGGAGGGATGGAAGGAGGAAAGGAAGGAAAAGAGGAAAGGAAATCTTTATTAAACACTTACTATGTGCAAATCACTGTACTAAGTGATTTTTTAAAAAATTCATCTCGTTTGCTCCTCATCTAGGAGATAGGTATCAAAATTTCCATTTTATAGTCAAGGAGAAATGAGGCAGAAAGGGTTAAGTGACTTGCTCAAGGTCAGATAGCTACTAAGTATATGAGGCTTGAATTGAACTCAGAACTCCCTGACTCCAGACTTAATGTTCTAATAGAGAGATGATTGGGCTTGGAATCAGGAACCGTAATCTAAACAATCCATTAGATATATATTAACTTTGTGGCAAAGCATTTAACTTCTCTGACTCAGTTTTCTGATGTTCTTCTACTTTTAAATCTGTGTTTGATCCTGATTTATGCACACTGGACTTCTAGCCTAGAAGACCTAATTTAAATTCTTCCTTAGACATTTATTATTGTGTACCTCCAGCTAAATCACTAAATCTTGCTGTGCCTCAATTTCCTCATATGTAAAGTAATAGAGTTGGACTTGGGGCCCCTCAAAGATCCTTTTCCAGCTCCCAACACAAGATCCTGTGAAATTCTGGGGCGACTAAGCTCTGGTTCTTAATTTTAATGCTATGTCATTTCACTCTCACCGCATGGACAGAATCCCCCTGCACCCAGCTGTTTTTGTATGTCTACACATGACATTGTGCTTCACACCACCAGCAAACAAGTGCTGAATGTTGCCTGATAGCTGACATCAGAGCCAGGCTGTGGATTTGCTTTAGGGTATGGCATGTTGATGAGCTCAGGAAAAAAATAAAAAAGGAAAGGATGTACATGTTTCAGGCATTTCATGTATAGAAACAATACATCCATTCATATCCTGGGGAATGTTCTCAGGACCTAATTCCTTGTGAGACCAAATAGAACATTCTTTCAATGGTCCAGTAATGACATTGCTAGTCACATATTTCAGAATCACAATCACATATGAATATGAGGTAAATAGAATTGGCCAGTTCTCCCCTGAAAACATAAATATTCTCTTCATATCATTTATGATATAAATACTTTTCTTAGTTATTTAGAGTGACCCACTCTAACCGGCTAGTGGTATGCCAAGAATGATTCCTGACATTTATATGGTACTTGAATATATTATCTCAACCCGTTTCTCGACAATCCGGTGACGTTAACCTCCTTGCTGTTTCTAGCACAAGACACTTCATCTCCCAACTTTGGACATTCTCTCTAGCTGTTCCTCAGGCCTGGAATGTTCTCCTTCCTCATCTCCCTTTCCTGAATATCCCAGCTTTCTGCAGATTCCAATTAAAACTCCACCTTCTGCTGGAAGCCTTTCTCAATGTTTTTGATATCTCTCATTTACTCTGTATTTTTAGTTATAAATATTCCATTAAACAGACCATAAACTCCTCGAATGCAAGAACCATCTTTTCCTTTTTTTCCCCAGCACTTCGAATAGTGACTGGCATATAGTGGGTACATGATAAGAGATTGCTGACAGGACTCCAGGTTCACAACAAACTTTTGAGGTCGTTGTTAGAGGAGTTATTATCATTATTTTACATTTAAGGAAAATGAGCCTCATAGAGACTTGTCCGTGGTTACAAAGCTAGTAAGTATGGGAATTGAGATTTAAACTTGTCTTTCTGGATTTTAGGTGAAGCAATCTGTCCACTATGATTAGGTTATGCTGCCTGAGTAGCTGGTGCTTATTTGTAGTATATTAGATATATAATATTAATACTCAAGTTCTTTCTTTTTTTAAACAGAACTGTGAATTCTATTTATTCATTTCTCTCTCTGTCTCTCTCTGTCTCTCTCTGTCTCTCTCTGTCTCTGTCTCTGTCTCTGTCTCTCTCTCTCTCTCTATATATATATATATATATATATGCCATCTATCTATCTATCTATCTATCTATCTATCTATCTATCTATCTATCTATCTATCCTTTTATTTATTCATCAGACTACCCATCTATGTACTTGTTTGCTCATCCATTCATTTATTCATTAGTCTATATGTTTATTCATTCATTTATTCATTAGTTTGTATATCTATCTATCCATCCATCTATGTCTCATCTATTTATTTATTACTCAGTCTATCTAATTGTTTGTTCATTCATTTATTTATTCACTAGCCATCTGTCTATCTATCTATCCATCAACCTCTCTGTCTATCCATTATCCATCCAACCATCGATATCTCTGTCTCTATCTATCTGTCTATCATCTCTCTCTATCTATTTATCCATAAATCTTTCTATCTATCTATCTATCTATCTATCTATCTATCTATCTATCTATCTATCTATCTATCTATCTTTTCATCTATCTATCTATCTAACTATCTATCTATCTATCCTGTGTGTAGGGAGCTTGAAGGGTTGGGGAAGGGTAACTGGACCCGTGTCTGGTATAGGGAATTCTAGAGGAAGAAAGTAAATATATCAACACAGACCAGCAGATGTTCTGAAATGTAGTATTAGTGAGTTGACTTGCCCAGGGGGCACAAAGGTGCTTATGTGCTAAAGGTCGCAATATATTAAATATAGATATGTGAATATTCAAGGAAAATAAATGTAAATTTGTCCCTGTTCCCATTCTCTCACTAAGTAATCCAATGAACATGGTAGGGGGAAAAAGTGGTACTTCTGTCTTAGTTTACTGGGTTGTTCAACATTACCTTTTATTGTCTCTATCTCGTTAGTCTGATTATTCGAAGGCAGTTCACTGGCATAATAGCTATGGTATTGGACCTGGAATCAGGAAGAATTAGGATTGGATCCCACTCAAGACATGTACTAACTGTGTTATCTTAGGCAAGTCACTTGAATTCCAAGCCTCATTTTTCCCATCTGTAAAATGGGATGATGGCAATTGTTAAGATTTAATTCACAGGATTGTTGTAAGATTCCAATGGTATAAAACAAGGAAAAGGCTTTGCAAGGTTTAAAGAGCTAGATAAATACCAATTCTGATTCTCAAAGCTCTGCTACTGTTCTCTGTGGAGAACAAGATACTATAAAATCTCTTCTGGGCCAGCATCTATAGGAGATCACCATGGAACTAAGGAAAAAAAGATAGTTTTCAATTCCTTCCAGAGGCTACACAGGAGTAGGGTTGGCTCAGCAAGGAGGACTATTTATGTTCTGTGTCACTCTGTGATTAATGGAGCCAAATGTATACAGAAATATCAGTTGGGCAGGAGTCCAATGAATCCAGTGATGGCATTTGAACAAGAAGAGTCCATTGAATACAGTGGTGATGATTGGGCAAGAGGAATCCAGCTATTTCTATTTCCATTTTTTTTTATTTTTTAGAAAAATTTTCCATGGTTACATGATTCGTGTTTTTACTTTCCCCTTCACCCCCTTTCACTCCCCCCCCCCCATTGCTGAGGCACATTTCCACTGGTTTTACTATGTGTCATTGATCAAGACTTATTTCCATATTATTGATTTTGAGTCTACATCCCCAATCATGTCTGAATCAACCCATGTGTTCAAGCAGTTGTTTTTTGAATCCAGCTATGTCGACCAGGCACCTTGCTCTCCTACCTTGGCCAGCCTGTTGGAATGGCAGACAGGTGACTAACAAGGATTTTAAATTGAGCAGCTTCTATCATTGAATCAGTCTTTTGTCTCTTTCCCTTTCAGCCACTATAAAATAAAAACCTATTATATGTAAGTCATTAAAAAATTACAGACACAACTCATCTCTGTGCATACAGACAGCCAGTGATGGGGTGCCAAGGCAGTTGGTGCAGTTGTAAGAGGTAACCGAGGCTATTCTCCATTGCATATATTATGCCCTGTGACCCCCTTTAGACTTTTCTCTAACTGCTCACACATCAGGATCTATATGAAAATGAGAGGTTAGTTTCAAAATACACCCCATTGTCACACTTGTAAACTCTGGGGCTATGTGCCCGGGCAACATTATGAAGGTTTCGGTTTTATTTCCAGGATTCCTCTTTTTAATGTCCAGCTAAGGTAAGACATGTAATGACATATAATTATCTTGTTTCCACAAATATAGCAGTCATAATGTTTTAGGGCCTCTTTGACCACATTTTTTTTTTGTAGAACAAATATCCTCTAATGCAGAGAAATGATGCAATGGCATTGCAATATGCAAACGTGGCTTCTGCAGATGCTTCGGGGATTCAAAGGAGTTTTAGACATAGAGTAAGGGAGGAAGACAGGCCTCTTGATATAGGGCCTTGATTTTTCCCAACAAGAAAAGGTGATAATCTATAACATTTATGTATCACTTTTGTGTTTTACAAATATCTCATTTTATGTTTACAGAAACCTTAGGAGAGAAGCGGTAGTGTAATTTTCCCCATTTTACAAGTAGTAAAATTCCCCCATTTTACAGATGGGGAAAGTGAAGCTGTTTTGCCAGCTAATTAGGTATCTGAGATTGAATTCCAGTCAGGTCTTTATGATCCCAGTGCTCTATCCATTGTGCCACCTAGCTGCCTAACTGTGCTGACAGAGGCAAGTGTGGATGTTTTGGATGACAGGAGAAGAGGAGTAAGTTTTCCACATAATAGAGACTTAATAGGATTTTAGGATAATAGACTGAAAGCTAGAAGGACCCTTAGAGGTTGCCAAATCCAGCCTCTTACTTTTAAAGATGTCTAAACGGAGGCCCAGGGAGACTAAATGATTTGCCCCATGGTCACCCAAGGCCAGCTAGTGCTTTAAGTTGGATATGAACCAAAGTCTTCATGATTCCAAGTTCAGTGCTCTCTCCCACAATGATTAGCTAAATATTTATTAAACATTTTCACCTTTATCATTTTATTTGATCACAACAATAGGCAGAATTGGCATTATTTTCATTTTAAGTGGGGGAAACGTGGCATAGAATTTAAGGGATTTTCTCAAGGTTATATTGAGGTTTCAGTTGCATCTGACTCTTGGTGATACCACTTGGGGTTTTCTTGGTAAAGGCAATTTAGTGATTTGCCCTTTTCTTCTCTAGTTCATTTTACAGATGAGGAAATGGAGGCAAACAAGGTTAAGTGACTCACAAAGGCTTACACAGCTACTAATGAATAAAATAATTCCATTTAATTCTATTTACAAAATATGGATTAAGTGGTACAGTCAAAAGGATCAAGGAAGGCATCATGGAAGAAGTGACAGATGTCACTTGAAGGAAGAACCTTGGAAGAAGGGCAACAATGAGGAGGAAACATATTCCAGGAATGTTGGGAACAAATAAAAGCAACAGATGACAAAACTCAGGAAATAGCGAATACTCCAATTGAGAGGGAAGAGGGACTGTGTGAAGAGAGTTAATGTGAAGTATCTATAGAGAGTGCCTACCTTGGGGTTAGGAAAACAGGAGTTCAATTCCTAGTTGTGTCATCCTGGGCAGTTCTCACGTTTACTTCTTCTAGGCTCAATTCCTTATCTGTGAAATGGGGATTAATAATAGCATCTATCTTGCAGATTTGGCATGAAAGTCCAATGAGGTTATATGTATATTGCTTATACCTATATAAATATACCTAAGTGTATGATCATACACATAATATGTGTAATGTAAATAATAAAGAAATTTAAAATTAAAATTAAATTAAATTTTAAAAATAATGTAAATAATAAAGAACTTTACAAACCTTAAATTGAAAATCAAAATTTTTTGCTTCATTCAGTCATTTCAGTCACGTCCCAATCTTCATGACCCTCTTTGGGATTTTCTTGGCAAAGATAGTAGAGTGGTTTGCCATTTCCTTCTCCAGATCATTTTACAGATGAGGAAACTGAGGCAAACCGGGTTAAGTGACTTGCTCACAGGCATACAACTAGTAAGTTTCTGAGACTAGATTTGAATGCAGGTTTTCTAGACTCCAGAATTGGTGCTCTAGCCACTCTGCTACCTAGCTGCATTAATTTTGCTTATTATTAAATAAGACAAGTGAGATGAATGGGAGCCAGGCTTCTGACTAAATTTCATTGTCTTTTCTTTCTATTCTGAGAGCTTCGTGTGGATCAAACTTAGCATCTTAAGCATATGTTAAAGAGAGCCCTACGTTACTTTACAGTTTTACCAAGGGCTAGGCACATCTAATGGGATTTCATTAGGCACATCTGCCTTGTCCTGACTTCTCCTTAAGTTAGCTGTGCTTTAGAGTGTGCTGTCCGGAATGGATCCAAGTCCTCCGTGTATCAAAGGATGCCCCTGTTCGTGCTTGAAGTTTTACAGTTACTAGTTTTATGACCTGGTGAGTTGTTTTTCTCTCTTCGTTTCCTTATCTATAAAATACTTATGCACTTCTTACCTCACAGGATTTTGTGGGGGAAACATTCTGGGAACTACTGGTGACTACTGGCAGTTTATTAGTCTTGCCATGGGGTACGTGTTTGTGTCTATGTGAAGGGAAGAGGAAGCCTTCTAGAGTTTGTTTGCTCTTGCCTAAGGATTGCCTCGTGATGTACAGGGCTGATGGATGGTCTAACAATTTAGCTAAAGTATTGGGATGAATTAGGAAGTATCAGCTAACCATACTCTATGAAAGAAGAATGAAAATGTTTTGCATTTGGTCAGATCTCTTAATCTTATATTAAAAAAATTAGGGGAATCGATTAAATGGCTTATGATATCCCAGCTCTAAAATCTTATGATCTAAATTTGGTTCCCAGTGTATTTAGTTATTGGACCTAGCCTGGGGAGAGGGCATTTTCTTCTCACCCTTAGATGAAGGGAATTTGAATAATTAAATGACTGAGAAACAAGAGCTAACATAGAAGGAAGGAAGACAGAAATAATTCACAAATAAGGCAATCATCTCTGATCTTTACAAGTTGACTAAGACTGGGTCCATATGACATAACTGAATTGGATCAGAAGTCCAAATTGATGTTTATGTGAGTCCCACAGGAAAGTCTAAATAAACTATTTTAGTTTTCAAATGGAGTGCTAACTTTCCTGAAGTGAAGATAACAGCATATGGAAACGGCATTTTCTAGTGAAATAGCATTTGATGAGTCATTGTAAACTACAGCATGACAGGCCCACTGTGGAACCTGGACTCCCCAGAGGATCTAGGATTCCATTTGGGAACAGAGAGGTGTTGGTGGACTTGGCTAAGAGATAAGAAGTTGGGGAGGGGCTGACTAGGAGGTGATTCACATGAATGTGGCCAGCACTGGCCACAAGTCTCTATGGAATCTTTTCTCTTCTGAGACAGAAACATATAATTCATCTAGCCCTTCTAGTCATGAATTTCATTACATTCCTAAGGAGAAATAGCTCCTAACCTGGGATTAATAGTCATTCACCATGTGATTTGCTATATGGACTCCCCTTTATTCTGGACTCTTGGAGGCTTGTTCCACTCTCTGACTTGCATTTCTCTTTGGTTCCCTAATGGTTGTTCAGATCTTGGAACGCATTCCACAACAGTATAAATACTTTCTGCTTTTGCCCATGACTTTCTGCCTGGTCTTGATCTTTGGATAGATAGGTTCACCTTGTTAAATTCTCTATCTGGATCTGGTTCTGCTTCACTTGACTGAGACCTTGGACTTTGAACATGGCCTAGCTTTTCCCTCTAGATTCAAAACACTTGCACAGGGGCAGCTGGGTAGCTCAGTGGAGTGAGAGTCAGGCCTAGAGATAGGAGGTCCTAGGTTCAAACCCTGCCTCAGCCACTTCCAGCTGTGTGACCCTGGGCAAGTCACTTGACCCCCATTGCCCACCCTTACCACTCTTCCACCTATGAGAAAATACACCGAAGTACAAGGGTTTAAAAAAAAAAACAAAACAAAAAAAAACACTTGCACAAATCTTTCCAAAATAATCAACCTTCATCTTACTGTCAACCCTTCTCTCTATGCTAAGGAACCTGCTATTCCTTCTTGGTCTGGTCTGATTCTTAATGTTGGTTCCTCTTGGCCTGAAAAGTCATCATCAAACACAACACTGTGCTTAGACTAGGGATGAAAATAGATTCTTTTAGACAAAACTTTTTTTTTGGAGTATCCATTGACTTATAGCCCACCAATGGAACCCCCACTTATAACAGGAATGTACAGTTAAGTCAAACAAATTAATGTCATCAATCAATTATTTAACAAACTGTTTATTAAGCATCTACCATGTGTCAGAAACTGAAATAGGGACTAGGGAGCCAAAGACAAAAATAAGAAATTATTAATTTATGATTTTCTAAATTAATGTATGAATGAATAGTGAATGAATGAAATTATGAAATGGAGCAGTCACCCCTAGTTCCTTGAGTACTCACACAGAAAGGATAAATGGCAGTAAGAAGTGGGAATGTAATCACACTCTCATAAGGCAAAGAGGGTACTAAGAAAAGTGACAAAAGGGACAGAGAACAGAAGGCACCAGTTGGCGAAGGGAGGCAGAAAACATGGGAAGACAATGGTGATGGAGGAGAGGCAAAGACTGTCACTCACATCATCATGGATTAGAATCAGGAACACTAAGTCATGAGATATGATGAAGGTGGAAGAGAACTTGGGGGCAGGAGTATGAGGTCTCTTTTTTGTAGGGTCTTTGGGGAACAGACTGACTCCTTTCTGTTTTACCTTGGGATTAATTCATTAACATGCAATTTATCTCAGTTATCAGTAAAGCTTTATAGGTAACATTTCCAAGTCACCCCAAAGTTATCCATACCTTTTGATGTTCTGCTGGTCTGCAACAAGGAGATCTGCAATTTTTGTGAGATTTATATATCATAGAACTAGAACCCTACCAAACCGGGACTAGGTAGCTTCTTCTGATTCAGTACATATTACCTGTGCTGTGAATTTTGGTTAATGTATGATATTATTTTAAGTTATGCTCCTTTGATTTTTAGGATGATTTGTATGTGACTTTTAGGTTCCATTTTACAATCTTATTTTCTTATTTTGCCCTGTTATACTGGCTACAAATAAACTTACTATACTAACCAGTAGGGAGATAGTCAAGGCTGCCAGAACAAAATATAATTTTAACACTTGTTCTCAAAGAACTTATATTCTAATCCATTAGTGATGTACTATGATTGACCCATGAGTTATTTTGTCTAGAGCAAGGTTTCTTAAACTAAAGTTTGTTTTTAATGGGTTGCAAGCTAGATTTTAATATTATGAATTCCATTTGCAATGCTATATATTTTATTATATTTATTTAAAAACATTATTCTGGGAATGAGTCCATTGGCTTCATCCTTCTGCCATAGGGGTGCAGGATACAAAAATTGTTAGGAACCTTGACCTAGAGACAGAAGGCGGACCTTACTGGCAATCCTCTGATCCAAGGCTGGTTCTTGTATTGATCAAAGCTCTGACATTTTTCCACATTACTTTTCCTTTAGAGTAATGTGGTCATTGTGTAAGTTGTTCCAGAGGAGTTATTTTCCCAGGTGAAGCAAGGCAACTTCAAATAAGGCATGGGGTAAATAGTGCCATGGACAAGAGACCAATTGACCAGGAGCTGGGGGCCTGGAGATGAAACCCCTTGATCCTTTGAGACATTGCAGTAGGAGCAATCAGGAACTGAATGGTAGAGCAGAGGACAATCTGAAATTCTATTCTCTGGGTTGGGACACTGAGATAATTAGGAAAGGATAAGAGGATTTGGGCCACAGTAGCTAAACGGAAATTACTGTGTCTGATTATGTGGTTACAGTTGTAGAAAGAATTCCTCTTTAAAGTGACAGTGTTTTCTTTTTGGCTCTTAGCTGGGGAACTTTTGCCAGCTTTCTAATTAGCTGGAGGTGGTTTTTCACCAATGGAGTCGCCCAGGACACTGAGGAAATGAAGCCAGAGTATCACAGTGGATGAAAAAAAGTGGTTGAAAGGTCAAAGGGAAAGCTGATGCCTTGTGTTGTTTATTCAGAGCCTTATCTATGAGATCCATGGTTTTCAGGGCAGTGTGGTGACAGGGAGAGGAGAATGGCTACCCATCCTTTAGAGGAATGTTTGAAAAACAGCATCTATTTTCTGCCAAAAAGTGAGAAAGAAAGATGAGGCAAGTGGTTAATGTTTCTGAGTAGCCAGGAGAGTTTGTCCTCTTAGGAAAAGGAAGCTTTTCTATCCTTTTTCTTGCAAGATGAGGAAGAAGGAGTGAGGGTAAGAGGAAGCTAGGTGGTGGGGAGGACAGAGTACTAGTCTTGGAGTAAACAACCCTTATCTTCCTGAGTTCAAATCTGGTCTCAAGTGTATAGTAGCTTTGTGACCTTGGGCAAGTCACTTTACCCAGATGGCCTTAGTTTCCTCATCTGAAAAATGAGCTGGGGAAGAAAATGGGAATCATTCCAATATCTTTGCCAAGAAAACCCCAATGGGGTCACGAAGAGTCAGATATGACAGAAGAAAATAACAAGTGGAAGAAAGTTATAATCAGGTCTAGAGGATATCAATGGGTCTTAAAAAATTATTCCTTTGAAAAAATCCTTAGGTAAGTGATAAGGATACAATAGAAATCCTGAAAGAGAAGATACATATTAGAAACATTATCTACCTGCAAATTTCTTTTTTTAAATAAATTTTATTTTTTCCAGAATACATATCTATACAATTTTTTAATATTAGTTTTCTGATATTTTACAATCCATATTCTTTCTCTCCCTCCAACCTCTCCTTTTCATCTTCCTGGGAAAGCAGATAATGTGATATAGGTTCTACATATATTATCATAGGATATATATGTTCACCGTGTTGTGAAAGAAGACATATATTGCTTATATTGGGCAAAAATTTATGGAGGAAATTAAGTAAAGAAAGATATATTTCCATTTGCATTTAGACTCTCTCTGTTCCTTCTGTGTTTGTGGATATTCTTTTTTTTGGCCATGAGTCTCTTGGATTTGTCTTGGATGCTTGCCTTGTTGATAATAGTTAAGTCATTCACAGTTGATCACCATATATTATTTTTGTTAACCATGAATAATGTTCTTCCAGTCCTACTCATTTCACTTTGCATCAATTCAAAGAAGTCTTTCCAGGTTTCTTTGTGATCATCTTGTTTGTCATTTCTTATAGCACAATAATATTCCATTCTATCAGTACTAATAGTGATGATTTCCTTGGTGCTCTGTTTTATTGAATGGTTCATATGATTATTATTTTATTTAATACATGCACTATTATTTTCTTACACACACAATTATTTAATCTGATGGAATGCAAACTCTGTGAGGGAAGGGATTGTTTCCTTTTATTAGTCCATGTATCACCAGCATTTAACACAACACCTAACATAGAATAGATGCCAGATGAATGATTAAATTGATCAATTTAATTCTCACAACAGGTAGGTCTTACAAGAATTCTCATCTGCTTGTTACACATGGGGAAATGGAGGCTGAAGTTAGTGAGATGATTTATCCAAGACTGCACAGAGTCAAACTGCAGCCCAGGTCTTTTTCCATTCAAATTATGAGCACATTTCTAGTGTACCACAGCTGCTTCCCCATAGTGTGGGGGATGTCACAGAAGCTAAGCCTAAAGGCATGTAGTCTCTGCATGCCAAAGAAATGTTCAGAGGAGGGGATGCAGCTGTAGGCGACATATTTTAGTCCCCAACCTGAAACAGAATAGTTGAGTTTGATAGCTGGGGAAAGATGCTTGCGGTGGATGCCTTGGTCTTGTAGCCTGAGTTTTACCTTTTTGACTAAGAATTACGTCACAAATGGAAGAAGGCATTCTTTTTTTTTGGGGGGGGGAGAATTGGTGCCTCTTACAATTTGAATATGCTTCATTTGGGGTTTAACTGCTTTATACCAAAAGCATTTGATCAGACCTTTTGTCTTTAGGTCAGTTTGTTATTGCATAGATAGTTGAGATTCACATTTAAATTGTTTCCAGGTTTAGAAGTCAACTTAAAACAAGTCAGGAGTGGAGAATAATAGCAACTGGCACCTTTTATTTATGAAGTGGTTTAATCCCCTATTGGTTCTTAGATTGGATCTGTGACATGTTAGTCCTTCTCTCCTGGGGTGGGGTGGGTGTGAAATGTAATCAGGAAGGTTCAATTAGCTTTTTCAAGATTACACATAGAGCAATTGTCAGAATAAGGATTTACATTTAGAGCTTCAGACTTTGCTCTCTACTCTTTCAACTTATATCCTCCTGTTCTCCAATCATTCTCTCACATTTCCTCCAATAATTATGAAATTAAGAAATATTTTATGACCACTTTAATCCTTCTTCCTCAATGTTTTTTGTTGTTTTTGTTGGTTAATATACCAGTATTTTCACTGAAGTTCTCCAGATTCTCATCAAGACATTGGGGTGATCCTAGGTTCTGAAAGACTTTGTGAGCTGGTTAAGTCAATCAAAGCTGAAAAGTCATTGATCATGAGTCTGGTGATAAATTATGTGTCTCTTATATGAGGATTAATCTAGCCAAACTGAGGGAAGCTCATCATCATTGTCATATTTCACTTACTCTTCCAAAATGGGGAAAAGAGAGACAAGAGGAAAATTAAATGGTTACATAGGCCTCTTTTTTGTGTATCTTTCTTTACAGAATTTAGAAACACTTCAAATAATTATTTTGATGAATAATACAAACCAGTCCAACAAAAATGTATTAAGTTCAATTGCTAGAATAAGGAGACTAAAAAATCTTAAAAACTACTTTAGCAAATTCTTAACCCATTCGTTTAATGGGAAGATATGGCAAAGTAGGGGTAAAACAAGTTTAAAAGACAAACTCATTTGTATAATTTTATGGAGAAAATAGATTTTTTTTACTTTAAAAAAAGAGTAGTAGAAAGAAAAGCAAATTTGAAGATAATTTGGTGAGGGCCAATTCAGTATAGTCATTTTGAGAGCTTTTGAAGATGAAATTGGAAGGAGGACAACAAACATACTTAAGATGTAAAAGATACGTAAACAGTTTTTTAACAATCTATTCATCATCAAGGATAGTGGAGCCACCATATTTGAATTCTAACAATGCAATTATAGTTGTGTTTCTTGAGGAAGTGGAAATAGAATCGAAAAACCAAGGATGGGAAAAGCATCTGAACTAGAAAGATATATTCGAAAGAAAGGACCAAAGGCATGGAATAAAGCTCATAACAGTATAAGGAATGGGATATTTAAGGTTTCTTAGAATAATTTCTCAATATAGATGAGGAAACAGATAAGATAAGGAAACAGATAACCAAAGACACACCATTTTCCATTTTTAGAGGTATTTGAATTTAAATATTCCAACTGCAAAGCTAGCCTTTTTCTCATGGAACTACACCATTCCTTATTACTAAAACAAGGTAACAGAGAATGTTGATGACTAATGACCCATATTTACTTTTTTAGTTAAAATACAATTTTGTTGAAAATAATCTTGATGTGGGTTGAGGGTGGAAACAAGTAGGATTTTACAAGTGCTATTTCATGATAGACCAGATCTTTACCATTACACATTTGATGGAAGGGTATAAATGATCTAAAGGTCCACTGAGCCCAGTTGGACAGATCACTTAACTTCTCTGCTTATCTGTTTCCTCATCTATAATAAGAAATTATTCCAAGAGATCTTAAATACCCCATTCCTTATCCTGTTATAAGCTTTATTCCATGCCTTTGGACCTTTCTTTCAAATATATCTTTCTAGTTCAAATGCTTTTTCCATCTTTGTTTTTTTCAATGCTTTTTCCACTTCTTCAACATTTCACTCAGTAAGAAAAATAAATGCCGGCTTCCGGGTTAAGATGGCGGCAGAGTAAGAAGCAGCTCTTAACCTCTCCTGACCGAAACATACAAAACTCCTCAAGGGGACATAAAAACAAGTCCAGACGAACGGAGGAACCCCACAACAGGGCACAGCGTGGAAGGTACGTGGAATCGAGACATTTCCAAGCTAAAAAGGGCTCTCACCCACTCAATCGCGAGCTGAGCAACCGCCCCACCCCCACCCCCTCCACACTCACCTATAGCTCCGAACCCAGCTAAAAAGAAATAGAGCAAGTTTGGGGCACCCATCGAGTCATCAGCAGCTCCGGGACCTGTTCCTGACAGCAGCAAGACTTAGGACCCCATTAAGTCAAAAAAAGCACGCAAAATCTGAGCGCGCGCGCCGGAGCAGGACGCTGGGCGCGCAGAGTGCCGGCTGAGTAGAGGCGTGGGTAGAGGCAGAACTAAGCCTAAGTGGGGAACCAGTGCAGACGGGTATACGACTGTAGAAGCAGCGCCCTGAGACTTGTAAAGAAACCTCCAGCAGAGGATCAAGCAAGAGGGCCCACCAGGGGGCTTGACCTTGGAAAAAACCAGAATTCAGACCTCAGGAGCCAATAGATTGGGAACAGACACTGAGCCTGAGGATAAAGCTGAGAAGCTGCTGGGCTAATGATGGCTACTCAGCATCAGCATCAGGAGGTTCAGAAGAGAAAGAATAATAACAAAAAGAAGAAGTCTTTAACACTCGACAGCTTTTACACAGAGAAAATCCAGACAACCGAGCAAACAGAGGAGGAGAACAAACAAGCATCCGGACCCTCCTCAAATAAGGAAAACTCCTCACAAGCTATGGAAGAGTTCAAAACTGAGATTCTGAGGAAAATGGAAGAGATCTGGCAAGAAAATAACAGTTTAAAAGGTAGAATCTTGCAATTGGAAAGTGAGGCTCAGAAATCAAAT
>NC_058132.1:624399697-624415126 GCF_016433145.1 Gracilinanus agilis | reverse complement strand
GAACTGATGCAGAGCGAAAGGAGCAGAGCCAGAAGAACTCTATACACATAGACTGACATTCTGTGGTAAAATCGAATGTAATGGACCTCTGAACCAGCAGCAATGCAATGACCCAGGACAATTCTGAGGGATTTATGGTAAAGATGCTACCCACATTCAGAGGAGGGACTGCAGGAGAGGAAACATATAGGAAAAACAACTGCATGAACGCATGGGTCGGGGTGGACATGATTGAGGGTGTAGACTCGAAACTACCACACCAATGCAACTACCAACAATTTGGAAATTGGTCTTGATCAAGGACACATGACAAAACTAGTGGAAATGCGCATGGGTAGGGGGGGTGCGGGGGGGGTTGAAGGGGAAAGGAGGAGCATGAATCATGTAACCATGTTAAAAATGAATATTAATAAATGTAAAAAAAAAAATAAATGCCACACTGCAGATTCTCCTACAATCATTTCTCCTACGTATGTGGTAAAATTATACAAGATTCCTTGAAAGATTTAATAGCAAAGATGATCTTGTTTGATGGTTCTCTGATCACTGGTGTCAAGGGAGAAATAAAACAGGCAGACATTTGCTTTCTAAAGAATCTGCCATTGAGAAATGCCTCCAGAGTCCAAGGGAAAGAGGGATTCCCTTAGAAAGATGGTCCTCCAGATGCTCCTATTTGCATATAATGCTGAGATCACTGGTTACATCAAGCCCCAGAACATTGTGGCACTTCCAAAATGAAGTCCATCATCACTCTAAAAGAGTTGGATCTAGCTGTTCACACGGGAAAAGCAAAGTAGATGAACAAAGCTTACTCTCAAGACTATGATGTGCAGTTGAATATCTAACCAATAGAGCTTGACCATTAGTGTGTAAATATGTACATACATATAGGTATTACTGTGTCCACATAGGTATATGCAAGTGCACTGTATGTGCATTTTGGTTTTTTCTGTGTGCATAGTCCAAACACATTTGAATGATAATGGATCTCGTTTTGGGGATCCTGCAGTGCCCTGTGATGTTTTACAATGCAAGGTTTGAGTTCATCAAAGCAATTCCTAGCTCCTTCTCTGTTCAAATGTGGGGCCAATGTACTGTCATTTGCAGTAGCCTTTATACATGTGTGCAAACACATACTTGTATATGGGATCATATACATATGGGAATGTATATGTATACAATGCACGTGTATATTATACAGTGCAATGCAAATGCACATGTGTGCATTATAATACATATCCATATGCTCATCATAAATAACTAAGAACTTCCAACCCTGCTCCAGGGTGAACTCATGGAAGATCATGGACAAGACACAAGGGATATTAGGCATGGATGGGTTGCAATCTACATCTTTGGAAAGAATATTTGTATACATTTATTAAATGACAACCTAACTGGAATAATGAGGAATGCATATAATCTAAAGTAATCCAAATCTAAAAGCATTTATTAAATATCTACTCTGTGCAATAAAAGGGACAAGTAGATGGTACAGAGGATAGAGTCATAATGATCAGAATTCAAATGTGACCTCAGCCATTTAATAGCTGTGTGACCCCGGGAAAGTCACTTAACCCTTGCCTGCATAAAACTAGAGAAGGAAATGGCAAACTACTCCAGTATCTTTGCCATGAAAACTCCATGGGCAGTTTGTTCATGAGGTTATGTAGAGTAAGACACCACTAAATGACTCATCCACCAGCGAGTAAGGAAGGCATTGTGCTAGGCATCAATGATACAAAGACAAAACAATATGGAACCTCTTGTAGAGTTTACTTTTTAATGCAATGGGGGTGGGAAGGAGAAAATTACAACCTATACAAAGAAAAGAAGAAATATCTCTTCATATAGGGTTTGTTGTCAATGTTGTTTCTTGTTTCACAATGTCCCTTGTGTATGTCTCCATTTACACAGTCACCATTCGGCTGAGGTCCTTTTTGCTTCATGCTTGGACTATTGTAATAGTCACCTGCTTGTTCTCCTTTTCTGAAGTTTCCTTCCACCTTTCTCTGTCCTCTATTGAATTGGCCAAGGGATATTTTTAAAGCATAGGTCATATGCGGACACTCAAGTTCTAGGGGCAACTTACTATTTTCAGAACCAAATCTAGGATGTTCTATTTGGTATTTAAGCCCTTCAAAGTTAGCCTTTTCCTGACTTTCTGGTCTTCTTAGACTAACTCCTTTCTTAATCTGTTCTGTTTGGTGTTCCTTGCACATGACACTTCCTTCCCTAACTCCATGCCACTCACAGGATTTCTCTTATGCTTGGAATGTTCTCCTTCTTCTCTTCTATTTTCTGGCTTCCTTGAATTCATCCAAGACCCAGCTCATATCTCATCTTCTGTAAGAAGCCTTTCTCAGTAACACTCACTATTAGTGCTTTCTTGGTCTAGGTAATACTTTATAATATG
This sequence comes from Gracilinanus agilis, assembly GCF_016433145.1. Lineage (NCBI taxonomy): Eukaryota > Metazoa > Chordata > Mammalia > Didelphimorphia > Didelphidae > Gracilinanus > Gracilinanus agilis. Next base: position 624,412,710 of record NC_058132.1, on the reverse strand, counting down.
AACCTTTTTTTTCTAAGAGGCAAAGGTAATAAGGAAGTGAACTCTGGGATGATCAATGTATAGTTAATTGAGCAAGTTTGCCATTTTTATGAGGAAGTGATTGGCCATTCACTCTAAACTCAACATGGTCAAAATCAAGCTTATCATCTCTCATCCTCCATCTTTTCCAATCTGCCTCTCTTTATTTTTCTCCTTATATTAATGTCACTGTATTTCTTAAAGTCTTTTAGCTTTAAAGCTCCTAGATTATCTTTGCCTCTTTCTTTCCCTGTTCTCTCCAGCCCCAGCCAACCCCTGATCCAGTCCTAATTTTTTGTCCCTCTAAAATATCTCCCATATATACCCTTTCCTTTCCACCTCCACTGACATTATCTTTCCTGGAGTTCTAATTATGACTTGAACATACAGCGAAGCAACCTTCTAACTGACCTCTCTGCCTCTAGTATTTCCCCACCAAATTCCATTTTTCACATTGCTCACAGAATAATTTCCCTAATAAGATGACCGGACCACTGCTCATTGACCTTTAAGGCTTCCCAGTCACTTACCAAATAAAATATATACTTCTTAAGCAGTCATTTGAGGCTCTGCAGAATCTGCCTTTAATTCATTTTTCCTGACTTCCTCTATGCTACTCTAGTGGATGTTTCATTTTGGCCAAACTGAGCTACTTTATTTCCCTGGTTGTTCCTTCTTTTGTCTAGAATGGCATCTCCCCATTTCTCTACTTTGTTGAAAACCTTCCTTTCCATTAAGTCCTGGGTCCACTTTCACACCCCCCATGAATCTTCCCTCATCCCCTCAGCTAGAAGTGATCTCTCTGAATTTCTCTAACCACTTTATTTGATCTCTTATATATATATATATATATATGCATATGTATATATATGTCCAATTACATGAGGTATCATAGTTATTTGTGTATTAGTTTTAGAATATCACTCTGCCCAAATGCTAAACCAGAAGCTCTTTGAAAGCAGGGGTTGTACCCTTTCATTGTTATATCCCCAGGACCTGGTGTAGAAACACTTATAGTTAGAAGTTAACAAATGATTTACTAATTGAATTTAAAATGCTACTAATACAAGTAAAGAATATTTTGTTGAACTTGGTAGTTTGGGAAAAAATAGTTCTGTCACTTTGTTTGTTGACCTTACTTATGGTAACCAGGGTCCACCAATTTGTGGTAGTAATTGCTAATCTTCTTGACTTAGTGTTCAAGTACAGTTTAACATCTTGGTTGATGATAAATGTTCTTGATTGGTTTATGTAAGCAACATAGGAATAAAAGGCTAATTTTTTCCCAGTAAAGTAAACAAACACTCTTCTTAGTCAGTATCTAATCTCCTTGGAAAAATGCCTTTGGCTGGTATGTTAATGTTCTTTGCCTAAAGAGTCATTGAGTCCCAATTTGTGTCTGACACACTTCGAAATGAATGAGTCAGTGCCTGACTATTGGTGGCTTAAATTGAAGATGCACCATTTTAAGGTATGTAGATAGACATATTAGGTAGCAACACTAAGTCCATTCTCAGATAGTCATTCTTCAAAGGGGACATAGTCATATCTTTCCAAAAGAAAGAAGTATGGGCAATGATCCAAGTACAGTGAGTTCATATTATTCAGAATTAATCCATTCCTGATTTTTTGTTTTTGTTTTAGAACCACAAAGGATAAAATAGTTCTTACAGTGATGGTCAAAAAGGGGCTGGGGCTAGGTCTCAGTTGAAGCCATTGAGTGAGTTCTCCTACCTTCTGTACAGGACAAATCAGTCACTGAGCTTGTGGAAAGTATACTAGTACTGGGAGGCAACTAGGTGACTCAGTGGATTGAGAGCTAGGACTACAGAGAGAAAGTTCTGGGGGCAAATATGGCCTCAGGCACTTCCTAGCCTTATGACCCTGGGCAAATCATTTAACCCCCATTGCCTAGCCCTTACCACTCTTCTGCCTTGGAATCAATACACATAAAAAATAAGGGTTTAAAAAGAAAATGTACTGGTTCTGGAATTAGGGTGGTGGATTCAAATTCTGTTTGTGACATTTAATATCTACATGACTGACAATGCCACTTTACTTTCTAGGACCTTAGTTTATTTATCTGTGAAATGAGGGAAAACTGATTAGATGGCTTCTGAAGAACTTTCTAATCTACATTTATGTTTAAATTTTACAAAAGCCTTCCAAGAAGGGCTTTGTCTGATCTCTTTGCCCACATGTTGTTCATTTGTATGAATTTATTTCACAATGTATTCTGTATGAATTTAGTTATTATTATTATTATTATTATTATTGCTTTCATTATTATTTTTGTTATTGCAACTGGACCTATGATTTCTTTGATGTAGAGAATTCCCAGAGAGATATTTCCTTCTACCCTGTAGAGTTGGTGGTTCTTTTGCAACTTATAGTCTTAAGAGAGTTGCCTAGAGCAACTATTACACTAGTTAAATACTTGTTATTAGCATTATTTGCATAAGCAATTACTGTTTTTGATGAAACACCAATGAGGTGGCATCTGGTTTTTATTAAATGTCATAAGTACATTATTAATTCATGTTAGAAATTAAACTTAGGCATTGCCATATTATAAATATTAATGACTAATATCATGAGAGATTAGCCTGTAGACTACTTTGAAGACCTTTCTATACTACCAGTAGTTCCTGCATCACATTTTGTGAAATTATAAAGAACAGTCCTTCCTTTAGGCTCTTTTGGAGGTATAACATTCTAACCAGTTACAAGAAAATATTAGATCTACTAGAGACCATTGGTTCATCTGATCTTCCTCTTTTATTTTAGAGAATAATCTGTGATGCAAAAAGATCTTATTTCATGATGCTGGTTAGTAGAGTACCAGGATCTGAAGCCCCATCTTCTCTCAACCAATGCCTGCCTCACTGAGCAATACTGTCTTATTTAAAGTGGAGGAAACAGCAACAGTGATACAGTCGGGGTTGGGAATGGGGGGAGAACACTGGATTTGGAGTTGGATAAACTGACTTTAAAGAAGGATTCAACTTCTTACTCTGTTTGCCCTTGAACAAGTCATTTAACTTCATTGGGCCTCAAATTCCTGACTACAAAATGGGGGTTGGATTGCATGATCTTTCCTAGGTCTGCCCATGATTATCATCAGAATGGTTCCCCTGTTTTCCACCTGTAAATGGGCTGCTCCTGGCATATTTATCCATGTTTTCTTTTTTTTCTCAGTTTCTTTGCCTGGTGGCTTTCTGCATCTTGGATCCACATCTCCCCTTATTTTGCAGAAGCCCTGGAAATGTTAGTAAGAGAGTCAGTTTTTTTGACTCTTCACTGACTATAGAATTCAGATCATAATGACCTTCCCTCTTGAAATGTCACTCTCTCAAGTGCTTTTGGCAGGAGTGTGAAGGAAAAGGACAGTTTGGAGACTGACCAGACAAATTACTTTGTGAATCATCCTAGAATTGATTTTTTGCAGAGTTTGGAATGTTTCTGTGACAGTTAAGCATAAGGTTACTCACTTGAAATCCTTGGTCATTAGGGGCAATGTAAAATTTTTTAATAATAATAAGTCACATTTAGATAATAGTGCCTTGAAGGTTATGCTCCATTCTCCTGGATAAATGCTAAAAGAAAGCATTTGAAAGCCCAGGAACAGCATATTTTGGTGCCACGTCCTTTCTTTTCTTCCATAAAAGTTTTCCTCATCATATGGGGTGGAGTTGATCCTTGCCTCTGGAAAGTTGTGCCAAGCTCTTATGGGTCTTACCAAGCTGGAAAGGGTTTAAGTGCAGACTGTCTGATGCTTGAAGAACAGCCCTGTTGAGTTCAGAGAGCCTCATTGCCGGAGGGTTGGAAATAGAGGATTGATATATTTTGGGCCACTGCAACTCATTAAGTCCATAATCTGTGTGTATGTGGAAAAGATATGGGAGTGATTTATGTTAGTGGGGAGAAGACCCCACACTTATCAAATGAAGACATTACTGTAGCACCAAAAGAAGTCTTTCTGATACTTTTCATCATTTCAGAATTCATTAAAAAATTATTAGTTTCTCACAACGTACTTGGCATAAATTTTGATGCTGTTAGAGATACAGAGAGGAAAATCTCCTGGGGCACTCACAGCTGTATGGGGTAGCTACTAAGTTGATATGCATAAACTTGAAGAGCCTGGGTAGGTCAGTGGAAAAAACACTGAATTTGGAGTCAGAAGACCTGGATTTGAATCCTATTTTTCCTTTACAACCCATGTGGCCACTGTAATGTTACTTTTATATTTGGGCCTCTGTTTCTCTCATCTAAATGGAAGAGCTTGGATTAGCTAAACCTTAAGGTCCCTATCGCCCCTGATGCTATGATCAGTGTATGTAGAAGAAGACCCAAAAGTAGGGACAAATGTAATAGTTGCTGGGTGGAATCATGAAGAAGGTGGAAAGAATAAAGCCGTAGTTAGCACTTTTGGCATCAGGGGTAAGAAGGACAAAAAGTGCCTGAGAGAAGAGGCAAGAAGGCATAACGTGGAGAACTGGTCTTCTTTTCATGGCTGAGTCCAGATCAGGGACAAGATCATCACCTGAAGCTTAATATTGGAAATAATGATTCTTATTCATTAAGTGATAAATATTCTTACAATTCAAAAGGACTACAAATGTTGTCAAGATTCTAAATTTGAATACTCTAATTCAACCCTTGATCACTCCACCTTTGTTATTACTGTGGGAGAGAGTATTGGATTTGTATTCAAAGGTCTAGTAGAAGAAGTAGGAAGAGAATAAACATTTATTTATTTTTCCTTTTAAAATATTATCATTATTATTCCAAATGTTTACAAATCCAAACAAGTGTTTCTATATATAAAGAAAAAGAAGATATTATACAAATCTCCTATAAATTTTGGCTTACTTTTCTACATATCTACATAATAGATCTCACTAGTATCCCAACCCCTCCTCACCCTTCCTGTCACATAGGCTATTATCCTAGAAGTCAACATATTCATATAAATTAAGTCTTTGAAATTTTATCTTTCTGTTTACTTTCTGGAGGTAACAATCTCAGTTTGGAATAAACATTTATTAAGTACTTTCAGGAACTGTGCTAAGTGCTTCACAAATATCTCATTTGTCAAGAATCTGGGATCCACTACTCAACTATACCTATGGTCTTAGATAAATCATTTCTTCTCCATGAACTTCAGTGTCCTCATTGTAAAATAAATGAGTTGGACAAGGTGATCTCTGAGGTCTTCCAGTCCTGATTAAAATTCCTATATAATCTATTTTTCATTACAGTTTCTTGTGCATGGGTCCAGTTTAACTGCAAATTATAAATTCCATGAAAGCAGGGATCAGACTTTATTCCTTCTTCTACCTGCCCTGGAGTCTATCTGAATGCTTAATATTGTAGAGTTTACACACACACACACACACACACACACACACACACACACACACACACACATTCCTACTAAAATATTTATGTATGTATACATACATACACAGATATATATATATATACATATATATATATATGTCTCGAAATTATACTGTTAGATTACTAAAATATGGTAGCACTTGCCTTATTCCTAATTTTCATCCAAATGGAAATTATGTTTTCATAAGGAGCTTTTGATCAAACTAAAATAAAATGAAAAAGAAATAAAACTCAAACAATTCAATAATCTGTGAACTCATCTTTATTTTAGGAAAAAGAACATTTCCAAAACAAAATCCTTATTCAACAAGGGGTGGGGGGAAGAATCATTATAAATTTCTGCTACCAATTTTGATAGTTATGCCATATACCTCTAATCTTATGTTTTATTTTCTCTAATTTGATTTAATGGATTTGTTCAGTTTTGGTTGTAAAGACTTTTCTTTCCCCCCTCTTAGTTTAGCAGTGATGCCAAAAGCTGAATTACAATGCCCAGTAGGGATTTAATGAAGCTTTGAGCGATCTTGCCTAAGCTATCCTTACCATTTCAGACAAACCCAAATCTGCCATTTGGAATTTATCAGAAAAATATGGTGCTCAATCAGGAAAAAAATACTCTTTGTTTTTCCTCCATCACCTAACTAAAAGTCATCTGGACTTTAAATTCCCCAGGCTTCCCAGCCAGCTGCTGTTGCCATCCAGGACTAAGTATTTTACCATAGAAAAGTGAACAAAATGCATAAAAACACCATCTTCTAAACTTACAAAGGTATCTTCTTCATGGGGAGAGGGGAGAGGAATGGAATGGAAGGAGTGGGGATCTAATCAGAAAATTCAATTAACATGTAATTAACAGAAGTCTTTAAAGTATAATTACAATTTTTAGACACTTTGAAGCACTTTCAGGAAAGAAAACAATATTCTGTATTTCAAGAGCCAGGAAAATAAACAATTTCTTCTGGATGCCTAGGACAGCCAGAAAAACTCATTTTAGGAATAACAGAGCTGGTTTGTCAAACTATTACATTCATACTGGTGCATCTCATAGAATTGCAGATGAATTGCCTATGCTTTTTTTCCACCTGTAGAAAAATAAATTTGCAAACTTGAACAGTGTGTAAGTAGGCTAAAGCAGAAAGAAAAAAAAATTCTACCTCCTGGTTTTAGAAACCACACATTTTTGGATTTTAAATGTCAGCTGAAGCTGCCAACCACAGGAACATCTTAGCTTATCCAGAGATCAGACTTCTAACAATCTCAGACTTAAAGGAATATAGTCTGCCAGGGATGGAAAAGAAAACCTGGCATTAAAACCTTAGCGCACTTTATGAAAAAAGAAATCTTCAGCATTTCATTGCAGATTTATTGATCATGGTTTATATATGATACTAATCACCTTTGGATATATTGTTTGGAAGTCTAGATATTTGGATTTGGATATGTTCTTAGAAGAAGATTCGACCCAGTAAAGCTTCTAATAGGAAAGTAGGCTGAAAGGCAATGATATTGGTAAAGGAGAAAAGACCTTCCCCTCCCCACTTTCATTAGAATTGCAATAATTAATGGTCAACATGCCAATAAGGTTTACATCTGGAAAAGACCTCAGGGATCATTAAGTATAAATGAGGTGCTGTTGAAATTTATGATTAGAGATGATCATGGAAATGTTAAATAAGTTATAATCCCTTCTTAAGCAGGAAATTTATTTTATGGGTGAGGAAACTGAGGTTCAAAGGAGAAATGACATACTCAGGTCACAGAATATTTCAACTTTGGTCCTCTAGACAGCTGCTTCTACTTTTTTGAACCTACAAACTTATTAATAAAAACAAATTTTTTGCACATACTCTCTCTGGTTATATTTGGGATATATGGGATGTTCAAGGATTAGCACCTCTGCTGTGAGGGCTGGCTGAGTCCTTGCCAGGTTGCTAATCCACTTTTGGTACCCACCTTTCACCCAGCTTTCAACTGTGGCTTTAAGAAGCTGTATCATGCACCAAGGTTACATCTGGAGAGAACTTTCTTGGTAGATAGGCTATACTAGTTTGAGAGTAACCAACAGGTCTTAAACCAATCAGTAAGTTAGTGAGGATGTCTAGCCCATGCATGTGAAGCTTTCCCTTGGTAGAAGGGGCTGATGAGGACAATTTGTTCCAGTATCCCTAAAGTTGCTTAAGAGCTTGGTCATACATTGAAGCCACTAATGTTATCCACTGTATCCTGGATGATCTCCAGCCATCTGGACCTTTGTCCTGCCACTGGACTTCGATGGCTTTGAAAAAGAGTCAGGCTAAAAACTTTGCTCAAATCTTTGCCATTTGCATTCAAATCATGATCAAATCAAGACATCAACCTGTGATGACATCAGTCCTCTTGAAGAAAAAAGGATGAGCAACAACAAGGATTATATTTACTTATTTATTAATCATGTATGTGCCACTGTACTAATTAATAACTATGTATATTCTAGTATGTTTTATGTGTATTTATACACAGATTATTATGTATAATATATACTTATACATGAAACATATATTTTCCAAGAATGAGATAAGGCAGATAGTTGGTTCATTGGATTAAAAGCCAGAACTAGAGACAGGAGGTCCTGGGTTCAAATCTGACCTTAGACACTCAGACACTTAATTCCAATTGCTTATCCTTTAGGTTCAAAGGACCTTGGAATCATACTTTGTATTACCAAATTGCCTTGGAACCAATACATTGTATGGATTCTAAGATGGAAAGCAAGGATTTAAAATAAAGGATGAAATATATTTGGCCCTAGAGTCAATAGGGAGCATCTGGAGTCTCTTAAGTAGGGGAATGCTATGTTCAGAACAGTGCTGTAGAAAGATCTTTTTGGCTGTCATGTGGAAGATTGGAGGGAGGAGACACTTGAGGTGGGTAAATCAATTAGGAAGCTAATGTAGTAGTCTAGAAGAATGGTGATGAGGCTGATTTAGGTGGTGGTTATGTTTGTATCAAGAAGAGGACAGAAATAAGAAATGTTAGAAAGGAAGAAATAAGATTTTGTCAAGTGATTGGATATATGGGGTCAAGGAGAATGAGGATGGTAATGAAGTTTACAACCTGAGAAATTGTAAGGATAGTGATGGTAACTGGGAACTTAAGAAGAGAGAAAGGATTTTCTGGGGGGAGATAAAAAAAAGTTATATAATATATAGCACAATCCATCCATGCCTACTCATCCTCTGTCCCTCCCAAAGAGGAATGAGATGGGGTTCTTATTAACCAATTACTGCTTCCCTTTGGAGAGGCAACTGCAGAGACTAGGAGATACTCTGGGGAGCAGAGATTGGATTTGCTGAGAGTCAGAGAGAAGGGTGGGGTTTTCCTAATGGCACCTACTCAGCTGCTACTGTCAATACCCATTAGGTTAAAATTTCCTTGACAGGTCAATGCCTAGCTTGGAAGGAGAAGGTAGGGAGCTGTTATTTGAAAAATTCATTTATTGAACTTTCACTTATATTGGAAAAATTCAGTTACTTGTAAAATACTCTTACATAGAGTAGCAATGCTGTCAAGTAGATGAGGTGGCATTGTAATTTATGATTAGAGGTGACCATGGAAATGTTCAATAAACAGTATTCTCTTTTCCAAAGCAAGAATTTGAAAAATAAAATTAAAAAACAAAACAAAAAAACCCTTACCTTTCATCTTAGAGCCAATACTAAGTATCATTTCTATGGAGAAATGGCTAGGTAAGGAGAGTTCAGTGACTTGCCCAGGGTCTTGTTTTCCCCATTTCCAAATAGTGTATTCACTTCATATCACCTTTGTAATCTACTTTTCTGGTACTAAAATTAAAACCTCTGAAATGTAGGAAAGGATCTGTTAGTTTCCATATTTAATGACTTTCAGTGTTCATCCTCTTGAACTCTCTGGAACCTTCAATATTATTGACCACTTCTTCCTCTTGGGTATTTTCTCCTCTCTTTTTTTTTAACACAATTCCCTTCCCATCCTCCTATATGCCTGATTGCTTCTGCTTAGTCTCCTTGGTTGGATCTGTCGTCCACTCCTGTATTTTACCTCATGGCTTTGTTCTGGGGTCTTCTTTTCTACTCTCTTGGAGACTGAACTTGGTGAACTTCTATCAGATCCCATGAGGCCAATTATTTTATTTGAAATGACTCAAAAATCTCCCTTTGGCCCTTATCGATCTCCTAATTCTAGTTTTATATTACCAATAGCCTTCTGGATAGTTCAACATAGATGTTCTATCAGCATTTCTAACTTAACCTGTAGGAAACAGAACTTACCTTTTCACCTTAAATTGCTTGTCTTCATTTTTGTCTGTTTCTTTTGAGGGCACTATTAATATTTTAGTCACTCTAGTTTTGAGATACCATGAACTGTTCACTTGAATTCCTCAACTAGTCATCCCCCTCCTCCATATCATTTCTTTAGTCTTAATCATTTCTGTACCTCCTTGAAATCTCACCCCCCATCTCCTTTTCTCCATGTAGGTAGCTGCCATCCAAGTTTAGGCTCTTTCTTTATTCTTATCTGGCCCATTTTCATCAGCCTCATTGGACCTCCTAATTACTGTATATTTCTTCAACAGTCTACCTTCCACATAGCTGCCAAGTTGATAGTCCTTAAGAATGGCTCTGATTACGTTGTTCTTTCATTCAAAGAGTTTTCATGGCAATATTGCTCTCAGCAGGACTTGACAAACATCTTAAAAGCTACTTTACTAGCATTTGGTGATCTGAATGAGTAAAGGGACTAAGTAGGCTGAATGAATTGTGGGAGTTTTGAAGTACTGAAGGTGAGGGACAATGAAAGTATGACTATTATGGCTAAGTCCATAACACAACATAGATACAAATAGAAACCTAGTCAAAGCTCAAGTTAAATATGCAAAGTAAATTAGAGTAATAATCCAATTATATATTTTTGATAGATCTGATTAAAAAAATGTAGAAGGACAGTTAGGTGGCTCAGTGGATAGAGTGACAGGCCTAAAGATGGGAAGTCTGGAATTCAAATCTGGCCTCACATCCTTCCTAGTGGTGTGACCTGGGCAAGTGACTTAGCCCCCATTGTCTAGCCCAGTGATTCCCAAAGTGGATGCTACTGCCCCCTGGTGGGTGCTGCAGCAATCCAGGGAGGCAGTGATGGCCACACTATTTTTGTATTAAATTCTATTCTGAGCTCAATAAATAGTTTCATAATTTCCAGGGGGCCCTAAGTAAAATTTTTTTTCTGGAAAGGGGGCAGTAGGCCAAAAAAGTCTGGGAACCACTGGTCTAGCCCTTAACACTCTTCTGCTTTAGAACCAATTCATAGTATTAATAATAAGATGGAAGGTAAGGGTTAAAAAATTCAGGGAAAGACAAAAGAAAAAGACAAATAGGACTAGAGTATATAGACTTAAAATCAAAGGCGCCATAGGATTTTATCTTACCCATTCCATCATTTTTTGAGATGAGGAAACTGAGGCTGAGAAAAATTACCTGACAGGGAAAACAACTGATAAATATGCAGCGCTTAGATGCAAACCCAAGTCTGTTGGGTCTAGATCTCATTCCCCTCTACCTCCACCCCTCCTGAACCACATTTCTATATATTTCAATAAGGAAAATCATATTAATAAGATTTGCCTTGTCTAATTCCCTGGGTGCATTTAAGAAAATTTAGACTTTACATATGGGGTCAAAATTTGGATCTCTTCAGACCAGGATTTCTCTTCTGTAATGAACTAGATTTCTAAGACTTAAAAAAAAATCATCTCTTTATTTTTAACCTGCCATATAGGTGAAGTAGGACCTTATGGACTGAACCTCAAAGATACTGGCTAATAAGCTCCCACAACTAGGTAGAAGATATTGGATTAATATTATGAGATGCAGATGCTAGGCATTTTCCAGATTACAGATTGAGGTGAAGCTGCATCAACGTTTTCTGTGCATGAGAACAAGCAACTCAGGAGTGATTCTTAAAGAAAAAAAGGTTTTGGAGCAAAAAAGGACTTCGCTCTCTCTTACCTGCAAATGCTTCTGTATTCTCAGGTCACTGAATAGTTGAAGCGACAGAAATATGCCTTCTCCTTACAGTGAGGCTCACACTCTACTTGGAAGGGAGATTTTTAATTATATGTGCGATTTTAAAGTTTGGCACTGACAAAATTGGGAGCTCTGCCAAAACAGACATTCCTCGATAATATTCCCAAAGCTTTCATGAAGGCAGAGAAAGAGGCAGCTTGGAAATATCCAAGTGCCAGCAGCCATTCTCTTTGTGAGTCTGCTGAGTCTGGCAAACAAGGTTTCTGGGCGGGTGAAAAATCCGTTCTCCAACAACACCTGCTTGAAATGAACTCGTGTGTGTGTGTGTGTGTGTGTGTGTGTGTGTGTGTGTGTGTGTGTGTGTGTGTGTGTGTGTGTGGTGTGTAAGGCTTCCTGTAAAACCTTGCTCAATAGAGCAATGTTATTCAAAGGCAGGATGCAGATTGAGAAATTTAATGCAGACCATCAGAAACGACAATACAATAGGAACAAATAGCTCAAAATTAAAAAACTGGAAACAGAGCCAAGAATTAGGGAATTATGATCAACCTTAGAATTGTTAACAGTAACACGTTACTATTAAAACTAATTTCCCTGGCGGATTCACTGGCTTTTCTGTATGCTAAATAGTCATACTGCAGTGTAGCCAAAGCTTTGTTATCATGTGTTATGCCAGTGAGTCTCCGAGGTCCTCCGGTAACCCCTTCAGCACCTGAGAACCAGAGATGGGAGGAGCAACAAGGCAGGATGCAGAGTCAGTGCTGTAGGATGTGCCTGAAATCGGCAGAAAACGTTTGATGTCTTGGCGGAAGGACCAATCTTTGCCTCTCTATGTGACCAGGTGTGTCGCATCATTCATTTAAAGCCAATGGCTTCAGATTCATGGCCAGTTACCTTAGGATTGCAAAGCCCAAGGCATCCGACACTGAGTCCCAAAAGGCAGCAATCTCAGTTATTCAGAAAACATCCTAAGCATGTACGTGGAACCTGCTTGAAAAACGTTCTTTCAGAGAATCCTTAGGAATGGTCATTCTTACCCCAAAGGAGATCACCAGGAAGATAATGGGAGGGAGGGAACTGGCTGAATGATTAGTAAGATCCTGCAGCCCGAGGGAGCCCTAAAACCTAGATTTGTAAATAAGTCTGCTTTATTTTGCAGCAAGAAATATGGTGGAAACACTTCCCCCTCCCTTCCTCAGTTATAAACTTAGTCAGGTGTTAAGTCTTTTCTGCAGTGAGCTGTTTCCTCTGCAAGCAGCATATTCAATCTCAGGATAGGATCTGCATTCTGTCACTTTCCCGGACCCAGCAGACTGACACTTAACTCATGCACGTGAACCTTTCCCGTTCTGTTTTCCAGGGTAGCAAAGAAAGCATGTTAATGTGAAGAGCTTATGCTTTCAGCTCCCTTTTTCTCCATAATCATGTCTAACGATACCATTGCTGGCAGGAAATGCTGGTCTTGGCATTAGATTTTTGTCAGAGGGGATATATACATCATAAAGAACTCTGTGTGTGTGTGTGTGTGTGTGTGTGTGTGTGTGTGTGTGTGTG
>NC_058132.1:624390709-624399340 GCF_016433145.1 Gracilinanus agilis | reverse complement strand
GAGAGAGAGAGAGAGAGAGAGAGAGAGAGAGAGAAGAGAAGAGAGAAAAGAGAAAGAGAGAGTGAAAAAAGAAGAGATAGTGAAGAGAAAGAGAGAGAAAGAGAAAGTGAAAAAAGGAGAGAGAGTGAAAAAAGAAGAAAGAGAGAAAGAGAGAGAGAGAAGAAGAAGAAGAAGAAGAAGAAGAAGAAGAAGAAGAAGAAGGAGGAGGAGGAGGAGGAGGAGGAGGAGGAGGAGGTTTAAGGAGGAGTATTTGCATGGCCAGCTCATATATTATTCCAGATGTAATTGCTGAAAATTACTAGTCTGATGGGGAATAGAATTCCATCTGTGCCCTGATAGGTGGGATGCTGGATTAAGGAGCTAGATGATACACATAAACCTAAGTAGATATATTTTAAAAGATGAGTAAGCAGGTATGTTCCTATTGAAAAGATAAGAGAAGACACTGAAGATGATTCCCTAACTACCTATAATACAAGTGTTAAAAATTTTGGATTAGTTTCTGGTTAATTCAAGTTCCCAAAGCAGCTTTGATTCATAAATTCCATGAATAATTTTTAACACATGACATAGTTGGGAAGAGGGGGGTTGGATTGGTGTTGGTGAATCTAACAGTTACGTATTTTTCATGGACTCTAAGTAATAAAGTATCCAAAAGGGTACATGTCATATTCACACAACAAGTAAGCCACGGAGTAGTCAAAGGTTTTTTTTCCCCCTCAATCAAATCATATTCTAATTTTGTCAGAAGCACATCAAGTCACTGAAATACTACTATGATGCTTTATAGATGTTTGAAGGTACCCTGAGTTCTTGAAATATATACTAACAGGGCAAAATGTGGCAAACAGGAATGGCTTTGGGTATGGACCTAGGGGTCCAGCCTAGCTAAAATCAGAGGAGAGAAGACAGATATCATAGAACTGATCCCAGTCCCAAAGGCAGAAAATTTCAGAATTTAATTCTGATACCAGGTCTTCTGACTCCAAAGTCAATCTTCTTTCTACTTTAACACAAAATTATCAAAGGAATGGGACACAAGGCATCTTGGTAATAAAAAGAAGATCTCTTGATGAGGCACTTTGACATCTTGTATGTCCTAGCATAGCTTGACAATCTCATTAGTGTAATGTTAGTGGGACACATTTCTAGAATTTAAAGAAGAGACATTCAGCAGCATAGGTAATTAGAATCATGCTTGTTCAATTCTCTTTTGTAGGAGACCATATGAGGAAACCAGACTGTTGGGGGAAACAAAACAGGCTATGGAAGCTATTGTGTGGAAAGGACTTTAGGTAATAACTTAGACTAGGTCCTCATTTTCAGACAAGAAAAGAAGGCTAAAAGAAAGACTAGTGATTTGGTGCATCAAGGGAAGGCTGTTCCCTGCCCCCCAGTAATGAATGCTTTTGGTCACAACAATGAAAAAAGACCATTTGAGAAAGTTTGTTATCTAAATTAATGGAGGGATTGACCATACTGAAGGAAATGTGGGTCTCTTAAAATACTGAAGTAAGGAGAGCTGCAATCAAAGGGATTTTAGCATCCCTAGCCATTTCCAAACTCTTAAAAATTGTTTGAGTGTATACACCATCTGTTTTGCCTACTGCTCTGAGCACTCATTTTTCCTTTTTGAATCTCTTCCCTATGACCATGACATGCATGATAGTTTTGAAAAGGGAGAATTTCACTTAAAATTGATGGTAGAAAGCAAGAAAATAGTTTGAGTAGATATTTACAACACCTTGAGTTCAAAGTACATTCTCAACCCCTAAAGATGGGAGGGTACAAGGCTAGGCAAACCCTGGTTTCATGGCTATAAGCCTGGCACCCAATCTGGGGAGGTAGAAGATGATTAGCAATTTGTACAACAGATGATCAGAAATGTTGTTATGGCTCATTATCTCTGTTAGCATTATCTTGTTCCTGGAAAAGTTAATTCTCAAGATTACATGTGCTGCTAAGTCTTCTAGGGCACAATTCTATCTGAATCCAGAGGCTATTATTGTCAGGAACAGTGAAACCACAATGGACTGCTAGAAGGCTATTGCATGGATGCCCTTGAGTTCGGCATTGACAAGATGAAAGAGAATGCTATCATGTCTGAAAATCCTTTGTTATTGAATTTTCAGTTATGTTGCAGGAGAATTCCTTGACCATTTCTTCCCTTAAGCCTTCATTCTCCATTTTTTCCTTCTCATTTTCCATCAGGGTGCTTTCGAAAACTTTCAAACCAGAGATATCCTTATAAGGAAATCTGACAGCCATATGTGGCAGGTAATTCCGAATCCTCGATATGTTAATCCCTCCGGACTAGAATATAATAATAATTTTTGTTAACATTTATATAGATCTGTCTTCTCTTCCTATGTTCAAATCTGACTTCAGACACTTTCTTGCTCTGTGATTCTGGGCAAATCACTTAAACCTATTTGCCTTAGTTTCCTCATCTGTAAAATAAGCTGGAGAAGGAAATAGCAAATCACCGCAGGACCCTTGCCATGTATGAGGTCACAAAGAGTGACTGAAAATGTCTAAACAACAAAATATAGATCTATAAGGTTTGCAAAGCACTTTACAAATATAAGCTCATTTAATCCTCAGAACAACCCTTTGACTTTCTATTATTATAACTCCTTGTTTTACAGATGAGGAAACTGTGAAAGATTAATTATCTTTCCTAGAATCCCATAGCTTGTCAGTGTCTGAGGCTGAATTTAAATTCAGGTCTTATGTTCCTGAATCCAGATTGAGAACTTTATCCCAACTACATTAGTTGGCATCTTAGGAATGCGATCTTTTTTTCAGCAGGGTGTCTAGGGGCGTCCCTCAGCACTCTGATGAACCTTTTAGTAAATGTCGTATTTTTGTTGTTATTAGTACTGTCATCAGTCCTCTTCTTTATCACTTTCAGAGACATTTGCCACTCATATGATGGTAGGACAAGGGATTGGACCAATGACTTCATTCTGAAGAAACTCCTACTACTACAAAAGTCTACCAATGTACGTTGGCAACTTCTCTGTAATTTCTAGTCTTTGAGGATTGTCTATAGCCCTGTGAGATGAAGACTTGCTGAGGGTCACAGATCCAGTATATGGCAAAGGTGGAAACTGAAACAATTGATGTCTTCCTTTTCCTGCTTCTGAGGCCAGCTGTTTCTTCTGCTGCAGCTATTTCTTCTGTAATGAGTAACCATGAAAATGAGCTCATAATTACTGTACTGTCGAAGAGGGGACGCCCCTAAGAAATTCACAACTCCCTTTTCTAGGTCTTGTGTTAGGTTCATATACAAGTATGTGTCTGTGGGGAAAAAAAGCATTTTGTGGCTTTTAGCTTCATCATTATCAGAACATTGGGGAGAATAGAACATCCGAACATAAAGCAACATTCTTGGGCCATAGATTCCCAGGAGAAGAGCTCAGAGAGACATAAAAAGAAAATTCTCTTCTTTTTATGATTTACTCTTATGATGATTAATTAATTTATTTTAATTTGCCTCTGCAGGGTAGAGTTTTCCTCCCCTTTTTATATTTCTTGCCTTGTATAAAATTATAGGTTATATTTTGAAGTACTGTATTAAGATGGTATTCATTTGATACAACTGACCTTATTGAATCTAGAAAGTATCATAATCATTGCTTTTTTTTAAACCCTTACCTTCCTTCTTGGAGTCAATACTGTGTATTGACTCCAAGGAAGAAGAGCAGTAAGGGCTAGGGGGTCAACTGACTTGCCCAGAGTCACACATCTGGGAAGTGTCTGAGGTCAGATTTGAACCTAGGACCTCCCATCTCTAGGCTTGGCTCTCAATCCACTGAGCTACCCAGCTTCCCCCAAGATGGTATTCATTTGGTACAACTGACCTTACTGAATCTAGAAAGTATCATAATCATTGCTTGCTAACCTGAAAAGAGCACTAAATTTTGAGTTGGAGAAATTAGATTCATAACCTTTGGGACTTGCTACCTTTGTAATCTTGAAGTCAGCATTCAACTTCTCCAGACCTCTGTTTTTCCCTCTATAGAATGAAGAGCTTGGACTGATTGCTAAAATCATTTCCAGGTCTCAGTGTTACATATTAGATCCTACTTAACCTCATAAGTAATTTGCTTTGCATGGTCTCCCACAAAAAGGAGTTTGAGCTAGCATTATTCTAATTATTAAATGTCTCTTCTTTAACATTCTGGAAATGTGTCCCACTAGCATTAAGTTATAGAGATTGCTAAACAATGCTAGGACATACAAGGTATCAAAGTGCCTGATCCAGAGATCTTCCTTGTATTTCCAAGATGCTTTGTGACCCACTTCCTTGATGATTTTGTGTTGGAGTAGAAAGAGTACTGTCTTTGGAGTCAGAGGATCTGATTTCAAAATTGGATTCTGTCACTTGTTGCCTTTGTGACTTTGGACAAGTCCCTTTACCACTCTGAGCCTCAATTTCTTCATCTTTAAAAGGAAAGGGGCAGAATAGATGCTTATATGTTTCCTTCTGCCACAACCTCGATGATTTGCCACACTTAACTCCCTCTGCCGCCAAACAATGCAGATTGCCATTTATATTTGAGATTCATAATGCATCTATTAATTTACACTATATCTTTAACATATGTGTTTATAATGGATGACATTTTTAAATTTATAATATAATTTTTATACTTAATATATAATGCATCTCTGTTCATAGCTACATTGATTTCTTCTTAACCTTCAGATTTCAGGGACTCATTGGAAGATAGCAGCAGTTAAATCATGAATGATCATCTCACCCTTGAACTGCGTTGGGTCTGTTTCTGAATCTCATTCACTGGATCACTGGTGATGAGTGGAAGATAAAGATGGAATCTTTATTATAACATCACAAGGAGATGGCATAAAACTATGTAAGAATTGCCAAGAAAAACAAACAAAAGAGGCCAGATTTATAATGCATCTTCTCTTTTGGCCTATCTAAAGATGGAAGGAGTAGAGGAGCCAATTGGATTTGAGTGGGAACATTCATAGGTCTTCACCATACACTTTAATGGTTGCAGAAGTTAAAATGTGTTCCTTTCCAGGAAGGCACAATTCATCTGGTGTGTCAACACGGGTACCTCTGGCATGGAGAGGAAGAAGACATAGCATATGGCATGCAGCAAGATGGAGTGGTAAGCAGCTACATTTTATGTTCATTTTTCACTGCATTCATCATGGCGCTTCATCTCCTGATGGCCTCATGCCTGTGTTTCCCAGGGGCATGTTTATTGTGGGGAGAGATATAGTTCAATTTCTCCCTTCACAGAAGAGTCAATAAAAATCCATCTCATACATATTTTCTCTTTTGCTGCACCATTTCCTAAAAGGTTTGGAGTATGACTCTGCATAATATAATAACCTATTTTTATTTTCAAAATAGCTGCTATTTTTTGTTCCAAAAGAAAAACACCCAATCAGATATTCCCCTTCCCTGCTCCCCAGTCTTTTCAGTTTCTGTGGTATGAATTTTGACAAACGTCCAGGAGAATATTCACGAGGAAGCAACAGTAGCTTTCCTAGATGGAAAGATAAAATGTCTATCACTTCTAAAGAGTGACCACAGTATCCCCATCATGGCTTGTGGCTCCTGAATTAGGTAGGAAAAATCAGCTGAATCATGAATGATCACCTCACCCTTGAACTGTGCTGGGTCTGCCTCTGAATCTCATTCACTGGATCACTGGTGATGAGTAGAAGATAAAGATGTAATATTTATTGTTTCTGCCAGGGAGTGTTTTGTTCTGGCTGCTCCTGTCAACATTTTCAGGCTGGTTAGCTTGTTCAGATCCTTTCCCAAGCCTGAGCATTACAAAGCATGACCCAGAAAAGGAAATAAAGGAAATGTTGCAAATTGCTATAGATTTTCTGGGAAAATGAGGGGAAGAAATCTTTCATTTTCTTTTAATTTTCCCATCTTGCCTAGAGGCTGCCAAGGCAGATACTGCAGTTCCCTTCAGATGTAAGGAAAGAGAGCAGTGCCTTTATTTTTGAATATAGATTTTGTTGCTGTTGTTATTTTTGGTTGTTGTAGAGCAGATCATTGATTTGTTTGGTGTGGTAGTAACAGATTAAGACAATCACTTGTCCTCCCCCACAAGGAAGGGCACAAGTGGGCATGTGATTGGGAATCTTCTGTGACGTCCTTCATTTCCTTTTAGATTTTTCTGACTACTAAGGTTACCATTGAGCCTTGATAAGAAGATTCATGCGAAAGGAGGCTTCCCTCGTTTTTATAGACTGGGGGTGCCTGGTAGTTGCTCCTACACAATCTATTCATCTGGATTGGAAGTAAGAGGAAAAAGCCCTTTTGCTTTTTCTTTCAATGATCTAACCAGGCATCTGCTAAGAGCTCCCGAGGGCATGTTTCACACAGGCCTGGGAGTGACTGCCTGTCTCGCCAAGAGCCTGCTACTTTCTGGATCTGTAACAGAGCTAATATGCATCAAGACTTAATAAATCTGTGAGCTAGTGAATATATATTATGGGGCAATTGGGGACCAGCTGTTCTCTGCTGCTACATAAAGCAGACAGAAGTGATGAGCACTGCAGCAAGAGTGATTTAGGCTAGATGTAAGGAAGTACTGAAATAGGAAGTAGGCAGGGAGGTAGTTCAGTGGATAGAACTCTGGATCTGGATTCAGGAAGAGCTGAGTTCAAATGTGGAAACAGGGGTGACCTGAGGGTGACTAGGGGGGTGACCCTGGACAAATCATTTAATCCTATTTGCCTCAGTTTCTTCATCTATAAAATGAACTAGAGAAGGAAATAACAAATTGATCCAGTATCTTTCTTTGTCAAGAAAACACCAAATGGGGGGGCAGCTGGGAAGCTCAGTGGATTGAGAGCCAGGAGGTCCTACGTTCAAATCTGGCCTCAGACACTTCTTAGCTGTGTGACCCTGGGCAAGTCACTTGACCCCCATTGCCTAGCCCTTACCACTCTTCTGCCTTGGAGCCAATACACAGTATTGACTCCAAGATGGAAGGTAAGGGTTTAAAAAAAAAGAAAACCCCGAATGAATTCACAAAATTTTAGACATGACTGAACAACAACAATAACAACAAATATAAAATAAATACAAGATTATTAATGGGGGAAAGGAGGAGCTAGCAGTTATAGAGTGATGAGGAAAGACTTCATGTAGAAGATAGAGTTTGAATCCTGGAGGAAGTGAAAAATTCTGTGAAGTGATAGAGTACACAAGACATGACTATTGTAAAGGCATGGAGACAGGAGATGGAGTCGTATCTGAAGAAAACCAAGAAGGCTTGTTTGGCTAGATTGTTGTGTATAGGAAGGAGAATAATATATAATAAGGCTGGAAAGAATATATATATATAAAGGCTATTTGAGGATAGGTTATAAAGGATTTAAAAAGTCAGAGAAGTTTATATTTCATCCTAGAGGCAGAAAGGATTCACTGAAACTTATTAAGCAGACAAGTGAAATAGTCACATACATGCCTAAGGAATATCTCTGTGACCACCATGTGGAGAGTGGATTGGAATGGAAACAGACAAGGAGAATGGTTTGGTGGCCATTGAAACAGTACAGATAGGAGGTGATGAGCTCTTAGACAAATATGGCGGCTACTGTGTTGGTAGTGATAATGGGATGGATATGAGAGACGCAATGGAGGGAGACATGAAAAAATTTGGCAACTGATGGATATGTGATGAAGGGCAGTGAAGAGTCAAAGATGAGACAAATAGGAAATCTGCAACATGCCAAGTCCAATATTAAATAGCATTTCTATAGCACATCAATGTGTGTAAAGTGATTTACATATATTATCTCATTTGTTTAGAGTTGCTAGGTGGAGGTATTATTGATAACATGCACTGCTTTCTTATCTGGAAACTGATTCTTAAGTAACAAAATAGACAATAAGGAATAGACTTGTGATTTGGTGGTGAAAGTACTGCCAAATGAGGGAACTCCCTCAACCAAGGAAAGGTGATACCTTTTTTTATTTATATTCTTAGAATGCTGCCAAGACCATTCAGAGGTTAATCTGTTCAGGATCCTCCAGCTGTCATGTTTCAGAAGTGGGAGTTGAACCCAGGTTAATATAACTAAGAAGTGACTGAAGCCAGATTTGAACCCTGGTCCTCTTGACTCCAGATCTAGCACTCTCTCCACCATGCTACTTAGCCATTCCAAATGTCTACTATATTTAAGCAATGGGCTATGAGATGAGAATACAAAGATCAAAAGAAATGAGAAAATTGTTCCCCTTGAAGAACCTATATTCCTCCCTTTCTTGCTATCCCAGTACAGGCAAATTTGGAATGTCTTGATATGATAGATAGATAGATAAATAGATAGATAAATAGATAGATAGATAGATAAAACATTTATTAAGTGCTTTCTATGTATAAATACTGGTCTAAGTACTAAGGTACAAACAAAAGAAAGTTAATCTTTAGCCTAAAGAAACTTACATTGTAATGGAGGAAGACAATGTGATGGGGACTAGGATGTGGGAAGGGTGAGAAGAGTATCCTAGTGGGGCAAGACTCCTTTGGAAAGGTGGAGAAGAAGTAGGAAGAATAGAAAGAGGAGGAGGAGGAGGAGGAGGAAGAGGAGGAGGAGGAGGAAGAAGAAGAAGAAGAA